>NC_088381.1:149119642-149425595 GCF_037993035.2 Macaca fascicularis | reverse complement strand
ACGGGTTTTCATATGTTGGTCGGGCTGGTCTTGATCTCCTGACCTCATGATCCACCCACCTTGGCCTCCCAAAGTGCTGGGATTACAGGTGTGAGCCACCGTGCCCGGCCATCAACAGTGTTTTTATTGTTGGCATCCCAAGAACCATTTTAGATATTTTTTTCTTTGCTCTCTACCCCCTCAAGAATTATAATATGATAGATATACTGTATATCTATTTGTGTGCTGTATGTATATTTATTTGTGTGCTGTATGCATATCTGTTCATTATAAAGAAAAAGAGAAATTTCTTTGCCCCTGCCAAGAACCCATTTTCACCCCTTTGCGGGTGATACGGCCCCTGTTTGGCATGTGTAGTGTGAGGGTATTGCGGCACTGTTTGTAATAGCAAACAATTAGCAATAACTTAAATGTCCATCAAAAGGACTGGTTAAATAAATTATGCTATAATACATCCAAGGAATATGACAGTATGTAGCCACAAAAAGGAATGAGGAGTCTTTCTGTATTGGGATATGATAAAAGCTCCAAAATATAGTTAGTGAAAAATGCAAGGAGCACAATGCTTATAATGGTACCCTTTTTGTTAAAATGAAAAGAAAGAATAGCTACATGTATTTGCATATGCGTAAATTATCACAGAAAAATATGTAAAACGTATATTTTTTTACATTGGTGTACCTTAAGGGTGCAAAACTGGATGCCAATAGGACTGTATACCCTGAACCATGTAATTGTGTTACCTATTCAGACTTTAAATTAAAGTGAGAAATCTAATTTTAAAGTTACACTTATGCTTATGCATTTTCCTTTTTTTTTCTGACAAGAGTTTCGCTCTTGTTGCCCAGGCTGGAGTGTAGTGGGGTGATCTCAACTCACTGCAACCTCTGCCTCCCAGGTTCAAGCGGTTCTCCCGCCTCAGCCTCCTGAGTAGCTGGAATTACAGGCACCTGCCACCACGCCCTACTAACTTTTTGTAATTTTAATAGAGACGGGGTTTCACCATGTTGACCAAGCTGGTCTTGAACTCCTGATCTCAGGTGATCTGCCCGCCTCGGCCTCCCAAAGTGCTGGGATTACAGGCATGAGCCACTGTGCCCAGCCGGTGAATCTTCTTAAAACGTTAGTGGCTGGCTGCAGTGGCTCATGCCTGAATCCTAGCACTTTGGGAAGCTGAGGTGCGTGGGTCATTTGAGCCCAGGAGATCAAGACCAGCCTGGGCAACATGGCAAAAACCCGTCTCTACAAAAAGTACAAAAATTAGCTGGCTGTGGTGGTGCACACCTATAGTCCCAGCTACTCGGTAGGCTGAGGCAGGGGGATCTCTTGAACCCAGGAGGGAGGCGAAAGTTACAGTGAACCAAGATGGCATACTGCACTTTGACCTGGGCAACAGAGCAAGATCCTGTCTCAAAAAAAAATTAGTGATAACAAAATTACTGTGTTCTCCCTTTCTATCACCAATTGAAGGATTCTCTCATTAGTTGAATTTAGCAACCTGATAGAATATATTACTTTTCCTATAGTGGTAAAATCTTGGAGTAAGCTTTTATCACCTTGGGGTTTTTCATAATACCTGCACAACTGGAAGAAAACTTTACACTGAGCTTAAAAATGGAATTTCCTAGACTCCCCACCATTTTCATTTATCTGCTCAAACACACAGTTAATTCCCTTATAGCCACACGTTGATTATCCACCCTGTGGTTTATATCATTTTTCACAACTGTCACAGTAACTTTGTCCTTGAGCAAAGAGTCATTGCCTGATGTGGTGAATATTTTGAGGCCCCAAATTTCCCCCAAATATTCCTGCCATTAATGACTCATTTTCTAGGCATGGAGAATCATAAGCCAACGAGGAGCTCTTTACACATTCAACTGCCTGAATCCTTCCCCTTTTTTTCATTAAGGTTGTCACTCAATGAGATGACACACTACAGTCCACTGAAGCTTCAGTTAAGTTCTAGTCTGGACTCAGTCATCAGGTTGCCATCAACAAGTATGAAGTGAGTGCTGATTACAAATTCATGGAGTTCACGTGGGCATCAATCTTCACAGTAGTGCATGATTTAGTCCAAAGCACCTGCCAGAGCTTTTTGGTGATGATTAACTCTTATATAATCATGGGGAGGAAAGAAAAAAAAACCCATGAAGGATCCCTGACATTCTTTTCACAGGGTGTGGAGACACTATAAATACAGCAGTATGTCCATAGCTGTTAGCCATCAGCAATGGTGACATTGTTGTGTTGGTAGTGTTGTTCTATCACCTTGAATTCATCAATAGTTGAATTTTTAATATTTGAAAATGTGATTCTCAAAAATAACTCAGTGCTACCACCCTGACTCAGGTGGATGAACTCAGACCTCCCTCTAGGCTGTGTGGTCCAGCCAAGAGCAGAGAGACTCTCTGGGGATCTGTGGGTAAAGAAGAGGATGTGGCCCTTCCTGTTTAGGTGTTGAGGTTAGTGGGGGTTATGGTGAGTCAGGATCCCAGGGCTGGTTAAAAGGGAGGCCACAGTGGGTGCAGGGGTCATGGGGGTCAGAGCAGCAGCAGACCCTCTAAGAGGCTCTCTGGAGTGGAGAAACCAGTTCCCCAAGTGGGTCTTCTACAACCACTGTTAATGGCCAAAGGTTTACCGTGCAACACCAGGCTCCAGCAACAGGAGGCTAGAATTCTAGTCTTCTGGCTTGAACAGGTGCCAGTGTAAAGCTGTTTCACTTGCCTCATAACGGTCTCTCTTCATAGCTCTTGCTGATACCCAAACCCTTAGAGATTATCAAATTGTTGCATAAGATTTATAAAACACAATTTTTATTAATTAATTGGTTGTCATTTTGCCCCCTAGAGAAAAATGCTAGTTATACACTTAGCAAATGGAAGTCTTCCATTTCTTTGATGCTTATGAAAACGTGTAAATTTCCAAACTGAAGCAGAATTAAGTAAAAATGTGAAATGCCATCTGTCAGATTTACTCTAGATGCAATGATAAAGAAATTTATCATTAGGGTACGGGGTAGGTCCCAGAATCACACAAAGAAAAGCTGAATATGCAGACAGGGCTGATTATTTAATTGAAATTATTATTACCACGGATGGAGAAGAGGCAGCACTTCTTGTAAGAGGCAGCAATTCTATTTAAGATTCAAATCTCTAGGCCCAACCCTTAGCCAGGGAGGGCGGGGCACTTGATTGGCAGCCTCACAAAAACTGTGGACTGTGGGAGGAAAAGAGAATCCAGGTGCTACAGCCCAAAGAAAACGAAAGAGAACGTCCGGGCGTGGTGGCTCACACCTGTATTCCCAGGACTTTGGGAGGCCAAGGCGGGTGGATCACTTGAGGTCAGGAATTCGAGACCAACCTGGCCAACATGGTGAAACCCCGTCTCCACAAAAAGTACAAAAATTAGCTGTGTGTGGTGGCAGGCGCCTGTAGAACCAGCTATTCGGGAACCTGAGGCTGGAGAATCCCTCGAACCCAGGAGCCGGAGGTTGCAGAGAGCCGAGATCACGCCATCGCGCTCCAGGCCGGGCAACAGCGAGACTCTGTCTCAAAAAAAGGTAAGGGGGGGACCCTGAGCAGCGAAAGCCATAGATATCCATTATTAATACCAAATTCATTTTGTGCTCTTATATCATTTTACTCAGGCAATCAACAACATTGGTTTAATGTCATTGATAATCATTTAAGAACTCAGAATGTGCAGGGCCTTAAACTAGGGGTTCGAGTCTTTCCTTTGATCAGCTGACAATCTAGCTGGAGAACAGGCACATTAACACACACAGTAAACTTAGAAACTGAGATATAACCATGTACAGCTGAACATACTTACCCAAAAAATGATGTAACTGAAGCAGAACCTGCAGCTGAGATCTCTTTGGGACCGTCCCTCTGACAGTCTGAGACGGGAGAATGTATTGCAGTGATTCCAATGTTTGCCGAGTATTAGGTCCTTTTTGAAAAAAAATTTGAAGGACATTCATGTCATGTCCTATTTTTATGTATTCAGGTAATGAACTAGGAAAACCACAAACCCGTTTGCCTGCCCCTTGCAATAACTCTGACTTCCACCAGGGGACCTCAGCGCCTATGTTTTTAACCACAAGTCTGCGGAATGGGACACCTTTCAGAATAGTTTGACGACGTGACTTGTAATCATTCAGTTAATTTGTTTACAGCTCTCCGTGCATCACTAATGTAAGGACAGCCTTTGAATGACTGTCTTGGAGACATCTATGGGATAAGAGAGAAGCATGGGCTCTGGAATCTGAAGATTCATTCCATTTCTGCCTCTGTGTTGTGGCTATGAGATGCTGGCAAATTACAGACCTCAAGTTGAAATAATGAGCATAATAATTACCCATGCCCTGCCTTCCTTATACTGCCCCCACCCCCAAGCTTCTACGAGGGCTCACAAAGAAGCTGCTTCACTCACCCAGGCGCTGCCCTGCATCCCTGTCCAGAACTCTGCCTGCACCCTGCCCCACCCTCCCAACTGTCTCCTGCCACGTCTGCAGCTCTGCAGGCAGAGACGGATCATTCCAAACCGGGAGTAATGGACAGGGACTCCGGGCAGCAACTCAGGGGCGCAGTAATAATGGATGTTAAGTGCTTATTCGGGGACAAGTAGATTGTAGCTGCTCCATGATTGTCTGTTCCTGTCCCCTATGAATATTCTCCAAGTAAGATAAAAGGTTTCGATCTGCGCTACCCGATACAACAGTTACTTGTCCCATGTGGCTGGTCCCAGTGAGGCATACTCTAAGTGTGAAACCCACACACTCTCCAAAGACTTCACAGGAAGAGCAGATAGACAATATTGTTTTAGTTCACGCAGGCTGCTATAACAAAGTACCACATACTGGGTAGCTTATAAACAACAGAAATTTATTTCTCACAGTTCTAGAGGCTGGAAAGTCCAAGATCAGGGCCCCTAGCAGATTCTGTGTCTGACGAGGGCCCACTTTCTGTTTCCTAGATGGCACCTTTTCTTTCTATCCTTACATGGTAGAAAGGGTCAGGAAGTCTCTCTCAGGCCTCTTTTTTTTTTTTTTTTTTTAATCAGAGTCTCGCTTTGTTATCCAGGCTGGAGTGCAGTGGTGTGATCATGGCTCATTGCAATCTCCGCCTCCGTGGTTCAAGCCATTCTCCCACCTCAGCCTCCTGGGCTCAAGTGATTCTCCTGCCTCAGACTCTTGAGTAGCTGGGATTACAGGTACACACCACCAGGCCCGGCTAATTTTTGTATTTTTAGTAGAGATGGGTTTTTGCCATGTTGGCCAGGCTGGTCTCAAACTCCTGACCTCAGGTGATCCACCCACCTCGGCCTCCCAAAGTGCTGCGATTACAGGCATGAGCCACCATACCCAGCCTCGGGCCACTTTTCTAAAAAATTTATTTGTGTATTTATTTATTTTCACAGAAATGTAGTTTTGCTATGTTGCCCCGGCTGATCTCCAACTCCTGGCCTCAGGTGATCCTCCTACCTTAGCCTCCTGAGTGCTAGGATTACAGGCCTCTCCTATAAGGGCTCTAACCCCATTCTGAGGGCCCCACCCTCATGGCCTAATCACCTCCCAAAGGCCCCACTTTCTAATACCATCACCTTGGACGTTAGGATTTCAACATATAAATTTTGAGGAGAAACAAACATTCAAACCATAGTGAGTATTTTCATTAATACTTTTCATTTCATTATATGTTGAAATCATAATAGATTTGATATATAAGGTTAAGTAAAAATATATTATTAAAATTAATGTAGCTACTGAAAGTTTCAAATTATATGTACAATTACATTATATTTCTATAGGACAGTATTGGTCTTTACACAGATTTTAAGGTTCTGTCCTGCTATGAGGTTCCATGATTGAAACATGAGCAGTCTTAGAGGGGGAAAAAAGTTCCAGGTAAGCCTTGCAATTAGCTATCCACTCCTAGGGAACTATCCTACGGAAACACACATGGGGATCTGTACGATGCGTGTATGTTTGTAATATTATTTATAGCATGAAGAAAAAAGCTGAAAACAAACTAAATGAACTAAATGTTCGACAGAAAGGAACTGGTTAATAAATGATAGTACATCCATGGGACATGTACAGGCATTAAAAAGGCAAGATATTTCCCATAAGAATCACCTGAGACACTTATTAAAAATATCAGTATAGGCCAGGTATGATGACTCATGCTTGTAATCCCAGCACTTTGGGAGGCCAAGGTCAGAGGATCAGTTAAAGCCAGAAGTTTAAAACCAGACTGGGCAACATAGCAAGACCCTGTCTCTACAAAAAACTTAAAAGCAGCCAGGTGTGGTGGCGCATGCCTGTAGTTCCAGCTACATGGGAGGCTGAGGTGGGAGGATCACTTGAGCCCAGGAGATTGAGGCTGCAGTGAGCTATGATTGTGCCACTGCATTACAATCTTGGGAACAGAACAAGACCCTGTTTCTCTCTGTCTCTCTCTCTCCACACACACACACGATTTAAAAAAAAAAAAAAAAAAAAAAAAAAAAAAAAGACTTCCCCAGGTGCCTCCCTGAGAAATTCTCATTCAGCGGCTTTGGAGTAAGACCTGTCAATCTCAATGTTTAAAATGTGCCCCTGAGAGATTCTGATTTCCAGACAAGTTTCCAGACACTAAAACAATTGGTAAGTATATATAACTGCATGGAAAAAATAAGCAAGATAGTGTTTGGACTTATATTCTATGGTGCATTTTTGTTTATAAAACAGGATTGCATATGTATGTTTGTGTGTAGAAATACACATATTAATGTACAGAAAAGATTTGGAAGGATATAAACCCAGCTGCGACAGGTGATTGCCTCTTGGAAATGGGGAAAAAGAAATGGGCTTTGCATTTTTACTTGCATACTTCAATGTTTGTTTGTTTATGCATCGCTTACAGGAGGGGGAGAGGAGCCCCCTTGTGATTTCATCAGTTCCCAAGGGTTTGGGGAGGGTGAGCAATGGAGGAAGCCAGGGGTGAGGTAGTCAGCTGCACTCACAGACATGGCCTCACAGCCCAGGGACTGCCCATTGTGAAGTCCCTTGGGGTGCCCCCACCCTGCACCCTCATTCTTCCCGCTAGCTCCACATGGGTTCTGCCGTTAACCTGCAGCTCCTCCTGAGCTACAACGCTTCCCCCTCTGTCCCCAACACAAGGGGAGCCCTGACTTGGGAGGAGAGCTTTCCAGATCGTAGCTTGGCCTGAGGCAGAGCCAGAGCGATGAGGTCACCCAGCACAGCTGCTAACTATTTCAAGGAAACAGGTGGCGGCTCTGGCCTCTTCATGGGCTTGGAGTTTTCTGGGAGAGGCCTCTTCAAGGGCGTCCTTGAAGCCCAGTCGCGGATGTCCCTGTGGTTGCTAAAGGGGAGTTCAGGGTAATGGAGTATCCGCAAGAACCTACAGATGTTACCTCCCACCAGAATCATGGTGTCAGCCCTGGCTACATATTCCTTCAATGGGAGGGCTTTAGAAATGCTATGCCAGAGCTGCACCCCCGACCAACAAAATCAGACTTTCCAGGATGCAGCCAAGGCATCAGTATGTGGAAAGCTTTCAGGTGAGTCCAATGTGCAACCAAGGTTGAGGCCACAGGTTCAACTCTTGCAACTAAAGGTCCTGGACCAGCAGCGTTCCCTGGAAGCTCATTAGAAATGTGGAACCTCAGAATCTGCATTCCAAGATCCCTAGGAGATTTGTGTGCAAAGAGCTTGAAAGTGCTGCTGCTGTAGGTAGATACGGAGCTAGAGAATAAACACACAGGCTCTGGAGACTGCAAAAGGGGTGAAATGCTAGCTAAGCCCTTGACTTCTCCTCCTTGATGTAATGAGGATAGTAAAATCTTCGTCTTGGATTGTGGTGACGATTACGATGTCTGTACCTGGTACTTAGCACTCAGTATATATGAGCTTCTATTTTGTTAGGATCGTTACTGTTTTTAATCCTGAAATGCAACCTGCTCGGTTGGCCAGCCTGCTCTGAGCATGTGCTGGCTCTGTTTTTTGTCCAGCTCAGCCTTCATTCTGCCAGCATCAAATGTCTTTTCTCTCTGGGAACTCAGACACAGGGACCAGAAAGTTCATGGCTCAGTCCAGACTGTCTCTGATCCCAGAGTTGTTTTTCCTGTGAAAATCATGTGATTGCTCCATTGCTAGGGAAAGTCAAACAATAAAAGGGTGTAGGTTCTCGTAATTGCTGTGGAAGCTGCAAATGTGGAGTGTTTCTGTGCCAGCTGGAGAGGAGAAGGGTTTGGGAAGGAGGTTGCCAAATACTGCCTCCCAGACTTCTCGGTTGTGGTTCAACTCCGGACTGAGAGTCTGAGGAGGTGGCCTCGTGATGACTGGAGAATCAGTCACTGATCTATGACAGACAGAGCATAGCATCAAGCAATGCTGTGCTTTCAAGGATAGCAGTCTTCCTCAACAATAGCACTTTCTTTAAAAGCCCTCTTCATTCATTTAAAGAAACATTAATTAAGCATTTCTGGCTGGGCGCAGTGGCTCACGCCTGTAATCCCAGCACTTTGGGAGGCTGAGGCGGGTGGATCATAAGGTCAGGAGATGGAGACCAACTTGGCTAACACGATGAAACCCTGTCTCTGCTAAAAAATACAAAAAATTAGCCAGTTGTGGTGGGGGGCGCCTGTAGTCCCAGCTACTTGGGAGGCTGAGGCAGGAGAATGGAGTGAACCCAGGAGGCAGAGCTTGCAGTGAACCGAGATCGCTCCACTGCATTCCAGCCTGGGCGACAGAGCGAGACTCCGTCTCAAAAAAATAAAACGAAATAAAAGCATTTCCTAAGTGCCAGGCATTGCACTATTATCTCATTTCATCATCAAAGTTACCCTTTGGGGTTGGTATTACCCTCATTTTACAGGCAAGAAAACAGGCTCAGAGATGTTTGGTTCTAGGGTTAAACAGCCATTGGATGACACAATTGGAATCATACATAGGTTGTCCTGAGTCCACAACCCCCCCCTGGGTCACTCTATGCTACTACTTCTCCCCATTCCAGGAAAACATGGTGTTGGAGGATGGAGCCCCTTTTAGTGAAAGACTGGGTTGTTTGCTATTCTTTGTGTTTTCCCCTCCTACTGTTGAGACTGGCACCATCTCCCCAAGTCACTCTGCCAATCCCTTCATTCTCTAAGAGAGAGGACATTACTCCACTATGAACTACAGTGTTGCATTCGCAAACTGCAGGAACTGAAAATAATGTCTCTTACTTTCTTTCACCTTTCCATTCAAGAAACATTTATTGAACATGTCAAGAATTACACAGGTAAGTAAAAAGGAGACATGGGTCTTGCTTGAGGGACAAGAGTGTGGTAGAATGAGTCGTGGCCTCTGGGAGAGTGGACAATATGTGGTAGTTTTATGGGTAAAAAAGGAGGGATTTCAGGCAAAGGGAACAACACAAGCAAAGGTACAAAGGCAGAGAGTATATCTTTGTGCCTACCTTTTTTTCTTTTTTCTTTTCTTTTGAATCACTAAAATGCAGATTTCTTGAAATAAAAGCCAATTGGAATTATTTTTATTTTTATTTTATTTTATTTCATTTCATTGCATTCCATTTTATTTTATTTTATTTTGAGAAAGAGTTTTGCTCTTCTTGGCCAGGCTGGAGTACAATGGTATGATTTTGGCTCACTATAACCTCCACCTGCCAGGTTCAAGCAATTCTCCTGCCTCAGCCTCCCAAGTAGTTGGGATTACAGGCATGCGCTACCACACCCGGCTAATTTTGTATTTTTAGTAGAGATGGGGTTTTATCATGTTGGTCAGGCTGGTCTTGAACTCCTGACCTCAGGTGATCCACCTGCCTCAGCCTCCCAAAGTGCTGGGATTACAGGCATAAGCCACCACGCTCAGCCCACCAAATGGAATTTTGAAGAGCAAAGTTTGTTTTGAATTTTAAATGAATTCAAAATAATAAAATTCATAGCATCCAATCATTCCTAACACTATGACCCAGGCACTGTCCTAAACACTTGATGTACATTAACTCATTCAATCCTCATAAGAACCTATAAGGTGGGTGCTAATATCCCCATTTCAGAAATGAAGAAACTGAGGCACAGAGAGGCTAAGTAACTTGCCAAAGACCTGTTAAATGGTTTAATGATTAAGTGACTGAGCCAGGAGCCAAACCCCAGGCCTTCTGGCTCCCGAGTCTGTAATGTTTCCCATCTGCTATATTGCCTCTCCAATGCCAAACATTCTAACATACCGCTGCAGCCTCTGGCAATCTCATTTTGGAAGTACTTTTTCATAACTCATTTCTAGTGCACAGCAGGGCTGTGGCCCAGGAGACCTGTGGCTCTCCTACAAATATCCATGTAATAAAATAATAATAGCAGTTAATATTTGTTGAGTACCTGCTAATATTTATCAAGTTCCAGGTATATTTAATGCTCACCAAAACCCTCTGACATAGGTGGATTGTTCCCCTCCACTTCCGGCTTAGTAACTGTGGAACTAGGGCTTAGAAACTGACCCAGGATGGCCCAGCTAGGAGCTGGCAGAGCTGAGTGAGCCATCCCAGGCCATCTGAAACCAGAGCTTCCCTTCCCAGCAGCACTCCCATGGGGCCTTTCTGTCATGGAAGTAATTTAACTTTCCTCTTTTCTGGTTTTCTTGTCTGTCAGATGGGAATAAAATAACTAATATCTGTGTGTAACAGTGTAGATTACAGAGGATTCTCTGGTGCACAATCTCATTTGAATCTCCCCGCAACCCTATCAAGAACAACACCCCTTCCAACGAGCTCAAGAGATCTTCAGGTTCTAACCACTGCATTTCCAGAGGGTGCTGTCTGGTTGTTGGCTAAACCGCTGCCTTCCATACGCTGCCACTGGTGGGGACAATAGAACAAACAGGAAGAGCCGTCTTGGGCCAGCCACAGTGGCTCACACCTGTAATCCCAGTGCTCTGGGAGGCTGAGACAGGAGGATCACTGAAGGCCAGGAGTTGGAGACCAGCCTGGGTAACATAGTGAGACCTTGTCTCTACAAATAAATTAAAAATTAGCTAGATGTGGTGACACGTATAATCCCAGCTACTCAAAGGGCTTGAGGAGGGAGGATCGCTTGAGCCCAGGCATTCGAGACTGCAGTGAGCTATGATTGCACTACTGCACTCCAGCCCAGGAAACAGAATGAGACCCTGTCTCTTTAAAAAAAAAAAAAAAAAGAAAGACAAAGAAAAGAAAGAAAGAAAAAAGTAATTTCATTCATGCAAGGAATGTGTATCCCTTTCCACAAAGATTAAGACTGACCAACAAGAGAATTATGTCACCCCATTGATCAGAAGTGAGAGGATACATGGACCAGAAGGGCTCACTGGCGTTGTGGGGTGATGGCCTGGAAAGCCCTGGAAATAAATAGGTATGACTATCCCTAGATAACTGGTGGAGAGCCCACGGGGTAGAGGGTAAGTGTCCTAGGTCCCAGCACAGGGTAAAGGATGTCTCCCCGAATCCAGCTGCCCTCAGGTCCAGAGGTAGCATTGCAGTTGAAATATAGCCAGTTAAAACCAGGGCATAGGCCCACACATGCAGCTCACACTGAAGGTTAGCAGGGAACAGAGAACTATCAATAGTTCAGAGCCCCGAACTCATCCTGTGTGTGATGTGAATGAGAATCACCCCAAATCAGCACCCCAGCACAATTCTGGCAGCTCAATCTTGTACGATCTAACAAAAGAAATAATTCACAGGCCAGTGAGGCAATCTACACTCCAGGCGGTCCTCCTGGATGAAGAATCCAGCCACAAGATACCAAAAAGATCCCACAGATATGAATCTAAGAGCTCCTTGGGTCTCTGGTCAACTCCACCTGAGTGGTAGTGGGTAGAGAATGCCCTGAGGTGAAGAAATGGGAACAGAAGTGAGGACATTGCATTTGGGTCTTGATCCAGGCTCAAGGTCACCCACCCAGATAGCACTGGGTCACAAAGCGTAGAATCTCTGAGGCCTGGATCCTGGGCCAGGGCTCCATTTGTCTGGTTTAAGGGCAGCATTGCCAGTAATACACCTACTTTTCATTCCTGAGGCTGGAAACGTCAGATACTAAACTCGTGTTCCTGTCTCTCTTGCAACTAGGCATGGCCATGTGACTCAGTCCTAGCTATTGAGATATAAACGAGAATTTACCAGATGCGGAGAAGGTGTTGTAGGGAGATTTTCCTCCCTGATATTAAAAAAAGCCTCTTTTCCAGCCCAGATCAGTTTCTTTCTTCCTTAAATAAGCTTTCTAAAGATGAGATACCTGGAGCTGTGGCAGCCATTTTGCAATCACAAGGCAAAAAGCCTAAGATAAAAAGACAAAAAGACTAGGATGAGAGAGTAGAAAGAGCCAGGGTCCTTTTGCCATTATTATTATTTATTTTATTTTATTTTTATTTATTTGAGACGGACTCTTGCTCTGTCACCCAGACTGGAGTGCAGTGGCACGATGTCTGCTCACTGCAACCTCCATCTTCCAGGTTCAAGTGATTCTCCCAAGTAGCTGGGATTACAGGTGCTTGCCACCATGCCTGGCTAATTTTTGTATTTTTAGTAGACACAGGGTTTCACCATGTTGGCCAGGCTGGTCTCAAACTCCAGACCTCAAGTGATCCACCTGCCTCAGCCTCTCAAAGTTTTGGGATTACAGGTGTGAGCCACCACACCTGGCCCCTTTTGCCATTATTAAACAACATACTCTGGGACTTCTAATGTCCAGACTGTTCAGGTCAGATAATGAAATGTCTTTAGTCTGTGAGTTACTATAGCTGGTTATTCTGACAATTGCAGCTGGAAAGCATTCCTACAAAATATAGGCTAAAATCATCAAAGTCCAGCTCAAGGGTGGGCTAAGTGCTGGGTCCTATGTGAGACGCTCAACAGCATCTCAAAGATTGCAAGAATCTCTTTTCTAAAAAAGCTTCCAGTCTAGACATGAGATAAATGTGCAAACAGATGTGATTTCTGTGTCATGCTAGTAACACCTGAGAGGGTACAAAGGTTCAATCAATTTCCTAAAAGAATTCAATCTTATTTAGCTATGTATGATCACAGATGTAAATTCATGGATGGTAGAAGACATTATTTACTTTTTATAAAGTTGTATTTTAATTCAGAGAGATTCAGTGACAGGTGGGACTCCCAGGGTTTCTTTTCTCTCAGATCTCCCTTTTTTCTCTGACCCTCCCTTCCATGTGCTCATCAGTTTCTGCCCTCATCTCCAGGTGCTGCCTCCCTCCTGGTGGTTGCTCTTTGTGGAGTCACGGTCATGAGCCTCTGCATTTCTAATTCCGTCCTGGAAGGGCAGGAGAGAGAACTCCTTGTAGTTGGTAGATCTTTAAAGTCCTTTTAAGGATTAAACTTAGTTTTTAAAAAGTTATTCACAGCAGAGCAGCTAATATTAGTTAATAGTTAAACAAAATTTTTCTTGGTACATATTGACTTCTCTGAAAGCATATTGTTAATGGGTTGTTGTGCTTTAAATCCGCCTTCCCATCGGGGTGATTAATGAAATACTCAAAATAGGTGACAGGGACAGCACACACTATTCCCCACACAAAAATGTCAAGATCATCATGACAATTGCTAAAAAGGGGGTCTGGTGTGACAAAATGCATGATGGCATAAGAGAAGGGGCACCTTTGTGAGCTTGGGGGAGTCAGGGAAGCCTTCACAAAGGAGTAGCATTTGTTGGGATCTCGAGAACAATTAGGTATGTATTAGGACACTTGGGTGTAAGTGACAGAAACTCAAACTAGTTTAGGAAAAAGGGACTTAATTGTAAGGATACCGGAATCGCTTTCACAAGATAAAAGGAAAAGTTGAATGACCTAAAAGGAAAGAAGGGCAAAGAAATAGCTGGTCTTCAGCACAAGTGGATTAGAGCAGCAGTCCCCAACCTTTCTGGCACCAGGGACTGGTTTCATGGAAGACAATTTTTCCATGGTAGCAGGGGTGGGGGAAAGGAGGGTGGCTTCAGGATGAAACTGTTCCACCTCAGATGATCAGGCATTAGACTCTCATAAGGAGCGCACAACCTAGATCTCTCGCATGCACAGTTCACAATAGGGTTCACCCTCCTATGAGAATCTAAACCATTGATCTGACAGGAGGTGGAGCTCAGGCGATAATGCTTACTCACATGCTGCTCACCTCCTGCTGAGTGGCCCAGTTCCTAACAGGCCATGGACCAGTACCAGTCTGCGGCCTGGAGGTTAGAGACCCCTGGAATAGAAAATGTCTACTTTACTTGCCTCAGTTTATCTGTGCATCTTAAAACAGAGAAAGAGTAACTCAAATGTGCTGTTCTTGATATGAAATTCTCAGGAAATCTGATTGGTTCACCTTGGTTAGGTTGCCTACATGTAGGACAATCAGTTGTGGTCAGGGATAAGAAGTCATATGAGAACTTGTCAGTTCCTGCTAAAATCATGGGGTTGGAGACAGTGGAGGAAGATCCCCCAGAAGAAAGGGGCAGGTGTTTCCAGAGGAATGCTGTTGTACTGTAGTTATTGTTGGTTGTGTGCATATGATACTAGGCAGATACATAAAAATAAGCAGAGAAGAGAAATGGAAGATGATAAGGATGAGTAGATGATGAATAGCACACTGGGTAAAGGGAAGAGTATGTTCAAAGGCACAGAAGCGTGATGGTACATGGTACGTTCTAGGAACTACAAATAGATCAGCATTGGTGGAATAGGAAATTAAAGAGGAGGATGACAGAAGTTAAGGCTGGAGAAGTAGGCTAAGGCTGATTAAGGAGGATCTTGTATCTCATCATAAGGAACTAAGATTTTTTTCCCTTAGGTAATAAAGAGTCATTGAAGGAATTTTAATAGGAGAGAGAAATTATGAGATTTATATATTAGATCATTCCAATCGCTATGAAAGGGATGGATCAGACAATGTTTACAAGTGTGGTACCCAGGACAAACTGATTTTACTTGGTGCAAGAGCTAGTTCTAAGTGGTATGCAAAAGGGAAACTGAATTTCA
Source organism: Macaca fascicularis (assembly GCF_037993035.2). Classification (NCBI taxonomy): domain Eukaryota; kingdom Metazoa; phylum Chordata; class Mammalia; order Primates; family Cercopithecidae; genus Macaca; species Macaca fascicularis. The sequence goes on along the minus strand of NC_088381.1, from coordinate 149,410,585 downwards.
CTGGTTCATATAGTGAGAGAGTTATTCTCTTTAAAATTCTCTTTGAGTCTGTTTGATTAACTTGAGGAGAAATGATCCATTTGGTGCCTGTATGTTCTCTCCAAGGCGTGGTAACCTCCCTTTTCATCAAAGAAAGAGCAGAGCCTCAAACTCAGAACCTTCAGCAACCAACAATATCCAGCCAAGATTAAATAACGTAGTTTTGTTTCTATTGTATGATTTTTATGGTTAATGATCTCTTTACGGCAAATTATACTGGTTTTTCATTTATGATAATGATATCAAAAATCCTTTTTAGGAAAACTGAGCAAAATGAAAGCCAATTCAAAGAAGCAATTAAGTACATAATTGTGCAGATGATATGTGGAAATGGTAAGAACGGTGACAATGGGACATAAGTGACTGAAATTTGGGATACATTGGATTAGAAGAAAATAACCCCCAAGAGACCAGTAAGAAGGATACAGCAACAGCACATGAGAGATTTTAAACTCCTTGATATCAGAAAGATTTATCTTCTATTAATTTTGTTTTCCTCTCAGGAATAAGTTTAGAGGGCAGCAAGGGTGACTGTCCAGCTAGGAATCTCATCAGCAATGCAAAACATTGTCACAGATGTTGAGATAGACCTTGAGGTTAATGCATTGTTTCCAACTTTAGGTCCTAAAACTTTTCCTGAAAAGCTACCTTAAATCTAACTTTTGAAAGTGCACAATAAAAGTGAATTAAATAAAAACAACTTGAAATTTGTACTTATCCTTCAAATTCCTCAAATATCACTTCCTCTGAGAAGCTTTCCCTGATTTTTCTGTGTCTTTTTGGCAGCTCCTTGTCCTGTGCTTTCAGTGACCCTTCCTACACATCTAAGCAGAGCTGTGGTAGAATGGTTTCTTTGTGTGCCTCCTCATCAGGCTCTAAGTTTTCCAGTGACTGTCTTTCATCCTTTTTATCCACACCCCTTGAGGCTGTTCTGGCACAAAATAGGTATGAGTTCAATAAATATTTGTGCAACAAATGAATCTTGCTGTGAGGACACCACATTATAGAAGAACACTTAGAAAGTCATTATATTCCAGCCGGGTGCGGTGGTTCATGCCTGTAATCCCAGCACTTTGGGGGGCCCAGGCTGGCAGATCATGAGGTCAGGAGATCGAGACCATCCTGGTTAACACAGTGAAACCCCGTCTCTACTAAAAATACAAAAAATTAGCCGGGCATGGTGGCACGTGCCTGTAGTCCCAGCTACTCAGGAGGCTGAGGCAGGAGAATCGCTTCAACCTGGGAGGCAGAGGTTGCAATGAGCAGAGATAGCATCATTGCACTCCAGCCTGGGCGACAGAGCGAGACTCCATCACAAAAAAAAAAAAAAAAAAAAAAGAAAGAAAAGAAAAACATTCCATTCCATGTTATTGATTTCAAGTTCAGTAAAAGTTCATAGATGGGAAAGATCAATATGAACAGAGGATGTATTGGAAGATTTAGGATGTTACAGAGCTTGAGTTGGAAACAGGAAATCTAAATATTCTTCAACACCACTTCAGCATCTTAGCCGGGCCTTTGTAATGAATTTCTGTTGTCCCTTTTTCCTCTCACTTTTCTCAAGACCAGCCCTGTAGAATTTGGCTGACATTGTCTACAATCCTTCCTGTTCCTAGCATGTCCCACAAAATGCCTGGCCCATAAATACATGTGGGGTGGAAGAAGTGCCTTGCCATAAAGACAAAACTAAAGCCTGTCTTATGGACTGACGTTTATTAAGAGTTCACAGAGAGGAGAAGGGTGGGAGCTGTGAGACCTTAAGAAGGGTTTCTAGTGGATACAGGGTTGATCTGGGTTGTGAGACATAAAGACATAGATTTTCCCACTCCCATGACCACCAGTATTCTTCCAAACTGCCGATTAAAATGGCGCTAGTCCTCCAAACCAGCAAAAGCTGCACTGCCGTATTGGTAGCCACTAACCACATGCGGCTATTTAAATTTCAACACAATTTAAAATTCAGTTCTTCAAATCGCAGTAATCACATTTCAAGTGTCCAGTAACCACACATGCCTAGTGGCTTCCATATTAAATAGCTCAGATAAAGAACATTTCCATCATCTTAGACTATTCAACTGAACAACGCAGATCTAAAGAGTAAATCCTCTCTGGGATGCTGAAGGTGGGAGCCACATTTAAATGCTTTTTACAGGCTTAGAAAAGTTCCTTTTCATTTTTAGCTACTATACCTTAGGATTTAACTAACACGTCCATTACTGACGGTTTCTACACTTTCAGAATGTATGTATTCTCAGAAAGCATGCAGTGAATTTTCTTTAACAATTCAGCGGTTTTTAGCATATTCACAAAGTTGTATAACCATAACCACTAATTACAGAACATTTTCATCACCCCAAAAAGAAAGTTCATAGCCATTAAGCAGTCACTCCTCATTTCCCCTTGGCAACCACTAATCTGCTTTCTGTCTCTATGGATTTGCCTATTCTGAATATTTCATATAAATAGAATCATACAGTGCGTGGCCTTTTGTTTCTGGTTTCTCTCACATAGCATAATATTTTCTAGATTTATCCATATTTTGGCATTTATCAGTACTTCATTTTATGCCTGAATAATATTCCATTACATGGATATACAGTAAGTTCTCATTTATTGTCATTGATAGGTTCTTGAAATGGCAACCTTTAAGCAAAACAATGTATAAAAAACCCCAATTTTCCCATAAGCAAATTGACATAAATAAGAATTAAGTTCCTACAGCATATTTCTGGTCACAAAAACATCACCAAACTGCTAAATAAAGAGCAAAAACACTTCTAATATTAAAGGTGGAAATAAATGTGAGCTGTATGTACACTTTTAAAAGATTAATACAAACAAGCAAGATAATTATTTGCCCCATTACTCCAGTTCGAGGTCTCAGGTGATTGGAGCCCATCTGGCAGCTCAGCACACCAACAGGGGACCAGTCCCAAACAGGACATCATTCCATCGCAAGCCCCTCTCTCTCTCTCTCTGTCTCTCTCTCTCTCTCTCTCTGACACACACACACACACACACTCTCACACTCATCCTGGTACAATTTAGACGCACCAGTGAACCTAATGTGCACATCTTTGGAATGCAAAAGGAAACTGGAGTACCTGGAGAAAACCCATGCAGATGTGGGAGAACGTGCAAACTTTCAGCTGACAGTTGATTTTTTTTTCTCATCAACATCCTAAAGAAACAACGTTATTGGAGGACCTTCTGTACTATTTAATACATTTTGTTTATCTATCATTAATTGAAGGGCATTTGGGTTGTTTCTACCTTCAGCTATTATGAATAATGATATTATGAACATTTGTGCACAAGTTTTTGTGTAGGCATACGCTTTCAGTTCTCTTGGGTGTATATCAAGGAATGGAATTACTGGGTCATATGGTAACTCTATGTTTAACTTTTTGAGAAATTGTATAACTGTCTTGTAAGTCAACTGCACCACTTCACCTTGTGTTCGTTTAAGGAAGAGCTTATTCTTCTCTTGACCTGACAGTGCTTGACATACAGAAACTACCTATTTACTGTTGGATTGAATGGATGATCGCTTTGCTCCACACCAAATGTTCTTCCAGTCTGGAACTGAAGAATGCCCTGTTGAAGACCAGGATAGGGTGTGGCCCTAGTCTCTTTAATACCACCCTATTAGTCTGTCAGGGGTTTTCATCAGTCACTTCATGTTTATTAAGTACCTACTTAATTGGGGATACATTGATTGGGGATACATCACTAAGTAATGCACAGTCTTCTAGTTAGAAAGACGGCCATTTGAGCAGATCACTAGAATGCTGTTGCTAATTGATGTTATAGGCATATAAGACAGGCAAGAGGTTCCCAACTCAGCCTGGGAGATTAAGTGAAGGCTTCACAGAGGAAAGAATATTTGAGTTTTGAGCATTAAGCAGTGGTCACCAGGGAAGAAATGTGATACAGGGGGCGAACTAAATAAAGCATTTTGCTAGAGACAGAGAACAGACCAAGACATAAGCAGTTCCTGCCCCCAACAAGATTCCAAGGTTATGGAAGTAGAATTCAGGTTCTTCCTTCACTTGTCACTCTTCCTTCATTTGCCATCCTTCTTTCACTTGTCATCCCTGGGCTGAGTTTAATGTGAAGCGACGAGGGTTGAGCAGTTTGACAAACCGTCTTGGGTCAGCTTGGTTCTCTGGCTGAAACAGTCCTTCTTCGTTGGAGTGATAGTTTGACCAATCCAAATGGAACTCTGCTTTGGCAGAAGCCACAGCTATGGAAAGTGAGCAACCTGAATTATGGGCTAATGTCTCCGTGCGCTTCTGATGCTTGGAGAGGGATGCCCATGAAAGAACTCTCCTCACACAGTCCACACCATGCCGTGCTCTGTCTGGTGTTCCTCCTAGGTGAGGTTCAATCCATACCCGTCCACCTATTCAATATAGTGAATCAACTGAGGCCCAGCGCGGTGGCTTACGCCTGTAAACCCAGCACTTTGGGAGGCCCCGGGCGAGCGGACCACTTGAGGCCAGGAGTTCGAGACAGCTTGGCCAACATGGTGAAACCCTGTCTCTACTAAAAATACAAAAATTAGCTGGGCGTGGTGGTGCGTGCCTGTAATTCCAGCTACTCAGGAGGCTGAGGTTGCAGAGAGTTGAGATCGTGCAATACACTACAGCCTGGGCGACAGAGCGAGACTCCGTCTCAAAAAAAAAAAAAAAAAAAAAAAATTAAAGTGAATCAACCGTCCATTGATATAAACTGGAGAAAACAGAGGTAATTTCCTCTTGAGATCTTGGGCTCCTCAAAGTAAATGACTGTAAGCTTACCCTAGGGTAAGGGCCAAGACTGTTCAGAGTGGGTGAAACTGTTAAAGCCTTGAGTCTTTACTTCTCTCCTAAGCCAAATGTCTCACTCAAGGTGTACTGTCAACATAGGAGAACAAACAAGGGGGAAATGTCTGTAGAAAAATGGCTACACACTTGCTTTCAAGGTAGTGCCACCAAGCCAAAGGTCCTACAATATAAGCTGTGTTATTTACTTCTACTCATTTCCTATCTGGGTGTTTAGAGACGGTGTTTTATGAGTAACAGAACAAAAGTCTGGTGGCACCCAGACTTACAGTTTGTTTTCATTCCTTAGAAAGATTCAGGGTAGATGGGAGAAAAGACAGAGGATAGAACAATTTCAATTCCCTATACCCCCTCGGTTCTAACCAGTGCCTCTCCTCCACAGTGTGGAGTGACTGCTGGTGTGTCTTTCAATGAAAATCTCTCAGACTAAAAACTGGTGTCATTTGTCCACATATTAACGGGGCATATGGATGTTCTTATAACAGCCTCTTTCTGTATGTCTGAATTAATAAATGTAAAACGTTTGGAATAGTGCCTAGCAAATAATATGCACCATAAAAATGTTAGGGTCATTATCATTATCCAGCCTCATCTCTCTAGCTAGGTATGAACTTCCCTGTAACCGAAGAACTAACCACTTTTATCTTTTGTTTCCTCCCCAAACACCTAGCACGGCGTTTTTAATAATTTGTTGGCGTAATTAAGACCTTAAACAAGTTGCTCTCCCTTTGAGAGCTCATGTAAGACCACCGAGAGGTTGTGTGTAGAGTCCGATATGAGTCCACAAAACTATTTGGCGCCCGCTGTTTACAAGCCACTGTCCTGAGCCTACGCCCTTTGTAGAGTCAAAAGTATCAATAAACGAACGTAAGGCGTGAGGCCAGGTAAGCAATGATTCCCGCTCCTAGGAGGTCTCAACCACCAGCCCGCAGGCGGAGGGGGTGGGACTCCAAGGCGCTCCCCATTCCCCGCCATTTCCATGTCGCTCGAATCGATTCTTTCCGCGTTGCCTTGTGCCTGGACGGCCGGCCCCACTCGGCGCAGAGGGGAAGGATCCCGTCTTCGGGGTCTGGTTGGGACTGAAGGAGCCGCGGGAAAGTAAGGCCAGCAGATCCCGGCGGCGCCCGTCCCGTCCCTCCGCCCCGGCTCCCCGGCTGTCCAATCAGGGCGCGGCTCGGGAGCTCGCCGCGGCCAATCAGGAACGGCGGGAGCGGCGCCGGGAGCCGGCGGGCGCGGAGCGAGCCAGAGAGTCTGGAGCCGGCGGCGGCGCTGCGGCCGGGCGGGAGGTTGGCGAGAGCAGCGCGGCTGGGTGGGTATCCTGCGGCTAGAGGAGCCAGCTTTCCCGCGGCGACCTTCCGGCGGACGCCGGGGACCCTGCGGACCGCGGCGCAGGTAACTGCACCCCGCGCCCTGCAGCAGGAGGGCGAACGCGCCCCCTGACAGTGGCCCCGCAGGTGGAGCGGGCGGGGGGCGGGCCGGCCGCGAGGTCCTAGCGCCGCGGTGCCCCCTGGCGCCCCCCGAGCCTGTCCGGTCGGGCCACGCGGAGGCCCGGCGTTTCCACCAGCCGCGGGCGTCCCGGGGTGGGAGAGGAAGAGGGGACTCTGCTTAAGGCAGGTGGGGGTGGAAGAGGACTCCTGCGACCCCCGGCCCCATACACAGGCACTTCTGGCCGACGGGTGTTTTCGAGATTGGGACTCCCAGGGTGTCTTCATTGGCCCGAGTGGGGAGGCGACAACAGGTGTCCCTGGGGACGGTGCTTTCCCTACACTCCCCTCGCCTGAAACCCCAGCCTTGGCGCCGCGCCCCACCTTCGGGGTGTCGGGAGGCAGGACCCCAGCCTGGCCTCAGGCGCTCTGCCCGCTGGACAGCGCCCAGAGGCGGCCTTGAAGTGGGTCTTGGATGGAGTTTCCTCTGCGCGTTGCCAAGCAATTTGCCGGACACCCGCCTCTCGCTGGGATGAAGAGTTGAAGATGAGAGAGTGTGTGTGCGCGCGCGTGTGCGTGTGTGTGTGTGCATTCGTGCGTGTGTGTGCGTCCGTGTGTTCTGGTGCAACCTCTACTGGAAGGAGCTGCCTGAGGGCTGTGAGTGAATCATTAACTGTGCTTTTGTGCAGCTTCTGGCCTCTGCCTGCCTCCCCGCCTCTCCCGACGCTCCCCGTTTCCCCCTCGGGCTGGTCCTTCTTGCTCTCCGTGCCTCCCTCTCCTGATCTGTAAGGTGGCGATAATGATTGCACCGGCCTGATGGCATTGTTTTGAGGATTGTATGAGCCAATGCCTGAAAAACACCGAGCACAGCGCTAAGCACTCAATAAATACCGGCTCTTATTATTTGTTATACGGAGTGGATGGGCTTTTAAAGAGTAAATCAGACGTGTCCAAACTGGCCTAGCAACCTTTTGCAGCTCTGAACAGCTTTCTACACTTGAAAGGAAAAAAATGCTATTATTAATGAGACTGATGATCTCTTTAAAGGTAGCATATCCTTTTGGGGGGTGGGGCGGTAAAAAACCGATCCGCTGGAATGGTGAGAGAGATAAATGCATTCCAACTAGTAACTGAGAAAAGCTTTGTGACCTTTGAAAAAATTAGTATGACTATTGTGTGAAAATAATATCATGGTACTTTGTTAAATGTTCACCTTTCATTAGCATGGCTGATTTGGGGGAAGTATTTGAAAGTTTTATACCTTTTACTCCTCGCATAAACAAAAAGGTAAAATTAAAAAGAGAGGGAGGGAGAAAGAGAGAAAAAAAGACTCAACCACACGACAAAATTCCAGTGGCTCATAGAAACCTAAAATTGCAGTTGCTACTTTTAGGTGTTTTTTTCCTATGCCTGACCTGGGTGGTCTGGTTTAATTCTTTGTCACTGTGTCACTTTTCTTTTCTTGGTTAATCTGAAAAGTCAAATAACTGGCCCCTTTTATTTTTCTTTTTAAAACTTAATATCTCGACATGTAACAGATCTGCTTGGAGTTCTGAACCCCCTGCTCACTTGCTTCCTACCCTGTGACAAATGCAAAAAAACCTTCTCAAAGCTTCTCTAGGGTGATGTCAATGGGAATCTGTCTTACCACACCATACTACCCCCTGCCCTCCAACCCATAGGTGAGGACCTGGGGAAAGGATGCAAACAAAATGCCCCAGTTCTTGTAAGGTCTCCTGTGCTTTTGCCAGGAGCCTTAGAATAAATACATTGACTTAGAGGAAATGCTTATCTTCTCAGGGGGTAAGAAGCCCACTTCCAGACGCAATCTTTCAAGTCTCAGATTAGCATGGCAGCCCTTTCAGTTGTTGATAAGGGGACTTTTCCTCTCTCCGGTGGCGTGGGAGGATCTGAACGCTTGCTGTTGGGGGGGAGTAAGAGAGATGTGTTGGGCGGGGCAAAGACTCCTGAGTTCAGAGCCAGACTCCCACCTCCTGAGATCTCAGAGTGTGACTGACTCTGGGAAACTTCAACAAATTGCTTTGTTTTTCGGAGCTGGGCTTCTGCTTTAAAACATGAGTTGTTGAATTTTAAATTTTATTATTTTTTCTTAGAGGTTGTTCTAAGTATAGTACTAATAAATGGAGGACCCCTGGCACAGTTCCAGGGATGTGGTTACAGGTCTGTAGCATCCAGAGAATATCTTAAAAGTTATACCTGGGAAGGACACAAAAAGCTTGACCGAAGGGTAACACTTGAGCTGAGTGTAGAATGAGGAGCAGGTCTCTTGTGCAGGTAGGGGTGAGGTGGAATTGGAAAGAAGGTGGAGCAGAGAAGACATTCCAGACTGAGAGAAGTGATCAAAAGTACTATTACAGTTGGCTTACGGTAAATAACAAGAAACCCCCAAATCTCAGTAATTTACAACAACCAAAATTTAGTTCCCTCTCATGCTGCATGTCCAGTGTAAGTCAGGAATAATTTTACCCCTCATTTATCATCATTCTGGGACCCACTGAGGCTTAAGAAACAGCCTCTCTCTGGGACAATGTGGATCTTATTTATGACAAAGGGAAAAAGGACATGATAGAACAAAACGATAACATCTAAAGTCTGCTCAGAAGTAGCAGCTGTCACTTCAGCTCTCCTGCTCTTGGTCAAGGTAACTCATGTGGGAAGTCTGCTGTCCGTGGTATGGGGAAGTCTACACCAGCTGCAGACCGCGAGGTATGGCTGAGCAGGAGGAAAAGTGCTGAAGGAAACAAGGTCAGGAGGTGGCCCAGTGGCGGATGATGAAGGACCCTGGGTCGGGTCCCAGGGGATTGGGCCTTTATCCATTGGCAGGGAGCAGCCACTGAAGAGTGTTGAGTTGGGCTTTGACAGGGTCAGATTTTCCAGCTGAACCCACATTTCTAGTGGCCATGTGGAGAGAAGATTGAAATAGGTGAGCTAAAAAGCAAGAGGTGATAAGGGCCAGGGCAAATACCGTGGCCTCCAGTCTCTCTCTCACCATCTGTGACATGACTTCAAATTCCACTGCTGGAAACTGATTTAGTTGGCTCTTGAGCAGCTTGCCTTCTTCACAAGTTCTCTCCTAAAATGCACATGCTCTCTCATCTTGAAGTTGTTATTTTATGTCACCTGAAGCAGTGGATCTCAACTTTAGTGTGCATCCGAATCACCCCGAGGGCTTGAGAAAATGCAGATTGCTGGGCCCGGCCCCCTGAGTTCCAGAATCAGTCCGTCTGGTCTGAGGCCTGGAAATGAGTATTTCTGACAAGTGCTCAGGTGATACTGATGCCGCTGGCCCCACACTTTGAAAACCACTAAACTAAGGGGACACATTAAGATGTGGTTGAGATAAATACCAGAATGGAAGAGTCCAATGGAAGGAGGAAAAGGGCTGGAAGGTCTCAGCATTCTCCATGCAGCAGTTTTGCTGAAGGCTGGCTCTGGCCATGAACAGTAGGCTCTGTAAGAGTAACTGAGCCTCTAGGTGTATATTAAATTGCAGATGCAGTGCTCGTAGTGAGAAAATGAAAAAAGCTTGGGTCCAGAGAAGAAACATACAAGTGCTGCTTTGTCCCATCCCTTTGTAATTTTGCCCAGACTTCTCATCCTATCATCTAGCACACACCCTTTTGTCTGGCTCCAGACCTCTAACTCAAGCCTGTCCACATATTCCAATCCTGATCCATCACACTTCTTGTCATTCCAGCTATAATTTCTTCTGGAGCTTAGCTTTCCCACTGGGTGGACATTTTGGCTGAATTTTGATATAGTCAGACCAAGAAATTGCTTGCTTTACTTGAGGTCACTATCATAATTAAACATCTGTGCCATGTGGTCATACAGATTGTGATCAGTCCCCCCCACTCCCAAGATAAATAACCCCCTGAGAACCCAAGATTGTCCGTGGTTTGGCTTATACTAAGAGATGGAGCAAGTTACTACAATTCCCCCTAACTGTGACTCACCACTCCTGTAACAACAGGGCATGCCAGAAATGGACGTAAAGGAGCAAATATGTTGGGGTGTGTAACGTGACACAGGAAATAAAACACAGTGAGAGTGTCTTTTTTTAAACTATATTTTTTCTCATTCGTAAGCATGGCACAAATTTGAACTCGACCTAGGGTCGCAATAAACCAGTGGTTTGCCACCGTGTGACAGAGAGCATGTAAATGCATGAAATACTTCTAGGATCACCATTCTAAATGCTGGCTACCAGATTAGGATATTTGTTTCAAGGTAGGATGAGTGCAGAATTATCCATCGGGGTGTGAATAGAAAATTCTAGAAATTCTATATGCATTTTATTTTTTTGAGATAGAGTTTTGCTCTTATTGCCCAGGCTTTAGTGCAGTGGTATGATCTCAGCTTGCTGCAACCTCTACCTCCCAGGTTCAAGGAATTCTTCTGCCTCAGCCTCCCAAGTAGCTGGGTTTACAGGTGCCCACCACCATACCCAGCTAATTTTTTTTTTTTTTTTTGAGACAGAGTTTTGCTGTTGTCGCCCAGGCTAGAGTGCAGTGTGCAATCTCAGCTTACTGCAACCTCTGGGTTCAAGCAATTCTCCTGCCTCAGCCTCCCTAGTGGCTGGGATTACACGGATGCGCCACTGTGCCCAGCTAATTTTGTATTTTTAGTAGAGACAGAGTTTCGCCATGTTGGTCAGGCTGGTGTTGAACTCCTGATCTCAGGCAATCTGCCCACCTTGACCTCCCAAAGTGCTGGGATTACAGGCGTGAGCCACCATGCCTGGCCGTAGGTAATTTTTCTATTTTTAGTAGAGATGAGGTTTCACTGTGTTGGCCAGGCTGGTCTTGAACTCCTGACCTCAAGTGATCCGCCTGCTTCGACCTCTCAAAGTGCTAGGGTTACAGGTGTGAGCCACTGCATCTGGCCTTCTATATGCATATTAAATGTGTATAAAATAAATATTATAATGAGCTCATATTATAAAATGAAGTGAGTGAGATTTGAAAAGATCCTTATTCCAACTGAGATTTGAGAGACAAGCCATACCTTGAAGGTGTGCTTTCTGAAACAGGAGAAATTCTCCCAGGATTCTGTGTACTTTCCCAGAGGTGGATGAGAAAGCTTAGAACTGTAACCTCTGTCCTAGAGGCCTGAAGCCAACTGTTTCCCTCTCCAGGTCATTTTGGAGAGCCAGCAGTTTTTCACAATCGTGCACTCGTGGCCTCAGTACTGCCCTCACTTGATCTACTCTATGGTGAACTACCACGGTTCCCTCCAGCTCAGGTTTCCAGGAAACCTGGCCTAAATTTTCAAAAGGTGCAGCTGCAGCAAACAAAACTGTGGATGTTACTCTGAGAGCCAGTGAGAGAAGGGACACTTAAACCAGCCAGGGGGATTTAAAATGCTGAACAATTCATTAGAAGGTGCTGCCATCCCCACTGGATAACATTTACCCAGCAATTTGATATTTAAGAAATGTTAAGTGTCAAATCATAGAAAAATATTATCTTCTATTATCTAGTTATATTAAATGCTTATATATCATATACATATATATATATTTTTCACATCTCTAGCACTTTCAGGAGGTAGACTTTTAGTGTTATTGCTGTCTTTCTGAAATGCAGTAACAAAGATAGAAACAGTTGGCTAAAATTCTATAGATAGATAGTAGTAGGGCAGGATTGAAACTTGAATTTTTCATTCATAGTGTACAACCTTTGTCACCCCAGCTGGCTGCCTACTAACTTGGAGTGGTGCTCTGAAGTGGCCTCACTGACTGGCAAGGGGTGGTCAATGTTCCCTGTGATGTTTCGTCACAACGAGGAGTGTGAAGCCGCTTTGCAGATTGCTAATGGCTCAGGGAAACCTTTGGGAGTTATGTTCACTTGAAAGGTATTGACCATCAGCTGAGTGCAAGGCTTTAAGGAAAACGCTACGAGGAATTCAGAGAAGTATTATGCTCAGTCTCTGACACAGCCTCTATGCTGAGAGAGAAAAGACATAATATTTATATAAAATCAGTGGTAGTTAAACCACAGCGAGACCAACAGTAGGCAAATAATCCAATGGGCTATCAAGTGCTGTGAATTCAGACAGTGAGTCTTTCCCAGATTGTGCTGGGCTGGGAAGGTTCAGGGAGGAGCAGCTACTCCGGACTGGATGGAGAAGTAGGATTTAGCTAGGTGGGAACCATAGTCTTTAGGGGAGGAATGGATCTAAGTGAACTGTGTCCCTGCCCTGGTCCACAAGCCTTTTCAGGTCTATTCACTGGACTACTGTATCTGAAGTAAAGGGGTCAAGTGGGAGAGAAGGGAAGTCGGAGCTACATGACTTCTTTTTCTTTTTTTTGATACAAAGTCTCACTCTGTCACCCAGGCTGGAGTGCAGTGGCGTAATCTCCGGCTCACTGCAACCTCTGTCTCCTGGGTTCAAGCAATTCTCCTGCCTCAGCCTTCCAAGTAGCTGGGATTACAGGCTCCTGCCACCATGCCTGGCTAATTTTTTGTATTTTTAATAGAGACGGGGTTTCACCATGTTGGCCAGGCTGGTCTCAAACTTCTGACCTCAGGTGATCCACTTGCCTCGGCCTCCCAAAGTCCTGGGATTACAGGTGTGAGCCATCACGCCGGACCTAGATGACTTCTTAAAGCTTTCCTTTCTTGACTGCCATCGGACTATTTAATCTTTGCCGAAATTATCAAAAGCACTAATTTGAGTGACTCGCATAACCTCCTACAAATGAAGCCATTCAGTGATTTATTAGTAGATAAATAACACTGGACTCTCATTTGGCCCTCTTAACGTGTTCAATGTATTAATAGGAAAGCACTTTGGAGCTAAGGATGTCAAACATCTATATAAATAAAATCTAATCCTATTATAAACTCTGTCAGACTTGCAGGCAGTTGGTCCTACTCCATTTGCAATCTAACCTGGAAAGGTCAAATGACTTGTGGAAAGTCATGCAGAAATCGCTTAGTGCTTCTGTAATAACTGACCCCGCTTCCCCTGACATTTGGCGGTGTCTAGCTTAAGTCACTTCACATATCTCCATAAGGTTAGTGACGCTAAGAATGACACTAAGATGACACTAGGGCCCTTGTCATCTATATAGCATTTCTCCTACTCATATTATACCCCATGGGGGCTCTCAGCTGTGACCCCAAAGGGTCCTTGTTAATTTTTTTTTTTTTTTTTTTTTTTTTTTTTTTTTTTTTTTGAGACGGAGTCTCGCTCTGTCGCCCAGGCTGGAGTGCAGTGGCCGGATCTCAGCTCACTGCAAGCTCCGCCTCCCGGGTTCACGCCATTCTCCTGCCTCAGCCTCCGGAGTAGCTGGGACTACAGGCGCCCGCCACCTCGCCCGGCTAGTTTTTTGTATTTTTAGTAGAGACGGGGTTTCACCATGTTAGCCAGGATGGTCTCGATCTCCTGACCTTGTGATCCGCCCGTCTCGGCCTCCCGAAGTGCTGGGATTACAGGCTTGAGCCACCGCGCCCGGCCTGGGTCCTTGTTAATTTTAAGCTTGGGGTGAGATCATTGTATCCTTCTCTGTCAGGCTTCTCCCTCGCTTTCATTGAAAGAAGGTACCGTTGTAGTGCTATGTGTCCATGCAAACACAGCATCTGAATGAAAGGGCATTCTGAAGCATTTTCCAGGCCAAATGCCGAGAAGTATGGTGGGACCATCAGTGGCTTTCTATCTACCTGAACTTTGAAGGTAGACACTAGACCCTTGCCAGCTTGATAGTCCCTCCGTTGGCTGCCCTTTGAAGTTAGCTAACTGGTTTAAAAAACCAAATGGGATACTTTAAATGAAAACGGACTTTATTTCACTGTTTGCCTTAGAAACGGAAAACATTTGTCTTAAGTTTTTCTTGGTTTTTGTTTCTGTTTTCTTTTGAGACAGAGTATCATTGTGTCACCCAGGCTGGAGTGCAGTGTCAGGATCTCAGCTCACTGCAGCCTCCGCCTCCCGGGTTCAAGTGATTCTCATGTCTCTCCTTCCCGAGTAGCTGGGACTACAGGCATGTGCCACCATGCCCGGCTAATTTTTGTATTTTCAGTAGAGATGGGGTTTCGCCATGTTGGCCAGGCTGGTCTCAAACTTCTGGCCTCAAGCAGCCCACCTGCCTCAGCCTCCTAAAGTGCTGGGATTATAGGCGTGAGCCACCATGCTTGGACCATTTGTCTTAAGCTTTTAAAAGATAATGCCGTAGTTAAGTGGGTAAGGCTGGGGTGATCCATATTTGGTAGATGTTGTTTAAAAGTTGTCTATCATGTGAACTCAGAGCTGTCAAAAATATACTTTGTGTTTTTCCCCATCCTTGCCAAACATAAAATATTCATTTTTTTCTAAATCATTCCATGTCCCTACATTTCCCTCCACTTCAGACTTTGAACCGTTGAAGGGTGGAAAACTTTTATCATTGCTGAAATTATCAAAAACACTATCAATAGCTATCATGCATTGAGTTTTACGTCCTCTGCTGAGTGGTTATACCATGTTATCTTACTTAATTTGCACCTCTGCGCTGTAAGGTCAGGAGGAGTAGCATCTCATCTAAGGAGTGAGACAAAGGCTGGAGCTAAGTACTTTGTCAAAGGTTGTAATGGAGCTGGGCTTTAAACCTACCTCTCTTCGTCTCTGAGATCTAGAAGCTATGCCCTGAGTCACTGTGGTATCTGGAAGCAAAAGGAAATGTGCTCTAAAGAGTTAACAGGGGCTATCTGTGCACTCTGGCCACGCCCTGGGAGATGGCTGGTAGGAGGAAAACTGCTTTTGTTTTTGCAGGGCCAGTTCACAGTATCAGTAGGGCAGTCGAAACGCACTTTTTTTTTCCTCTCTCTCTTTTTTTTTTCCTAACTCATCCTTATTATTTTTGTTACGATCTCTAAAAAGGTGGTAAGTTAGGGAGTGAGGATCTGTTTGAGTAAATCCAGCATGTTTCTCAGTCACCACCCATCAACCTAATTGGCATAGGCGGAGCTGTGCTGTCTGCAACACAGCAGGCTTCTCCAGCTGTGCCATCCATCACACTCAGGCACCCTGGAGCGCACATGCTCTGCTTCCGGTTGATTTTAAGTTCCCGATCCCTGAGCAGGCCTTGAGGAGGCAGTCCCAAGGAGTCAGAGTTGTTTGCTGTTGCATATCAGACTCTGGTCTGGGTGACTTGGCTGGTCACAGCACAGTGCTCCTCTGGGCCCAGGGACTGTGGTCTCTCTGTGATTTGGTTGCCATTTTCCTATGAAGAGGGTAGAGAATATGCACCCAGTCAGGTCAGGCACTTTGCAGAGGTGGGTCCTGGCTGTAAGAAAGCCAGAAAAGAGGGCAGGCTCATTTATACACGTATGTTTCTACTCATAGGAAAACAACTCACGAGGCGAAAAAGTACATCTCATGGATGGAGCAGGGCGAAGTGGTTACAAGTACAGACTCTGGAGCCAGACTGCCTGGGTATGAATTGTGCAGTTTCAGGTAAGTTATTTAATCTCCCTGAGCCTCAGTTTCCTTATCTCTATAAAGGGAACCTACTTCATAGGGTTATGAGGATTATATGATAATTTAATTAAATGAGCGGTAAAGCACTTTGACGTCAATGTCTGAGAGATGAGAAGTATTACGTAAGTGTTTATCAAATAACACATAAAAATAAAGCGATAGGTGAACATCATGGTATGTAGGTTACACAGTGCCGTGTTAGACGAAGCTTACATGACTACCTCAGTTAAGGTACTCATGGTCAGTTATGCTCAAATGACATCTTATGAAGTGTCCTAGGGAAACTAGCCATTTTAAAGAATCATGTGAGAAATATGTTTGTAAACTGCCTTTTTGTAAAATGAACATGAGAGAAACTGTGTCAGAGGAAGAGAGAAGTCAAGGTTGGACGACTGGATGTTTCGGGCAAGGGAGACTGGAGAGGTAGAGTGCCATCATCTTGGATGGGAGGGGTTTCTGCCGCGGTAGTTTCAGGGGAGGGAGAGTCGCTGGTCAAATCTGGATGTGTTAGGGGTGAGCGTCTTGTTAGACGTTGAAGTGAAGATGTTCAGTGGGCACTAGAAGTCAGGTGAGAAGTCAAGGCTGGAAGCATCTGTGTGGGGATCCCTAGCTCGTAGATGGAATCTAAAGCTGTGAAGGAATGAAGGTATTTTACAGCTGGAGAAGGGGTCCTAGGATTGAATCAGGGGGCATTCTAGCTTTATTGGGAAAGTCAAGCTGGCTTGAGTTTGCTAGTTTGTGCTTTTCTTCACTTTGCCAGTGTAGAATGAGGTATGGACCCGTTGGCATTTTCTTGGGGTGGTTTTATCATTGAGCTCTATAATGCCATGGTTAAGTGCCTGAGTTAAGACTAGGGTCGGATACCATTTGACCTCTTACTATCTTTGGGCCCTTGGGCAAGTTACTTATTCTCTGAGACTCAGTTTCTTTGCCTGTGAGATGAGAACTAGTGGTTAAAAATGCCCATCTCTTGGGTGTGAGGGCTCAGTTAGTGCGACATTGATGCTATGAAGCTGTTCACCACTTTATCTCTTGAAAGATTCTCACCATTCATTACATTTGTTAAAAGTGAGGAGTGGTGACAGTCACACATGTTTAAAGCCCTTTGAATTTGCCCTAAGCTGAAATCCACATTTTAATTCAACTTATATTGCTACTGTTTTTCTTCTTTTAAAAAAGTAAAAGAGGTCAGGGAGATACTATAAGTAACTACACACATATGCTAGCGACTTATGTTTTCTCTGTAATTGAAACATTACATCCAGTGATCAGATCTGGCCTCTGTATATGGTAATTGCTACGAGAATCACAGATGCTCAAGCATTCAGAGATATGAAAACTGAAACACAGAACAAAAGAGATACCACTGGATGACAGTGTTTTAGTATTATATATAATAACCTCATGTTTGCTCTTTGCCACCATGAGCCAGTTAAGAGGTTTCTCTCATTCTTCCCTAAGATACTGACCAATCTTCCCTACCATTTTTTTTTGTTGTTGTTGGTGGAGTTTCATTCTGTCGCCCAGGCTGGAGTGCAGTGGCATGATCTTAGCTCACTGCAACCTCTGCCTCCCGAGTTCAAGTGATTCTCCTCCTTAAGCCTCCCAAGTAGCTGGGATTACAGGCATGAGTCACCATGTCCGGCTAATTTTGTGTTGTTAGTGGAGATGGAGTTTCCCTTTGTTGGCTAGGCTGGTCTCGAACTCCTGACCTCAAGTGATCCACCCCACCTCCTCGGCCTCCCAAAGTGGTGGGATTACAGGTGTGAACCACCGAGCCCAGCCTTCTCTACTGTTTTAAATCCAAGTTTTACACTTGGTTGGAAAATTCCTCTAATACATTTTATTTCACTCAGCAAATAATAATATTCTGAATCTGTTTCTAAAAAACTCTCACTCTCAAAGCTAAATAAGAACCTAGAGATGTGGAGAATCACATTCTGAAATCTTGTCACTCCATCCTCTAATTAGTATGTCTGCTGTGTTTGCATTTGTGGTTTATATTCTTTGAATTTGTAGCTTTTCTGTTTTGCAAGGGTTACTGTCAGTGAGATGGCTACCAAAAGAAATACTGCTATTAGTGGTGTCGGGACCAAATGTATGTAACAGTGTGGTGTGTTTCTAAATCCCTACTGTGGCTTTTGAGAAACCATCTCTAGATGGTTGTGGGTGACGTGAGGACTGAAAGAAAAAAACTTCAGAAACAGCAAAGCAGAAACATTAATAGGAAGGAGCTTCCAGTGATTAAATTTTTCTTTTGGTCTTTCAGGTTGAGGAAGTAAGGAGAGTAGGCATAAATGGTGGGAAATTTCCATCAACTTGAAAAAAACAATAGAATACATAATTCTTAGCCACTGAGATGAGAGCCCAGGAAGTCACAAGGTCAAAGGATCCTGTCCCATTTGTCTGTGGTGACAGTCTCTCCTCCCCCTACAAGAAATGCCTTACCCTTAAATAATAGAAGTGCCCTTGAGAAGTTGAAGAAATGCATGCTGATGGAATTTTTAAAAATCAGATACATTTTAGAAGTGATTTTACTTTTCTATATTTTCCAATTTATTTTTATTGAGAGTATATTCTGTTTATAATAAAAACAGAAATCGAAAAAATATATATATTTTTGATACGGAGTCTTGCTTTGTCGCCCAGGCTGGAGTGCACTGGCGTGATCTTGGCTCACTGCAACCTCGACCTCCCGTGTTCAAGCGATTCTCCCGCCTCAGTCTCCTGAGTAGCTGGGGTTATAGGTGCGTGCGACCACTCCCAGCTAATTTTTGTATTTTTATTAGAGATGGGGTTTCATCATGTTGGCCAGGCTGGTCTTGAACTCCTGACGTCAAGTGATCGCCTGCCTTGGCCTCCCAAAGTGCTGGGATTATAGGCATGAGCCACCGCGCCCGATTAGGAAAAATAAATTTGAAAGAAGGAAATAAACTAGGAATGTGGGAATGAGTGAGTTGTCACATTGAAAGGTGCTCATTTGCTCACATTTTATAATGTGAGAATTCTTTTGTCCTGCAAGCTGTAACATTTCATAGCATACCTGCTGTCCACATTTAGAATTTACTTTAAACGTAGGGGATGTCAGTAGGGCATTTCATGTATCAAAACCTCAGACTCCACTCTACCAAAGCAGCCAAGCCTCACTCAACAGACATCGACTCTCACGCTGTGCCAAGCCCACCCAGCGTGTCCTGGTTCCTTGTGGCTGTCCCTGGCAGTTGGAGACACCCACACGCCCCTGCCTTCAGTCAGCAGACACAAACTTGGGATGCGTCTGTTTCTTGTTTGTGAGAGGCCTGGTTCACAAGGATAACATCACGATCAGCCTGGGGCCCCTATGCAGCTGCCCCATGAGGCCACTGCAGCAGCCTGCGTTTTAGCCTTTGGCTGGGCTGTTTTGGTTTTATGCCCATGTATCAGTTTTGTTGGGGGAAGAGGGAGGGGAATGATTCTCAGAAAAAGGAAGGACATATCCTCCGCTTTGCTGAAAACGGAAATAAGGAATTATCAGTTCAGGGTCAGTAGAAGCCACAGGGCCTGGCTTCCTTCTGTTGGGCTCCTTTGGAATGATTTTGTTTCGTCTTGAAAGGCTCGAAAGCAACTTGAGCCAGATAAATTGTTCTAGGGTGACAGTTTTTAACAGGGAGTCCACAGATCCCTAGGACTTTGAGAAGTGTGTCTGCGAAGTGCCTTAAATTATAATTAATGTTGCGTGTACTTGTATTTTTCCAGAGATGAGAGTCTCTGGCTTAAATTATAACTCGGAGATTCAGAGAGCTATAATTTTTTGTTTAAAGGCTGAGAACCAGTTTCAAGGAGAGGCCTTCAAGTCTGAGTTGTACATCTTGATCTTGGCCCTAACTTGAGAACTCTTTCTGATTGGTGACTTGTGTATGTAGTGATAATATCAAGAAAAGTGTGCAAAGCACCTTAGGTATACCTATAGACGGTCGTGTTGCAGGAAGATGAAGAAGGTTTCACTTTTTCAAGTGCTGGCAAGCTAGAAATCTAGAAATCTTTTTTTTTTTTTTCTTTGAGACTGTCTTGCCCTGTTTCCCAGGCTGGAGTACGGTGGCACCGTCTCATCTCACTGCAACCTCCGCCTCCAGGGTTCAAGCGATTCTCCTACCTCCGCCTCCTGAGTAGCTGGGATTACAGGTGTGCACCACCACACCCAGCTAATTTTTTGTATGTTCAGTAGAGACAGGTTTCACCAGGTTGGCCAGGCTGGTCTTGAACTCCTGACCTCGTGATCCGCCCGCCTCAGCCTCCCAAAGTTCTGGGATTACAGGCATGAGCCACCGCACCTGGCGTGGAAATCTAAAAATCTTAGGTGGACCCACAGAAACCCATACACTTACTGAAGCCCATGCTGCAGAAAGATGAAGGTTTTACTTCTTCAAATGCTGGAAAACTGGGCATCTAGAAATCTGGGACCCCTGCAATTCTGTCCTAATGCCTCCTATTCTCTCCTTTCTCAAGCCCACTCAGAGCTCCCTTAATATTCTGTATTATCATAGTATTGACTCGTTGGAATGAACACAAATATCTCTTTTACCTGGTGTCTTAGCATGTTTGTGTTGCTGTTAAGGAACACCCGAGACTGGGTAATTTATAAAGAAAAAAGGTTTATTTGGCTCATAGTTCGGCAGGCTGTACAAGAAGCGTGGCACCAACGTCTGCTTCCGGTGAGGGCTTCAGGTTGGTTCCACTCAGGATGGAAGGTGAAGGGGACCCAGGTGTGCAGAGATCACATAGTGAGACAGCAGAAACGAGAAAAAAGGGGAGGTACCAGGCTCGGTTCAACTTCAGTTCTCATGGGAACTGAGTGAGAACTCACTCCTGTGAGAATGGCACCAGGCCATTCACAGGGATCTGGCCCCACAATCGAAACACCTCCCACCAGGCCCCAACACCCACATTGGGGATCAGCCTTCAACAGGAGACTTGGAAGGGCCAAACAAAGCATGTCCAAATCATAGCACCTGGTCTTCTGCTGAGTTCTGAAATAATCCAGGCCCTCATGATAGTGACAAGATAACACATTTATAAGGAACTTCCTCCAAGTGGCTGTTTACCCTGTGCCCAACACAAATGACCTTCCCCAGGTTTCCAACCTTGGTTCTTGTTTTTCCTCTTATTATTCTCTCTGAGTGACCCAGTCCAAATCCCCAGCTTCCAGTGGCCTCTCAGTCTGTGTTTTTAGCACTCATCTCTCCTCTGAGCTCTAAATCTGCCTATTTAACGGGTCCTAAAGACGACATCTCAATGTGGTTGTCCCACAGGCCCATCAAATCGCTGGGCCTAACGCTAAACTCATCACCTCCCTTCTACCTCCCAATCATTCTTTCTCCTGAAGTCCTTATCTTGGCGAATGGTACAGAAATTGATTCAGTTTTCCAAAGGTTTTTTTCATCTACCTACCACATCATTACTTCCACAATCTCAGTGAGTCCAAAAAAGATTCCCTCCCCATATCTTGATGACATTACGTCCTAAATGGCTATAAAAGCACCTTTCCTCTCTATCCCGCATCTTGCGATGCCTAATCACTCTAATTACTAGCTGGTCTTCTCACTCTCCAGTTGATCTCCCTCATTGCTTCCAGAATAACCTTTTTCTAAAAAACAAATTGGGTCATGTTATTTCCCTGCTTAAATTGTTTAATCGATCTCCATTGCATTTATGACAAAACCCAGCCTTCTTGGCGTGCCTACTGGGGCCCTGTCTGACCTGACTCCTAGCTCTCCAGCCTCCTCTGTCTCTCTTCGCCTTCTGGCTCATTGCTTCGTCAAAGTAAATCACCTATAGTTCAGAAAGCGTATCTTTTCATTCATCTTCTGAACTCAGTATGGGCATACTACATTTTTAATGCAGCTGTTTTGAGTGGAGGCCTTGAAAACACTATTACACTTCACATTCCGAGTTGGGTAACAAAAAGACATCTTCACACCATGTCAGTGCTTCATTCCCTCCCTGCCCCCTAACCTATTTCTAACATTAATGCTGAATCTCAGGCCATCCTTGAACATGAACCTATTTCTGAGCCTCTCATCCTCCCTTCACATCATGCCTTATTCATCTCTCCAGATCCCACCGTGTCTGTAACACACACTGCAAGGGTTGGGGTCGGTGATGGGTGATGTTCGGGTATGAGGTTAGGGAGGGGGCAGGTCTGGGGATGGATGTAGGAATCAGGGAGGTTGCATACACCCTTTGGTAGCAAACAATAGTTTTGCATGTTAACATGACTGGTTAAGCATGGCTAAGTGCAGTGGTACCCTCTGAGTGACCAGCTGGTATTGTCATGCTTTGTTCTTACAGATGCCATCCTGCCAGCTTGGAATGTCCATTTTCTCCACCAGTGATCCCTGCCTCACAGGACTAATTTCTATTCATCTTTTGACCAGTTGTTACCTTCCCTGTTACTCTTCACTGACCCCAGATTGGGCTAGGTGTCATTCCTGTGCACCCATGGCATAGCTACATTCTCCTGAAGTTGCCCTGATCACACCGTACTGTGATTATTTATTTGTCTGTCTCTCTCTCCAAGGCAGGGGCTGGATCTTAGTCCTCTCTCTGTTCTTCGAATTTCACAGGAACATCCCTAGCAATAGGAGATGCTGAATAAATGCTTATTGAATGAATGAATGAATGGGGGATGTTCTGTGACAGACTTCTAAAAACCTGCAGAAGCTCCACGAGCATAAATAACCCAGAGTCCAACAAGACCTATTACATCATCTCTTTATATTCTACGCATATGGCATTGCATACCAGCATTGACTCTTATCCAGATTTTAACTTACCGTCTTGGCTACCTCTTAGGCACATCTCAAACCCTCTTAACCCTGCCTATCTGGGGACCACTGGACTGAATCATTCTGCCATCCGAGGCTACTACTGCAGGTCCTTTCACTACTTCGGAACTCATGAAGTACTACATTGAAGGGTGTGGAATCTGGATTTCTCATGTGCTGCTAAAGGAGCTAGAAGATGCACCCCCAAAATGTGGGGAGTTGAGCCAGCATGGTGTGAACTCTGACCAAAGGGGAATAAGAGAGATGGGAGCTGGCAGGTACATTTCCTGTCCTAGCACCGGCCCCTCCAATGGAAGGTTTTGAGGTACCATAGTTCCCAACAGCCTCTCTGACTCAGCAACAAGCTGATTCTTGTGAAGCCATGGCCAGTTTAGGCCCATTCCATCTTATGTTTGCTTTCCCTACCTCTCTTCTCTTCTCTTACTTGGGCTTCCCTGGGATTGCTGTAAAACACTAGCGTAGAAGCTTGGCCTCAGGCTCTGCCTCCTAAGGAATCTGTCCTAAGACATGTTCACACCTGCTAGTATTTCCCTAGAGAATCATGGGCCAGTGGAGGTGGAAGAGGGAAGAACACTATGCATCAGGTGGTCTTTAGAGCTTGTATGCAGCGGAGCTTGCCTGGAAGTTCAAGGCCTCAGCCATGCATCCGCTGTCCTTGGCTGTGCAAGTGAGTGGTGTTGGCCACCCTCATTTAGGGGAATTGGGCAGATGGATGCATTAGTAGAAAAAGATCCATCATTTGGAACCTGTGAACTTGTTCCTATGCAGGCTGACCATCTGTTCCATAATTTCCTGTTTTTAAAAATCCCAATTTAAGAAATCAAATACATATATATATATATAAAACTTTTATGTCAGTGATACAGCTGTGAAAATGGATCCTTACCAATATTTGTGATACATTCTGGGTTTAAATCCTAGCTTTGCCACTTACTGCTTGTGTGACCTTGAGAAAATTGGCCAGGCCAAGCCTTAGTTTCCTTAACTGGAAAAGAGTCATTAATAATAACAGCTTATATCAGGACGTTGTTGTAAAGATGGGACAAGATAATGCATTTGTAGGCCTCAACACAGGACTGTATAGAGTAAGCACTCACAGGATATTAGTTATAGTTATTAATATTCTCTCTTTAAAATAAAATATGAGAATGATACAGTGTTAATCCTGGTATAGTAAACAAATTTAAGTTTAGAGTTTTTTTTTTTTTTTTTTTTTTTAAATTTGTTGAGCTTAGAAAGGTTTTATTTTGATTTTAAGAGGTATTTTCTTGGTCTGAAACTTTTTTCTAGGGAATCAAAATCTCAGACCCAGTTTTAATCTTGCTAAAAAGGGTGAGAAGGCATGATAAAAAGTTTCTACGGAAGTGGTGTTTACCTGCCAGGTATTTTGTTTTATTGGAAATGTGTGAGAACAACGTAGGGCTTGAGACTACATAAGTGTATTTCCTATCTTCCAAATATTTTTAAGCTCTTTGTAAATAACTTTATATCAGTCCCAAATTAATAAATTTTGTGGAAACAAAAGCAGAAAGATTTTACAGTGTTGCTGTGGTCATTCAGAGAATTTGTGGTAGAGAAGATCCCAGGAACTAGCCTCTTGCCCCTTACCTGAGGCAAGCTTCAATCTGTGCCAGGTAAACAGAAAAGTACTTCCTCCAGGGAAGCACATAATCAGGATTAACAATGTATATGCTGGTAACTTTTTGCCTTTTTTTACAAAGCTGTATTAAGAGTCATTAAGCTTTGAACTGTAATCTGGGTTTATTATTAACTCCTTACAATCAAGCTTCCAGTTTAACTGTTCTACTTCATTCCACAAATGCTTGTCACTTTCTGATATGGTTTGACTGTGTCCCCACCCAAATCTCATCTTGAATTCCCACGTGTTGTAGGAGGGACTCGGTGGGAGGTAATTGAATCATGGGGACAAGTCTTTCCTGTGCTGTTCTCATGACAGGGAATAAGTCTCACGAGATCTGATGGTTTTATAAAGAGGAGTTTCCCCTGCACAAGCTCTCTGTCTTTGCCTGCTGCCATCCGTGTAAGATGTGACTTGCTCCTCCTTCCCTTCTGCCATGATTGTGAGGCTTCCCCAGCCACGTGGAACTGTAAGTCCAATTAAACCTTTTTCTTTTGTAAATTGCTCAGTCTTGGGTATGTCTTTATATGAAAACAGACTAATACATTTTTCTTCTGTGTAATGGCACTGAGCACTAGAAATGCTGCCAGGAAGGGCACGGTCCATCCCTCCATAAGCTAAACTCTGCAAGCTTTCTCAAGTCACCAGTGACCACCAAGGCCCTTTATGTCTCTCCTCAGCATTTGACACCAGAGAAAACTTCTTCTTTTTCAAAATTCCCTCTTGCCATCATCGCCTGGAGTCCTCTGGTTTTTTTCTCTCTCTCTCTGCCTGGCTGTGTCACCTGAGAGTCTAACTTCCCCCTTCCCAGCCCCGCTCCCTTATGTAGGCATGCTCCAAGAGTCAGTCATCTTCTTAGATCTTTTTACTTCCCCTATTGATAACCTATTCATTCCCTTGGCTTCATACATTGTTTTTTCTTGGATGACTCTAAAATCTAACTTTTTACCTGTGATTTTTCTCTAGGCACCAAATCTACATTTTCACAGTCTTTGCATCTCAACATATCCCAAAAACTTATTTCCTATCCTGTCCCCAATTAATTGCACAGTTTAAGGGACCACTCCTAGTTTCCTTAGAGTATGTGTTGAGGTCTTCTCTGCCCTTACCTCAGCTACCATGGCAGTACTATTCTATTGCCCAAGCTTAATTGCTATTTCCTTTCACTGTTGTTTCTTGTATTCTGTCGAGTAAAGAACAAGCCCAAGGATTCCTATGGCTATAGGTGTTTTCTCTACTTTCTTTTTTTTTTTTTTTTTTTTGAGACGGAGTCTCACGCTGTTGCCCAGGCTGGAGTGCAGTGGCGCGATCTCGGCTCACTGCAAGCTCCGCCTCCCGGGTTCCCGCCATTCTCCTGCCTCAGCCTCCTGAGTAGCTACTTTCATGTTTTTGCCCAGTCAAGGTTTTCTCCTGAACATTCAACATTTCTTTGCTTTTCTACAGTGTGGATGGTGATGTGGGAGGGCCTGTGCTGTTGCAGGACATGGGAGCGAATAGCTCTGGGGCAGCGTCAGATAAGAGAACCTGGTTTATATTGCATCGTATGTGAATGGCACCTCCTGGAGTTGTGCAACACAGTGCTGTGGATGTGTAAGCATGCAAGGGATGGAGTGTCACTGAGTCCTTCTGGGATGCCAAAGGCTTGAGTGACAGGAACAAGTTGAGGGGAGTTGGCAGTTCAACCCGGAAGGAAAGTTTGAGTTTTACAAAAGAGGAAGGGGGAAATAGTTTTTCCTCTGCGTCATCTACCTGGGGGAATAAAACCCTGTGTTTTTCTAGACAAATCTGCATCGAGCTGACTTCATTGTAGAGCTACCCACCAAGCCTGAGATTTGTGGCCTGGAGCTCTGTTTTCCTCTAATCCTTGTTATTCTTGGTATAGAGAGTATTGGCAGGAGCTCTAAACATAAAGGTTTTGTGTGCCTGCAGCTATATTGATAAATTAGGATAAAACCACTCTCATGTCACAACTGGACTCCCTTGGATATGGTTTTCCTAGGGTCCAAAGAGGTTGGTCATAGCTCTGGTCACAGTGCTGCCTCCTGTTGACTGAAATGGCCCAGATGACTTGGCCACACCAGCAGTAGGACACCTTGGCTGATACTTATAGCAGCAGTGTCCTCTGTTCAGGGGCCTGTGTAGCACCCAGACAGGCAGGTTGCCACCTTCCACTGCACAGGCTGTGTGGTACACACTCTTCGTGAGCATGGCTCACATAGATGACCATGGGAATGTGCCCTGAAGTTGTCCACTCTGGTGACCCTGCCTCCGGTACCTTCTCTCACTGCTCATTTCCAGGCCAACCGATGTCTCGCATTGAGCCAGCTAGGCTCTTTCCTGTCTCAGGCTGAAGCTCACACCACTGCTTCCCTTTTTTCCCCAAATTTCTAAGGTCTCCTCCTCCTTTGCA
Source organism: Macaca fascicularis (assembly GCF_037993035.2). Classification (NCBI taxonomy): domain Eukaryota; kingdom Metazoa; phylum Chordata; class Mammalia; order Primates; family Cercopithecidae; genus Macaca; species Macaca fascicularis. The sequence continues at coordinate 149,383,940 of NC_088381.1, read as the reverse complement.
CTTTCACTTCCTGAAGGCCATGACCACAGGAATGAAATCAGCAAGTTCTTGTTCTCTCTCTTGACCAGGCTAACTCCTCCCAACCTTTATGGGTAGAAATAACGTTGGTAATAGATAGCATTGACTGAGCGCTTATTATTCATGAAAAGGTTTACCTGCAGCATCTTACAGAATCTCTGAGGTAGATAATACTAGATGAAACTCAGGCTTAGAGCATTTCAGAGACAGATGTTCCATGACTAGGGTTAGCAATGGGGGACTTGGCCTGCTGCTTGAAGAGCTTGTGCTCTGAAGGGTATGCTAGGCATCCTCCTGTGATGCAGGTTAGATACAGCCTCTTCCAGGAAGCCGCCCTGGGCTCCCCACACCCTGCCCCTGACCTTTTATCATGCTCCTTAGTATCCTGTGCTGTCATGCAAGCTCATGGCCTCTTAGAGGTGGTGGAGAAGAGACCTATGTTCCTTGCTTTTTCTGAGTTCCCAGAATATTAAAAACTGAAGAAGCTCCAAGACAGGATTAGAAAACTATTATGATTTTTTTGGATATATTTTCTTCTCTGATTTGACCAAATTAAAACCTTAAATTTATAACCATATACATAGAAACCCACAATTAATATAATTCTGCTATGTGCAAGGCAGCTATAGGCGTTACAGTATAATTTTTTTTTTTTGAGATGGAGTCTCACTCTGTTGCCAGGCTGGAGTGCAGTGGTGCAATCTTGGCTCACTGCCATCTCCGCCTCCTGGGTTCAAGCAATTCTCCTGCCTCAGCCTCCCGAGTAGCTGGGACTACAGGTGCACACCACCACCACACCCAGCTAATATGTGTATTTTTAGTAGAGACGGGGTTTCACCATGTTGGCCAGGATGGTCTCGGTCTCTTGACCTCATGATCCAGCTGCCTTGGCCTCCCAAAGTGCTGGGATTACAGGCGTGAGCCACCGTGCCTGGCCACAAAAGATATTTATTGAACTGTGTATGCAGAATAACCTTATATTGGGACATGAATTTAAGGTTGTAGGAGGCACATCTTGTATCAGTCCTTTTGGTGTAATACTTGAAGTCCTTTGTGAGTATGCGATCGTTGGCTAATTGGCCTTTCTGGAATCTGGATTGTTTTTTTATCCCTAACATCTAGCAGAGGGTCAGGGCTTGGCACATTGGGGGCTCTAAATTCGTCTTGGTTGATTGAATGAATGAGTCAGTGAATTGTCTGTGAACAGTCTCAGACATCAGAACGATTTTAGTTAGAATCCCAGACTACTCTTTACTACTCTGACCTGGAGCACGATACTTAACCTCTCTGACCTCACCTTTTGTCATCTCTGAAATGCTGGTGTTATTAATAGTACCTACCTCATAAGGTTGGTAAGAGGAACAAAGGAGGTAATGTACCTCATCTATAGGATGGCAAAAGTAGACTATCATGAACAGTGCTTGGGTCCAGGGCAGGGGTGGTAGGAGACAGGTCATGGGCATCATTGTCAGCAAAGCGAGAGCCACTCCAGCTGCTTCCTTTCTCTGTGCCTTCGTGTCCCCAACCAGCTATGGAGAAGAAGGATTGGTGATCCTAGGAGAGTCTCCAAAGCACCTGACTTTGTTCCCAGGGCCCTTAGCCCCTTTCCACATTCTGCCACTTGATGGGCAACAATGAGCAGATCTTACCTTTTAAATAACACTCTGCAGCCCAGCAAGCATCCTCACCCACATCAGTCCAGCAAGCATCCTCACCCACATCAGTCCAGCAAGCATCCTCACCCACATCAGTCCAGCAAGCATCCTCACCCACATCAGTCCAGCAAGCATCCTCACCCACATCAGTCCACCAGGCATTCTGACTCACATTATTAAATGAGGTAATAATCTCATTATCTCAATAATTTACATTATCTCATTTATAATTATTATCTCATTTAATAATTACTCTTTTAATCAATATTAAATGGCCTGCGGTGTCAGGAAATTCCTGCTCTTGTTATATCATTCCTGGCACCTTCTCCTCCCCTAATGGCAGAGTTATCATGGAGGATATCTGTTCTTGTATTTACTGAGTTCTTTGGCAACATCTTCATTTTTTTTCCACATCTAGTATTTAAGGAATCTCATGGAGAAAAGCCTCATTTCAAACTTTTCTGTTTCCAAGTGGCCAGATAGAGAGTGGGCTGCTTGGTCCAGGATCTCTAACTCATGCATGCCCTTGTATTGAAAAGCAGGGCACAGCAGCACTCCCTGTCTGGGACTCCACCATCTTTTCTGTCCATTTGGAGTCACAGGGTTCTAAAGCTTGGATGGAGCTTTCTAAGTGTGAGCATCCACATTGTTCTGGCATGTGAGAGCATTGGCCACTTCTTTTCTTTTGCTACAGATTCTCCCTGGATAACTGGATCCATTCTGTCTGACGATCATGTCCTAACTTGTGTCTCGAGCCTCAAGCTTCAAACTCAAAAGTCCATGCACCTAGTTGACATCTCTCTTGGATGTCTAATGAGCATCCCAAATGTATCGTATTTAAAAAGAAATGCTTACTTTACTCCCAAATCCTAACTCTTTCTCTCTACCCCGGTCAATGGCACTATCACCTACCCTGTTCTCCACCAGAATTCCTTGCCCTCCCTCCCATATAACATTCATCAGTAAGTCCTGAAGACCCTGCTTCTAAAATATATCTCAGATGACATGTCTTTCTCTTTGTCTCCATTGTTTCATCCAGACTCTGGCCACCATCATCTTTTTTTTTCTTTATACAGAAATAAACCACTTTATTCTCAGTGTTGCTAATAGTTTAAATTACAACAGTAAGAAAGCTTTTAATGTTTGATTAAATGTTGCTAATGTTTTAAATTACAACAGTAAGAAAGCCTTTTTTTCACGTGTGCAACAGATTTGTTTATTTATTAATTTATTTTTTGAAATGGAGTTCCTCTTGTCGCCCAGGCTGGAGTGCAATGGCGTGATCTCTGCTCGCTGCAACCTCCACCTCCTGGGTTCAAGCAGTTCTCCTGCATCAGCCTCCCAAGTAGCTGGGATTACAGATGAATGCCACCACGCCGGGCTAATTTCTTTGTATTTTTAATAGAGATGAGGTTTTACCATGTTGGTCAGGCTGGTCCCGATCACCTGACCACTTGATCTGCCCGCCTCAGCTTCCCAAAGTGCTGAGATTACAGGCGTGAGCCATCACACCCGGCCAACAGATTTATTTTTTAAAGGAATGGATTTTGAGAGAAAACAATGTGAGGCAGAGTATGGAATAGAAAATAAATACAAATGTAGGCGATTTTGCTAATTGTTTTATAACCACAACAAATTAGTACAGAGAATGCCCTGTACAAAACACAATAAAGGTTCAAACATCGAGATGTTCCCTTAGCAAGGCTGAAAATTTCAGTTTCTGGTATTTGGAATTTAGGCTGCAGTCCTTGTTTCTGGATAGACCACTGGTGGGTGGCACAGTCCATGCTTTTAACCAGATTTAAACAGAAGAATGGCTACTTTGCCCAGGTAGAAATGAAGTGTTTGGTTTCATGTGTTGGGTAACTACAGAAGTTCCTCCCCACGATGCAATGTCGTGTGGGGTTGTACATCTTGTTATATTCCTTCTTGATATGAGCCACAATGTTCTTCTCTTTGTTGTATTTCTCCAGCGCCTGAGTAGCACACTCCACCGAGTTCTGTTGCATCTCTTCCGACATGTCTGCATTTTTGATCACGGCCTTTTGGTCACACATGGTTACCCATGGAGAAGGGGGCTAGCCGACTGCAGCGGTCTCCTGGGGAGGTGCTAGCATCGCCCGGCTGGAGCTGCCATCGCTGCCGAAGCCGTGGTGCATCTAAGAAGAAAGCTTTTAATGTTTGACAGAAAGTTTTAAAGGTCACAAAACAATCATATTTTCCCCTTTGCGAAGACTACTTTACATAGTTTCAGCTTGCATGGTCATTTAATTTTTTTTTTAATTTTTAAAATTCTGTTAAATTACAACTATAAAATGGACCATCTTAACCATTTTTAAGAGTAGAGTTCAGTGGCATTATGTCCTTTCACATCGTTGTGCAACTATTGCCACATCCATCTCCAGAACTCTTTTTATCTTGCAAAACTGAATCTTCGTACCTGTTAAACACTAACTCCTCTGCCTCCCCGGGCCCCTGGCAACCACCATTCTACTTTCTATTCTGTTAATGTGACTCTTCTAAGTACTTCATATAAGTGGAATTGTATAGTATTTGTCATTTTGTAACTGGCTTATTTCACTTAGCATGATGTCCTCAAGGTTCATTCATGTTGTAGCATGTATCAAAACTCGCTTTCTTTTTTTTTTTTTTTTTTTTTTTGAGACGGAGTCTCGCTTTGTCGCCCAGGCTGGAGTGCAGTGGCCGGATCTCAGCTCACTGCAAGCTCCGCCTCCCGGGTTTACGCCATTCTCCTGCCTCAGCCTCCCGAGTAGCTGGGACTACAGGCGCCCACCACCTCGCCCGGCTAGTTTTTTGTATTTTTAGTAGAGACGGGGTTTCACCATATTAGCCAGGATGGTCTCGATCTCCTGACCTCGTGATCCGCCCGTCTCGGCCTCCCAAAGTGCTGGGATTACAGGCTTGAGCCACCACGCCCGGCCAAAACTCGCTTTCTTTTTAAGGCTGAATAATGTTCCACTGCATGTATATACTACATTTTGCTTATCCATCCCGTTCATCGTCGGACACCTGGGTTGTTTCAGGCCACCATCATCTCTTCTCTCAACTGTTTTGACAGCCTCCTGATTGTTCGCTTTGATTCCAGTCTTTCCCTTTCCATCCTCTTCTTTGCTGAGTTTTGAAAAAGGCAAAGCAAATTTTGTTGCTCCTCTTTACACTTCTTCAGTGACTTCTCATCATGCTTGGAATAAAAGGTAAACATCTTCATCTGAATCACAAGACCTCGTAGTTCTAAAAACTCATGACCTTTACAACCTCTCATGCCTCTTGCCGACTCTATTCCCAGGTCAAGTTTTTTCTGAGTTTGTTTATTTGTTTTTCTCATCTCACACTCTTTGTGTCTTTGGTTCCCTTTACCTTGAGTCCTCTTCACTTTTCATCCCATGGTGGTTGGCTTCTTCTTATCTTTGGGATGATAGTTAAGTGTCACCTCTTCAGAGACATCTTCTGTCACTCTATGTAATTCCTTGTTATTCGTTGTCTTCATTCTATTTATTTGTAGGTCTTTTGTTTTTGGTTGACTTGTTTCCTACTTCCTTTTCCCTCATGATGTAAGCCCCTTGAAGGCACGGTCTATGTCTATTTCATTTACTTCTTTTTTTTTTTTTTTTGAGGCGGAGTTTCGCTCCTTTTGCAAAACCTTGCCAGGCTGGAGTGCATTGGTGTGATCTCGGCTCACTGCAACCTCTGCCTCCCAAGTCAAGCGATTCTCCTGCCTCACCCTCTGGAGTAACTGGGATTACAGGCATGTGCCACCACACCTAGCTAATTTTTGTATTTTTAGTAGAGGCAGGGTTTCACCATGTTGGTTAGGCTGGTCTCGAACTCCTGACCTCAGATGATCCACCTGCCTTGGCCTCCCAGATTGCTGGGATTACAGGCGTGAGCCACTGCACCTGGCCCTCATTTACTTTTGTACCCTGAACATCTAGCTGGTATTTAATAACCACTTGTTGGATGAATGAATAAATATCCTATTTAAGGAAAGAGTGTGAGAGAAGATGCCACAATCGAGTCTACTTTTTCTTTCCTTCCTTTTTTCCTCACTCTCCCCTCATCCCGCCTTCAAAACATTCTAAAATGTTAACATCCCTCACAGTTAAGAAGAATCACTGGTGTGTAATGATCACTCCTGCTCCGGAAAACTGGTTGAATTGCCTCCTGATGCAGAGGCCTCTTGATGTAGACAGGGAGCATACCCCAAAATTTTCCTTAACTTTCTCCACTAAAAATGATCACTTTTCCAGCCTTGCCCCATGTCTCTGAAAAGGCAACCTAATTTTGCAGTGGTCTAAATAAACAAGGCAGGAAAAAAGAAATTAAACCTGGAGAGAGAATACCCAAGTAGTATGTTTCAAAGTGTGACGTGTAATTTTGTATTTTCTGCTGTTTTGCATTGCCTTTGTTTATTCTCTATTATGGATAATGGTTGATTTTAGTTGAAGTTAGTCCCTTACCCATACTGGGAAATTATTTAAAGAAGGCTTTGCCTAGACTCCCAAGATTTTAAACTCTGGAGTATGTTCTCCCATTTTTTACTGTTATACTCCCTTTTTCTTTTACAATCTCATTGACAATCAGAGATTTTCTTGGTTTATATATTGGTTTTCTGTAAGTGTTTATCACAGGACCACAAAATATGTGTTGAAACCTCACTGTTTGTTAGGTCAGAAGTCTGGCATAGTCTGAATGGGTTCCCTGCTTAGGGTACCACGGGCAGAAATCAAGGGTTGGCCAGTGGTGGTCTCACTGGAACTCAGGGTCCCCTTCAGGCTATGGCCTATTGTTGGCAGAGTTCAGTTCCTTGTGGTTGCGGGACTGAAGCCCCCATTTAAAGAGCTCATTAATTAGATTTGGCTCACCTGGATCATCTCCCGGTCTTAAGGTCAATTAAGTAGTAACCTTAATTACATCTGTAAAATCTGTTTTGCCATGCAATATAGCATAACCACAAGAGTAATACCAGGGCTCAGATATAATGGGGTCATTTTAGGATTCTGCCTACCACATTGATCTCTTTTTTTTTTTTTTTGGTTAGAGTTACATTCATCTGCATGCATCGGAAAGTCTAATTCTAATAGCTTAAGCAAAAATATAATTTTTCACATAAAAAATAGAGAAACAAATGATTGTTGATATCAGTTCAGTGGCTTAGTGACATCAGGACCAATAACTGTCATTCTCTTAGCCTGTCCTTCCTATGATTATTGTAACTCCAGCTATTAAGACCATATTCAAGTTGGGAAAAAAGAGAACATGAGAAGGATCAGAGCTGCATGAACTACATCTGTCTCCTTCATTGGGACAGCAAAACAAAACCAAGACAAAAAATACTTTTTAGAACTATATTTCTCACCGTGTCTCCATTTATGTCTAACTAGCTAGAACTTGGTGAAGTTGCCGCCTCTAGGTGAAGACAGGAAAGCAGGAATAGGAATTATAGTGATTGGCTTAAACCAGGATGATGAGAAGAAATGGATGCTGATGATGCAGTGAACACTGTCAGTTATACCTCATTTCTGGAAGGCAGAATGTGCTGTCGTGGAAAGAGTGCAGAATTTATAGAGTCAGGAGGTCTTCCAGAGATTGGGAGAAATATTTTCTTTACTTATCTCAGGGTTACTGTAAAAATGAATTGAAATAACCCATGAAGTTCTTTCCATTCTGGAACTATATACTAATTGTACTTTTTGGAAACTGGTAAAAAATAAGACAATTTCATTGATTCTAAGAAATATGTGTGTGTGTGTGTGTGTGTGTGTGTATATTTTTTTGAGACGGAGTCTCACTCTGTCGCCCAGGCTAGAGTGCAGTACCGCACTCGGCTCACTGCAACCTCCACCTCCTGGGTTCAAGTGATTCTCTTGCCTCAGCCTCTGAGTAGCTGGAATTATGGGTGCATGCCACCACCCTTGGCTAATTTTCGTATTTTTAGTAGAGACAAGGTTTCACCATGTTGGCCAGTCTGGTCAGAAAATCCTGACCTCAATGATCCACCCTCCTTGGCCTTCCAAAGTGCTAGGATTACAGGCATGAGCCACTGCACCCAGCCTTAAAAAATATTTTATCTTCTCTGAAATTAGATTAATTGTAAAATGCATCTAATTTATGTATGACTGTAAAATATAGGTAAGAAATTATCCACATGAGCTCCCCACTGTCACACAGGTAAAATATTAGTATTCTCATTTCAAAAAAAATATGAAGGAGAGTTAAACCAAGATGAATGTACGAAGATGGAATAAGTCAATATCTTCTGAGAGTTCAAGCAACTGGAAAATGTTTTGCAAACTTTAAAGCCTGACCTCCTACCAGAGCCATTCGCTAATGTAATACACTGCTCAGGTACCTGGGGATGTCAGTCAAGGTCACTGCCTCAGGAATGCACCAAAGATCAGAGGCAATGCCTAACCAGTTTTTCAAGCCAAGTGTAACTTAGATTCTTGACTCTGAATGTGGGACCATGGAATTGTTAGATAGCAGAGCCATCGAGATTGATTATTTTGAAGGAAAATCACACAATAGAGTATTTTGTAATTATAACCTTGGGATATACATATATGTATGTACATACATAAATGTGTGTGTTTATGTATATGCATGTATACACACATATACACACACCCATACACACAAGTAATATGACTTTAGAGAAGGGAAGGCACCTAGGGTTAGGAGATTATGCTGTGTGTGATTATAAAACAAAAGAAGAGGGAGTTCACTTATGGAGAATCATAGATAGATGCTAACTCTGGTCACAATGTGACATTTGTTCCTTTTGGACTTGTTTCTCATACATGTTTGATTTGAGGCTGAGGTGTTCATTCTGTTTCCCAGTTTCCAATGGAAATTGGAAGAAGATTGGGTGGTTTCCTTTTGTTTTTTAAAAATAAAATATTTACATGAAAGAATGAAATTTTTCATAAGTTGAAATAATAAGAGCAAACAACCAGGATCACTCAACTCATTTTCTCTTTTAGGAGCATCAAGGTACCTGTTAATTAAGAGTGTGTGTGTGTGTGTGTGTGTGTGTGTGTGTGTGTTCTTCAGTGAACTCTGTTCAGGTTTTCTTAATGAGAATTCACACCCCTCATCAAGGAAAAGAATGTGAAAGAAGGAAAGGGAAGAGAAGCACTGTTCAAGTCCTTAATCTGATTTAGTCTTTCTCACAGGGTAATGGGGCCTTCCAGGCTTCTCTTTGATCTAGCAACTTATGAAACAAGCAGCAGGGTTATTTCAGCTTTCGGATTCAGCTTCTATGGCTCCTGTAGCCCACTGTGACACAGATATCAGTGTATAAAAGCTTGATATTATCTTGTGTCATTGTGCTATGCACAATTCTGAGTGCATAGTAGATAGATGCTCAATAAGGTAGCCGAATATCTTGCGTTAGAAGAACGCTGTAAAGAAATATATAGAATTTATGTAGTCTGTTTTTCCCATTCTTCCTTTCTTTGTAGCTTTTGATTTGATCTTTAGTTGCTTGTCCTTGATTAAGAGAAAACTGAGGCCTTACTTGTGGGTTTGGAGTGGACACCAGGATCTAGTTGAAGGTGTTTCTGCATAAACTCCAAACAGATGGCTGGACAGTGGTTGCCAGTAGTCTCAAACCCAAAAAGTGGATGTGGAGATTTTCAAAGATGCCACCTAGCTGAATACCTATGAAAAACAGGTAGACAGGGAAGATGGCTAAAGATTTAACAACCCCTTTTGGACCACCAACCAGGCACAAGTAATGTTTTTGTATTATATAGCATAGCTAACCTAACAAAATAAATCATTTTCCCAGCTCTGGAGCAATGGAATTAATCTATATGGCTGAGTGAAACCTTCCTTTTATTCTCAGATGATTTATAAAATTTCTGATTAGTTTTCAGGACATTAGTATGAAATGACCTGTATTTTAGATGTCTGAACTAGTCTCTCTTTAAAAGTGAGCACAAGTCAGAAAGTAATGTTCCAGAGGAGGACTTCCAGTTCTGGTTATAATTGGTAACTAGCCATTCTGCAGCGAACAACCACAAAACAACAACATCTATGAGGCAACTATTTTCAGGCTTCGGTCAACAGGCAGTACAAGATTTTCTATCCTGAGGTGAGCCCAACACTCGCCTTGGCTCTTTTCCAGGGAAGAGTTTCTTGACTGCAGCATAGTCAGCTGGAGTCTGAGCCAAGCACAGCAGTCCTGCTGAGCTAAGAAAACAGAGATCAGAGTTTGGGGCAATTGAAGCAGCTGGAATTTGTAGGACAGGGCACCAGAGGGCAGAGAGTTGGGGAGCAGAGAGCATGGGGATGGGGAGAGAGGAGCAGAAGTATGTCTGGGTGTACCCAGAGAACCCTTGGCCAATTTAGAGTGCACAGGTGCATACTGAAACCATACAGAGCTTAATGGAGTGGCTGCTGGAAGACTGAGAATGGGACAAAGATACTGGACATCAGGCAGTAGTGGAGGACATTGGTGGTCCAGCCCAGCTACAGTAGAAAGAGCTCATTAATGTCTTATTAACATCTCAAGCATCCAACCAAGATATAGAAAGCCTGTGTCTTAGGGATAAGGACCATGTTCTCAAGGAGGGTCTGTACATTTTTTTCTATAAAGGTCCAGTAGTTATTATTGACGAGTAATTATTTTAGTCCCTGTGAGCCATACAGTATCTGTCACAGCTACTCAACTCTGCTATTGTTGATCAAAAGCAACCATAGACCATATGTAAACTAATGAGCGTAGCTGGTAAATATACTAATAATACAACTTTATTTACCAAAAAAGGCAGAGGACCAGACTTAGGCTGTGGCTGTAGTTTGCCAGCCCATGCTCTAGAGTAAGATTTACTTTAAACTTACCCTAGCAAAGCCTAGAACCAAGCCCTGTGTATTAGTCAGGGTTCTCTAAAGCGACAGAATTAATAGGATAGATTTATATATGAAGGGGAGTTTATTAAGGAGTATTGATCACAACGTGAAGTCCCATAAGAGGCTGTCTTCAAGCTGAGGAGGAAGGAATCCAATCCTTCGAGCTGAGGAGGAAGGAATCCAATCTGAGTCCCAAAACCTCAAAAGTAGGGAAGCCGACAGTGCAGCCTTCAATCCATGGCCAAAGGCCCAGGAGCCCCTGGCAAAGCACTGGTGTAAGTCCAAGAGTCCAAAAGCTGAAGAACTTAGAGTCTGATGTTTGAGGGCAGGAAGCATCCAGCGTGGGAGAAAGATGAAGGTCAGAAAGATGAAGGTCAGAAGACTCAGCAAGTCTGGTCATTCCACTTGCTTTTGTCTGCTTTATTCTGGCCACACTGGCAACTGATTAGATGGTGCCCACCTAGATTGAGAGTAGGTCTGCCTCTCCCAGTCCACTGACTCAAATGTTAATCTCCTTTGGCAACAGCCTTAAAGACATAGCTGGGAACAATACTTTGCATCCTTCAGTCCAATCAAGTGGACACTCAATATTAACCATCATACCCTGTCAAGATCTGCAGGGGAGACAGAGTTTAGAAATTGAGTCCTACAGCAATTAGAGGGCCTTGGGAAACAAATTAATCCAATGAAGTAAAAGACGAAGCTTTATACAAGCTCTAGGTGAGCAGCTCTTGGTCAAACTGCCTGCTGGAACAAAAATCAGTACTCTGCAGAGGAAAGTCAAATCCAGAAGGTCTTTGGTGTATCACCAACAATTATTAGGTGTGCAGAAAAACGAAAGAAAGCCAAAAAAAAAAAAAAGCCAAACAAACAAAAAACCTTAGGAAAGTATTACCCATAGTCAAGAAAAAAAAAAAAAACAAAAAAACAAAAAAACAAAAAAAACCAAACAAACCACAAACCAAAAAAGTCAATAGTAACTAATCCCAAATGGTCCAAAGGTCGGATTTAGCAGACAAAGTCTTTGAAGCAGCCATTATAAATACGTTGAAAGAACTAAAGGAAAATATTGTCACAATGAGTGAATATATAAGGCATCGCAGCAGAGAAATAGAAACTACAAAAGAACATTCTAGAATGGAAAAGCTGAATAACTAAGATACAAAATTCACAGGATAAGCTTGTGGGTGAATGGAGGTGAGAAGAGAAAGAGTCAGTGAACGCAAGGGCAGACTAACAGAAGAGATGGAAAAGGGGCAGAAAAACACATTTGGAGAAATACTGACTCAATTTTTCCAAATTTAATGAAAAAACTGACAAACAGATTCAAGAAACTCCACTAACTTTGAGTAAAATTAGTTCACAGAAAACTACATCCAAATGCAGTTGCTGAAAATGAAAGATAAAGAGAAAATCTTGAAAGCCATTAGAGGAAAAAAGACACATTATATAAGCACGAGTAATTACATATAATCAACTGCTCCTTAGAAACATTCAGATCAAAAGGCAAAATACTGAAGGAAGAATTCTGTGTCTTGTGAAAAATAGCCTTCAAAATCAAGGATGAAATAAAAGATGGACTGCTTTAGAGCAATGCTGTCTATATGCCATGAGGCCAGGTGTGGTAACTTGTGCCTGTAATCTCAGCATTTTGGGAGGCTGAGGCGGGTGGATTGCTTGAGCCCAGGAGTTTGAGACCAGCCTGGGCAACATAGTGAGACCCTGTCTCTATGGAAACATTTTAAAAAATTAACTGGGTGTGATGGTATGCACTTATAGACCCAGCTACTCAGGAGGCCGAGGTGGGAGGATCATGTGAGCCTGCAGAGGTTGAGGCTGTAGTGAGCCGTGATAGTGCCCTGGTACTCCAGCCTGAGCAAGAGTGAGATCCTGTCTCCGTTAAAAAAGGAAGAAATATAGCATGGGCTGTTTATGTATGATTTTAAATTTTTTAGTAGTTTCATTTTAAAACATTAAAAGTGTCAGGTGAAAATAATTTTAACAGTATGTTTTACTTAAGCTAATACATCCAAGATACCATTTTAACATGAAAGCAGTATAAAATTATTAGATGTTTTATACATTTTTATACTCTTCAAAATCTGGTGTACATTTTACACTTAAGTGAACAACTCATTCGGATTAGCCACATATCAGTAGCCCCTTTGTCTAGTGTCTACTGTATTGGAATTGGATGATATAATTTTAGATCAAAGAGAAGGGGAAATGAACATATTTCCCTATATGCAGATTTCCTCCAAAGCTCTTTTACACAGAGTGTTTAAATTAACCTTCCTAAAACATTTACCAACATCTCAGAAGAGCTGAAGAGGCTACCTACTGTATATTAAGGCAAATTCATTCATTCATTCATTCATTCGTTCATTCACTGTTTACCCAACAAACATTTACTAAGAGCCATACCCTATTCTAAGAGTTAAAGACATCAAGAAGCAAAAGATCAAGTCCCTTTCCTCATATAGCCACATTAGCAAATAATTTCATTATAATTTGGTAAATGAGTGTAGGTTAAGATAGTATCAGCATTCAGAAGATATGGGGGATAAAGGACCAGTGGGAAGTATGGTACTTTACTTACTGAAAGTTGAGGAGTACCACCATAGATCAGAGTTCTTGATTGCAAGCAACAGAAATTAATTTTGGCTAATATAAGCAGGAAACAAGTCTATTGAAAGGTACAAAAGAGCTCATTGGATTGCCAGATGACTGTCAAACATGGCTTGGAAAATAGGTAGGAGCCACAGGACCTAGCCAGCAGTGAGCAAAGCCAGAGTCACACCATGGGTCTGATTAGGATGCCACACTTGTCACCATTTTCACGGAATTAGGTTGTGCCTGCTTCTGGGCTTGCATCAAGTTTCTGTTGTTCGCATGCCATGCCACTCTTGCATGTGTTCAAGGCCCTTGTACCTTTTAGCATTCCCTCAATATTCTAGCAGCCGTTGACAAAGCCTGGATTAATTACCAGGAGGGATGGAAAGATAATATTTTTTTCTCAAAAAAGAAAGGATTTTGGGTGTTGAGCAGACAAAAAACAATGAGCATGCACATTATAAAGGTTTTATAGCAAAATAATTTGTGTTCTTTATCTTTGCATTCAGTGATTGCCACTTGGCATAAATGCTTGTTGAACCAAGCCTGAGATAATGATTGAGCTAAGACTTGAAGGTGAGCAGGAGCTCATGAAATAAAAATGTAGGGAAAATGTATCCTAAAGATAATATTTAATAATGTATTAAATTAATATATGAACAAGTGATCAAATAGGACAAAGTATATTCAAAAACACAGTCTTTCAAATAACTCAGTTCATCAGGAATATAGGGTTCACAAGGGGAGAGAATGACACATAAGATTAGAGAGGTGGATCAGGGCCGGATTCACAAAGTACCTGCATTTATACAACAATTTTTATTGAGCTTCTAACACGTGGCAGGCACTGTGCTCAATGCTGAGGGTATAGCATGCAACCCCTGCTCTCAGGAATCCTTTGTTCATTTCTCATACCTCACTTTATCCTGTGAGGAGCCTTTGAGGAGCTGGAAGCAGAGCTGTGGCATAGCCATTTTCAGGTTTTAGGAAGATCACTCCAGCATGACAGGTTGGATAGTAGGTTGGAGCAGGTGATACTGAGGGCAGGAAGACAGGTAGGAGACTTGTAACTGTCTGCGTGAGAGATGATGAGGGGCTGAGCTAAGGCATTGGCAGTGGGAATGGAGAGGGTAGGCTCCAGAGCTCAAACTCGTTCTGAAACTTAGAGCTCCTTTTCCAGGGCACTTGACACCCTCTTCAGATGAGCAGAGTGTAACTCACTGTGGGCTAGACGTGCCATTCCTGCTCCCCCTTCCTAAATGCCTGTGCCCCACAGCTCTTTTGCTCAGACCCCTCCTTTCCAGCTTAGGGTACAGTTCAAGACCACCTATAGCTCAAGCTCTCAGAAGTCTCTTAACACTCTTACTTGCTGCTGTCCTACCTTTGGTGACTAACTGCCAGAATAGGATAGAGAGCAGAGGTTATTGTTTTAGGTTGCTGTCGTATCTCCCTGCAGTTGACAGCTGCTTGAGGGCAGAGATGCTGTTTTGTTCTTCCTTGCACCCTCAGGCCCTAGAATGGGCAGAAACAGTACATGTTCCTGAAGACTCTCGCCCCCAGCTTTGTGTAACACACCAGAGGTACTGATGGCTGAAAAATTCCATCACCATGCTCCTGTCCAGCACTGTCTGAGGAAGGCTAATCTCCCTTAAGCACACTTCTTGAGTCACTCTCTGCTTTTAAACCTCCCACAGCTTCTCATTTCCCCTTGAACTCTTCTTAGCTTCTATGGTCAATCAATACTTTCACTCCATATTCCCCCAGTAGATACCTCTGCTGTCATCAGACAGAGGCTTGTTCAGACAGAAACACACCTCGTTAAGGTCTGCTTCTGATTCTTACTGTCATGGTGATCCCCTGTCCAGAGGCTTCCCTCGCTGATCCCTCTGTTGGTCCAGAATCAAGGACATCCTTCAGATCTCAGAAACCCACCCAGTCCCATATGGTTCCAGCCCTCAGAGATCTCCCTACAGCTAAATTGTGGCACTCCCAGCATGTCCTTTAGCTGGGGCAGTTATTCTGGACTTGTATTTTCTGTTCTCTGGATCCTTTTTTCCTCAGCTGTGTTGGGAGCTGCTTGAGGGTTGCTGTCTCAAGGGTAACTGGTACATTTCCAGACATGTAGGTCTCACAAAAGCAATTAGAGGACTGTCATAAGACAAAACTACTTCTGTGACCCCCATCTTATCAGACAATTGCATTCTCCCTTCTACAAATTTTTGTATATAAGCAATGCTGAGAAAGAAGTAGCTCTCTGAAATGGCAACTCCAAGACTTCATTGAAACTTTTAACATCTGTTGGTCAATCCTCCTGCTGATACTGAGTCACCACTCATTTGTGGTGATTCTAAACCTCATTTTATGATTCACATTCTAAAAATGGGGTGAGGTTTTTACCAAGAAACTAATTCCAGTATGAACTTAACCTCACAATTATTGTGTTCTTCTGTGGGTTTCCAGCTGCTAGCACAGCACTTTTCAAGGTCTAATTTCTTATGGCTTATTGGTGTGGCTCTTCTATGGCAAATACCTAAAATCCATTTTATGGATTTATAGTATAGAATATGATAGGGGGTTCCATGTGATCAATTTTTTCCACCAGTCTTCATTGGGACCAGTCATTGTCTGTCACCAGCCCATGTCTGGTCTGGGACATGTGAAGGAAAGACAGATAAAGTTTTGGGGCTCTTTTTTCGTTCATACATTCTGAGGAATGGTCTTGGTTCCTTGGCCAGAGTGCACCTATATCTATAATGAAGAGGATTTAGAATCTGCCTTCTGGGCACTGTAGCTGAGCAAGTGACTCTACTTAGTATCTAGAACTTCTTGAACAATGACTGAAACCAGAATCTGCACATGACAGAAATGGAGTGGTTTCATGAAACCTGCATTCTAGTCCCAGGACTTCTACGAACAAGTTATGCAACCTTGGGTGAGTCATTTAACAACAGCAGCAGTGCTGGCGGTAGCTAACATTCATAAAGGGTTTGGAATAGAGCCTGGGGCCCAGTAAGCCCTCTGTAAGGTCACCTACTGTTTTCATTGTCATTGTTACAGAGGGTTTATTACATCCAGTCCTGAGTACTTGGCGTACATTATCTCATTTAATCCTCAGAATTATGGAGTGAGTTTTTAAATTCTTGCTGTACAAGGGTAAACTGAAGCTTAAAGAGGTTGAGTTATGAGTCCAATACTGTAAAGGACTCCAAGACTGTATAGGACTCAAATCCAAACAACCTAACTCTGGGCCCATGATCACAATCTCTATTGGTGCACTTGATTTCCTTGGGCCTCAATTTTCTCATAACACCTGTAGTTGTTGATCTTTAAAACCTTCCAGTTTAAAATTTTTAAATATTTTCCCCTTACCTTCACCTTCCTCCCCTATTTGCTTCCCTACCCCACTTATCCATGACGTTTGCTGGGTTCGTCATCACAGGATCGGCAGGATGTTTTCCCTGTTGAGTGATGACACTGCATGTGTCAGCATAGGGACTTGTTTTGTGTGTGTGTGTGTGTGTGTGTGTGTGTGTGTGTGTGTGTTTGAGGCTGCAGTGGGGCTGGTTTACATGCTGCTGTCATTGAAAGAGGAGGAATCTGACTCTTCAATTTTACTGCCTTATCTTGGCCCGCAGCCATTACCACATTGACACACATTTGACAGGGCTTGAGAAAGGCATCATAGGCAGAAGCCAGTGGGAATCAGCTCTTCGTGCTTGTGGACCCTGTGCTGCTCTCTGGTAAGATCTGGTTTGGGAGACCTGCTCTCTCCAGGCTGTCTGCATATGTCTGGCCTTGTGGTTGGCAAGGATCTTAGGAGAGGGACTTGGAGAAGAGGCTTCTGGGCTTTCCATCCTTTATATAGCTTGGGGTGTGCTGGCAAACTTTCACACGGGGAGTTTCCCGGACATTTCATTACAGTTCCATTGTAATTGATATTTGTAAAGTACTTAAGTTGCGTGATAGCCTATGGATACCGTATTCTGTTGTACCTTTTTGTGGCTGTGACCCCAGGGTTAGAGTGTTTTGGCTGCAGAAGACCTGGACTCAAGGGTTGGATCTATCACTTCTTGGAGTGATAGGAGTGACCTTACACAGGGAACATCGAACACACATGGCTTCAGCTTGATTATTCTTTGGGTGAGACCTTATTATGAAAAAAAGTCAGTTAGCCACTGTGCTGAGATTTGTAAGCTCTTCCATTTAGGAGCCTAGAGGAAGCATTTTAAGAACCTTAGAGTACCAAAAGGGCCTGGAAACACTAAAAGTGTTAGGTAAGTCACTTAATTTTTCTCAGCCCCAATTTTTTTATCCATAGAAGAATTAGAGTACTACGTGTCCTACTCAACAAAATGGCTATTGAATCAAGTGAAGTATGGTATGAAAATGTGTTTCTGAAAATTATAAATTCTATATAAACATTAGTGGTTTTTAGAAAGCATCGTGTGCCAAAACTAATTATTTTAAATAGCAAAAAAGCAAAAGCTATTAATGTTTCTACTGATTTTCCCACATAGAGATTATTTACTGCAGATGATAACCTATAGTAAAATTTCCTAAAGTTTTCATTGTGCACCAGCTGGAAGGCTGTAAGTTAAGTTGTTCTAGAAACTATCTGAATATTGTGTATATTCAGTTAATAAGAACTGATATTCAAGGTATATAGTAGCTCTTTTGTGGAAGCACATTCGTTTTGGATATTCAGATTTTATTAATTCATTATTAGATCAAGAACTAGGTTCAAGTTGTAAGAAGATGTTATTATCATAAACAAAATTATGTCAATTAAGAATCTTTCTATATTCCTGGAAGATAATTGCGGTGTGAGCAAAGGCTAGACCATTGTAACTAATTTAAATAGGCCTAGATTGAAAATGTTTCTCTAACTCACATTTTTCACTAGAACAGATATTCCCTATCCTCTTACTACAAATGAATAAGATCACTTCATTTCTATTTTTCTTGATTGATAAATGATGCTTAGAGGTACCATTTCTGCCAAAGATTTAAATCAGACTTACAAAGAGTTACCTGCCTAAGGCAAGAGACTGGACTAATTTAATAGAAAAAGAACATGCTTTTATTTTGCCAGCTGGTAAAAGAAAGTGAAAGTGTTTTGAAAAGTTTTAATATTTGTTTTGCAATGATAGTATTATAGATGACAATATTTCTAAAATACAATAATTAGGGAAATTAGAGAATCTAATTGCTGAAATTTGTGTAATTATTTACAAGTGTGATATGAAGACTTACCTAGAAACCTTGATGCTAAAGACAGACATTTCAATATAAAAGTTGAGGGCATGACAGGAACAGAGTGAAGTAAGGCAAGTTGGAAACCACCCCAGGCCGCCTTGTGGGCAGCGCTAAAAGCCCTAGACCTATGTGGATTCAGTGTAACGTGATGGTTATCCTTTTACATTTTTTGTTTGTTTGTTTGTTAAACAGGTTTCTGCCTGGCAGATTAACCAACGGCAAGAGGGGCTGATCTGTCTACATTCTGAGTACTGCCCTTGGCAAGACACCTAGAACAGACCCTGGACCCAAGTCCACCGTACTACCGTACCCCTACCCCAGCCCACCCCAGACAGTATTCTGGGGTTCACCCGAGGTCAGCAGTGTGAAGATGACCAGTGCCTTTTTAGCATGACGACTTTGGACCATGTGATTGCCACCCACCAGTCAGAATGGGTCTCCTTCAATGAAGAGCCACCCTTTCCTGCCCACTCGCAGGGTAAGGAGTGCCTTCATTTCCTAAAGCGAAGAGATTGTCAAACAACCATGTCTATCTGTTATGGCTTCTACTTGATTATTCTTTGGGTGGGATCTTAATATAGAAAAAAGAGTCAGTTTCTTACTTTCTTTCTTGAGATCTTAGAATCCTAAGTGGAAGAATTTACACACTGAAGAAGCGTCTTGGAACCTTAGGGCCCTAAAAAGAAGCTTGGAAACACCAAAAGTATTGGCTCTTTTCTCCCAAGAAACAAAAACCTAATATTTACCAAGTGCTTTACTTTCAGCCTTTTTAAAATGTAGTTGTTAAAAGTAGTTGTTAAAAATGACAGCTCTGGAACCGGAGTGCTTGGGTTCAAAGCCCTGTTGCACCAGGAATGAATGATATACTTTTGGGTAGATTATTTATTTAACCTCTCCAAGCATAGTTTCATTATCTGTACAGTAGGAATAATCAGTACCTATCTCACAGGTTGTTGTGAGGCTTAAGTGAATTCATACATAAAAGTGCTTAGAGCAGTGCCTGGCATGTGGAAAGAGCTCAGTACGGTCATGCTTGATCATAAGGAGGATGACTGTATTGACTTTAGAGAACTTGTGCTCAGGGATGAAGGTTAAGGTAGGATCCAGGAGATATTTGCAGAGACATGTCAGTTGATTCTGTTCTACTGCAGCTACCAGTGCCTACTGAAGTCATCCCACCTTCATTTATAACACCTAGGAAGTGTGAGTCAACAGGTCTGCTCTCCAATATGGTGGCCATGTGATTATTGAGCTCCTGAAATGTGACAGGTCTGAATTGGGATGTGCTGTAAGCATCAAATACCTACACTAAATTTCAAAGACCTAGTTTAAGAAAAAAATTAAATAGCTAATTAATTTTATATTTATTACATGTTGAAATTACAAATTTTCAACATATTGGGTTGAAAGGTATATTATTAAAATACTTTCTCCTGTTGTTAATTTTTTTCATGTGGCTACTAGAAAATTTAAAATTACATATATAGCTCACATTTTATTTCTGTTTGACAGAGCTGTAGAGGCTTTGAGTACTTGCAGATGGACCAGTTGGCTAGTGATGGGAGAAAAGATTTTTATATTAATTATTTGATTAAAAAATTTCTAAAGAAAAATTGACTTCTTTTGTTGTACAGCTGATGAATTTCAGCATATGTATAGATTTGTATATCTACCACCATAATCAGGATATAGTTTTTTTTGTTGTTGTTGTTGTTTTGAGACGGAGTTTCGCTCTTGTTGCCCAAGCTGGAGTCCAGTAGCGCAATCTCGGCTCACTGCAACCTCTGCCTCCCGGGTTCAAGTGACTCTCCTGCCTCAACTTCCCAAGTAGCTGGAATTACAGACATGTACCACCGCGCCCAGCTAATTTTGTATTTTTAGTAGAGACGGGGTTTTGCCATATTGGTCAGGCTGGTCTCGAACCGCTGACCTCAGGTGATCCACTCACTTCGGCTTCCCAAAGTGTTGGGATTACAGGTTTGAGCCACCACACCTGGCCAGTTTTTTTAATTTTCAGAAAAAAAATTTGAAGTCTGTTAAATTTTCTAGGGCCAATCAAGTGATACAGGGCTACAGGAATAGCCTCTAGGTTACATTCAGCTGGTCATTAGTGCACACGGGTTTGCACCTGGTGTCCTGTGGCTGTGTATAGCGTAGACTGCAAAGAGTTTGAAATTTGAATTTGGATGTCTTCTGACAAAAGTGCTCCTGTTTAGCCACAGTCTCCACCAGTCCCTTTTGCCTTTCACTTGTCCCACTTGATGCAGGTATATTTCTTATTTGACTTCTGTAAGCACTTTCCTTTGTGACCCCCAAGCACTGGAGTAGATGCTGGGATAAGAATAGTGAAGAAGGCTGCTAGTCTCTGCCTGCCAGGGTACTGACTGGAGACATGCTGAGCTTACAGCGTTTACACATGACTGGGGAAACAGTCGTTTCACATAGAGTCAGATGGGTGTGGCTGTTTCTTCTCCCCACTCACTGCAGTGGCGAGTCATGCTGGCACCCCATGGCCATCTTTAGTTTTTGCCTCCATGAGATGGCTCTGAAGAGCGGCCTTCCTCACATGATGGTGGCGTCTGGTATCTGTTTCAGGGGGCACGGAAGAGCACCTCCCAGGACTGTCATCTTCCCCAGACCAGTCTGAGAGCTCCTCTGGGGAGAACCATGTGGTGGATGGAGGCTCTCAAGACCATTCCCACTCGGAGCAGGATGACTCCTCTGAAAAGATGGGCCTCATCTCTGAAGCAGCTTCCCCACCTGGGAGCCCTGAGCAGCCCCCACCTGACCTGGCCTCGGCCATCAGCAGCTGGGTTCAGTTTGAAGACGACACGCCCTGGGCCAGCACATCTCCACCTCATCAGGAAACAGCTGAGACAGGTGAGAGGGTAGGAAGGGCCTGGCTTGGTTATGTGCTCAGCAGGGATGCTTTTCAGTGAGAGGTCTGTAGGGCTGCCAGGATTCCATTTCACCTGCCCCCTGCCCCTGAAGCACCAGTTGCACAGGGGAGAGCAGACGGAGTTCTCATCTGGTTTAATTCTGTATCTTGTTTTTGTTGACATAAGCATACAAAAGAATTTATGTGTTCTAGGACATTTCTAGACCTTTACTTTTGTCCCTGGCTGTTGACTTGTCTTTAAAATAATGCATATATATTTTTCTGTTAGGGATTGGAATTATATTTACTCAGCCCCTAAATTGTAAGCACCTTACATATAGAGATGAATGTTTCTGCTGGGTGTGGTGGCTCACGCCTATAATTTCATCACTTTGAGAGGCCGACATGGATGGCTCACTTGAAGTCAGGAGTTTGAGACCCACCTGGCTAACATGGAGAAACCCGGTCTCTACTAAACGTACAAAAATTAGCTGGGCATGGTCACGCACTTCTGTAATCCCAGCTACTCAGGAGGCTGAGGCACGAGAATTGCTGAACCTGAGAGCAGAGGTTGCAGTGAGCTGAGATCGCACCACTGCACTCCAGCCTGGGTGACAGAGCGAGACTCTATCTCCAAAAAATAAAAAAAGAGAAATGAATGTGTGTGAACGTGTGGACCACTGACCCACTGACCATGTCTAAGCATGTCACCAACAGGATTTGTTAAACATGGATATTCTCACACTTCAGAACTCTTGAATCCGAATCCTTATGGGTAGGGGTGGTTGTATATGAGAAATCTCTTATTTTGTGGCATTTCAATGGCCAAAAGCTGCACTGGGGAGCTTAGTAAAGCTGTAGAAGTTGTTAGTCCCCACCCTGGTGACCTAGCTACTTCTTTGTTGTGCATTGAAGTATGCCACAGGTGATTTGGATAAGCTTTGGGACTGTATTAGTTTTCTATTTGCTGCTGTAACAAGTCACCACAAGTGTAGTGGCTTAAACAACATGAGTTTATCATCTTATTATTCTGTATTTCAGAAGTCCGTCATGGGTGTCACTGGGCCAAAATCAAGGTGTTGGCAGGGCTGCGTTCCTTTGTGGAGGCTCTAGGGGAGAATCTGTTTCCTGGCCCTTTCCAGCTTTCAGAGTCTGTCAACATTCCTTGGCATATGGCCCCTTCCTCTGTCTCTAAAGCCAGGAATGTGGCATCTCTCTGTGCCTTTCTTCTGAAGTCACATCTTTCCCTGACATCTGCCTCTATCTTCCATTCAGGACCTCTGTGGTTACATTGGGCTCACCAGGCATTAAGAACCTCTGTTAAAGGTTACACTGGACTCACCAGGATTATGTCCCCATCTCAAGGTCCTTAACATAATCACATCAGTAAAGTTCTTTTGCCATATAAAGTAACACATTCACAGGTTCTGGAAATCAAGATGTGGACATCTTGGGGTGGAATGGGAGGCATTATTCTCTCTACCACAGAGACCTACTAGCAAAAAGCAGGGTTGGTATATTTTTCTGTTGGTGTGTTAAATGTTTTGCTAGTGTCACTTTTAAGCCTGATTCCTTTGTTTTTCAATGTGTTTTCAATACCAATAAAAATGATTTTAAGAAAATATAAAACAATTCTGTTACAAACATTTATATTTTTATGTAATAATTTGCACATTTATGTCCATTTTTTCATATTTAAGCATCAGATTTCCTTTTTTTTTTTTTTTTTTTTTTTGAGAGGGAGTGTTGCTCTGTTGCCCAGGCTGCAGTGCAGTGGTACAATCTCAGCTCACTACAACCTCTGCCCGTGGGGTTCAAGTGATTCTCATGTCTCAGCCTCCCGAGTAGTTGGGATTACAAGCACCTACCACCACGCCCGGCTGATTTTTGTATTTTTAGTAGAGACAGGGTTTCGCCATGTTGGCCAGGCTGGTTTCGAACTCCTTGACCTCAGGTGATCCGCCTGCCTCGGCCTCCCAAAGTGCTGGGATTACAGGTGTGAGCCAGTGTGCCCAGCCTAAACATCAGATTTCTGCATGAATTGTCGTTGAGTCATGACTCTCAGTGCAGCACAGAAGAAGTGACAGGCCCAGACAGGCTTCCCTTCCTGAACACCTAACTCTGAGAAGGCCCTGGGCTAAGCGTTGATGCATGTAGGGAAAAGTTACCGAACACTGGGCAATGAATGAGCACAGAAGTGTGTTCCTTCTGCTTAATATGATACATTTACTGCATACTTATTGTCTCAGTTTCTGTGCTCAGTGCCTTAACTAGATCATCTCATGTACTCTTTACAACAATTGTATGAGGAAGGTATTTATATTAATCCATATTACTTATGGTGGAGGAGACTCAGCCAGACAGTGCTTTGGGAATTCAACCAAGGTTGTGTGCTAGGAAATGGCAGGAGAGCTTCTGCACCAGGCCAACCAGCCCCAAAGTCTTGGAGCAGCCTTTGGATGCCCTGTGCTCTCCTCTCGTTTGCCTCACTCTTCTGCTGCTGCTGCTGCTCTAGTACTCTCTGCTCCCTCATTTCCCAGGAGGCAGTGGGGGCAAGGAATGGAAGGTAAGTGATGGCTGGGGTGCTCTTTCTCCACTTTGCTGCCCTAAAATGGCCATGCCTTCAGGTCATGGATTATATTCATGGCATTCAGATTCTTTCACATCTTATCTTTAGCCTCAAAGATTTCCTGATTGCTCAAAACTATTTATATGATAGTCAATTTGCTCAATTGTTCACTGATTTTTCCAAAATTAATTTTGAGATTAGTTATAATTATGTTGCCCCCATCTGACTGAGGATCTTTTTTTTTTTTCTTTTTTTTTTTTGAGACGGAGTCTCGCTCTGTCACCCAGGCTGGAGTGCAGTGGCCGGATCTCAGCTCACTGCAAGCTCCGCCTCCCGGGTTCACGCCATTCTCCTGCCTCAGCCTCCCGAGTAGCTGGGACTACAGGCGCCTGCCACCTCGCCCGGCTAAGTTTTTGTATTTTTAGTAGAGACGGGGTTTCACTGTGTTACCCAGGATGGTCTCGATCTCCTGACCTCGTGATCCGCCCGTCTCGGCCTCCCAGAGTGCTGGGATTACAGGCTTGAGCTACCGCGCCAGGCCTGACTGAAGATCTTATCTTGTGACTGACAATGCTTTTGATATATTGTGAAAGCTTTACCCTTTAAGGCAGCAATTCACAATCTGGCCCATAGTCCTTGGGGTCTCCTAAGATCCTTTCAAGGGGTCTTTCAGGTTAAAATCATTTTCATTCTAATTCTAAGATGTTATTTGCCTTTTCACTGCTTTGACATTTGCATTGATGGTAAAAAAGTAACAGCAGATAAAACTGTTGGCCATTGTCTACTCATAGTAAAGCAAAATGTCTATTTCACCCAACAATATCCTTGATGAGGCAGTAAAAATTATGAATTTCTTAAAATTGTGATTCTTGAGTGTGTCTTTTTAGCATTCTCTGTGACAGATTGGGAAAAAATACATGAAACACTTTTGCTCCATATCAAACCGTAATAATTGTCTTGAAAAAAAGGTATTTTTTTAATTTTTAAGAATTCAGTTTAAAAATTAAAGTTATTTTAAAATTATTAAAA
This sequence comes from Macaca fascicularis, assembly GCF_037993035.2. Classification (NCBI taxonomy): domain Eukaryota; kingdom Metazoa; phylum Chordata; class Mammalia; order Primates; family Cercopithecidae; genus Macaca; species Macaca fascicularis. The sequence continues at coordinate 149,359,048 of NC_088381.1, read as the reverse complement.
TCACGTAATGCAAAAATTTCTTAATGAACAAAATATCAGTATTTTAAAGACAAGATCCAACTAACACTTGCATGACTATGCCACACTTGGCCCACCCTTATCCTGGACCTGGTGTTGCAGGAATTTTCCTAAAGTTCAGTTAAAGGTGGGGTCCTTGTCCATCCCACGGCCATGAAAATTCAAGCTCGCAGATGGTTTGAAGGGTAAGTGAGGTGGGTTTTATTGGGTGAAAAGGAAAAAAAGAGGGGAAACAGGGGCTCTGAGCAAGGCCAGAATTCATCTAGCGCGCCTCCAGCCCGCACCTCAAATCCCAGGTTCCACACAGGAAGAGGAGGGGCCAGGCTCTTCCCCGCTGCAAGTGGCACGAACTGCTACGGCTCCACCCCAGTGCAAAGGCCAGTTGGAGTTTTTCCGGGGACTTCCTCCCCGCTGGCTGTCTCACTGGTTCTAATAAAATTTCATTTACAGAAATAGTCAACCTGTGAGCCGTGGTTTGCTGCTTTGATTTTGATTTGATATTTTTAATATACTGCGTTAAAATGTTGTTTTCATTACTGAGTTTTTTGGCACCCCCTTAAATTTTACATCCGAGGCAAGTGTGTCACTTGCCTTAACCCAATCTCAGCCCTGCATTGTCCTAAGAATTTAAGATTTATTAATATTACCAGAGAATAAATCAAGAAATGACAGTGTTCAAATGCATGAAAGCATAATTTTGAAAACTGCTCAAGTATGACTAATTCCATCTGTTCATATGTGTGAAAATTTAACTCAACCCTGTGGAGATGGAGTTCTCTACCTTAGGAGGGTCCTGTAGGATGGGTTCCCAGCAGACTTGATGCCCAGTCTGTAGGCAAGAAGCAGAAATAAACCATGTGTAGGGCCGGCCCCACCTCAAGAAGTGTTTCTAACCTAGAAACCCAAGGAGTGTAGGGGATGGTGCGCAGCATTAGAGTGGTAAAGAAAATGGTAATAAACCCAAGGGTCCAGTTCCAGATTTTCTGCCAATACCCAACTTGACCCATCAATGAACCTAAACTGAATGAGAAGCTGCAGGGTACATTCCTATTACCCAAAGTAGCCTCTCCCACATAAGCTAATTCCCTCTTGGGTTTCCTCCCATAGATTGTGTTTGACAATAAGGATAGAGTAATTGGCAGAGCTAAGGCCAATTACACAGGAGAGACTAGGCGTTAGCCCCTGCCTCCTGCCCCCACATAATGGATAATATAGACATTCCCCAAGTTACACAGTCATTCCATTCTGGAGGCTGTTGTGCAGCTCAGATTTTAATTTGAATCTAAAATGTTTGAGTACATGTGCTGTATACTGCAATAATACCACCTATGTAACTGCAGGCATTATGCAGAAATAACACAGATGTTTGCAGCAAGTAGAGACGTGTGAGACTTGCTGCAATCACTGCTGCCTGCTCTGTTGTTTTGGCAATACTAAGCTGAGTAATGGCTCCCAAAGACATCAGGTTGTCCTCCCTGGAACCTATAAATATGATGATGTTTGGGAAAAGGGTCTTTGTAGATGAGATTAAGGATTTTGAGATGGGGAGATAATCCTGGATTATGTGTGGGCCTTAACTGCAATCACATGCATCCTTATGAGAGTGGCAGAGGGCGATTTTGCTTACACAGAAGAGAAGGCACTGTGGAGATGAAACAGAAAGAAATTTGAAAATGCTGATCTTAAAGATGTAGTGACGAAGCCACAGCCAAGGAATGCTGGCAGCCACCAGAAGCTGCAAGAGACAAGAAACAGATGCTTCCCTAAAGCCTCTGTGGGGAGTGCAGTTCTGCTGACATCTTGATTTTAGCACAGTGATTCTCATCCCAGACTCTGGCCTCCAGAACTATGAGAGAATAAATTACTGTTGTTTTAAGATACCAAGGTTGTGGTAATTTGTTACAGCAGCCATAGAAAACTAATGTACTAAGTCTCTAAAATCTTAAAATGGAACCCTTTGCATAAGGCTGAGAATGAGTCAGTCTGAATTAGGGGAGCATCTGTAATGATGGAGGACTTGTTTTTTTTTTTTTTTTTTGAGATGGAGTCTTGCTCTGTTGCCCAGGCTCTGGAGTGCAGTGGCCCCATCTCGGCTCATGATGCAGGGTATTTTTTAAGGAGATGTGTGCATGTCACTGTGCTTGGTCCCTAAACCTTGCAGCTCCTTATAATTTACTCATTGAGTCACCAGATATTTACTAAGCACTTCCTCTGTCTGTATAGTTCTGCTAGGTGTGGATATTCAAAGACATAGCACAGCGCTCAGAATTGAGCAGAAATCCATTGGGCTTCTTTCTGGATCCTCTAGTAGGAAACCAGAGCCAACCTGTGCTCCTGCGATTACCATCTCTTGCGGTTGTCTTTCAACCACCACTTGTCTTTTTGTTTTTAAGTTTTTTTTTTTTTTTGAAATGGAGTCTCGCTTTGTCACTCCGGCTGGAGTCCAGTGGCGTAATCTCGACTCACTGCAGCCTTCCTGGGTTCAAGTGATTCTCCTGCTTCAGCCCCCAAATAGCTGGGATTGCAGGCACGTGCCACCACATCTGGCTAATTTTTGTATTTTTAGTAGAGACGGGTTTCACTGTGTTGGCCAGGCTGGTCACGAACTCCTGACCTCAAATGATCTGCCCTCCTTGGCCTCCCAAAGTACTGGGATTACAGGCATGAGCCACCGTGGCTGGCCTACATTTTTCATTTCATACAGCTGAGAATTTGGAACTGGCTCTGAGGAAGCAAAGGAAGAAGTGGATGCTGGGAGAATTACTTGCCTGAGCAGTTCATTTTATGACAGGTGCCTCTATTGTCTCTTCCTGTGAAGGGTAAAAATCAGAATTTAAAGCAACTTCCCTTGTTAGTTATCATTTACTTCTGGGGCTTCTCCAAAGCTCTTACTCAGTTTTATCCTGTTTTCTTCACTTGGAGAAAGTGGGCACTACTGACCTAGGATAAACTTTTGTCTAAATTGGCCACCTAGCTGTGGGCCAAGTAGTGCCCATTTTGCCCACAGCTAGGTGACCAACTTAGACAAAATGGCCCTCTCGTGCTTTTTGTCTAATCTGACCACAGAGAAATGATTTGCCCATCAATTTCTCATTTATCTACTCTAAAATGCTCTTCTTAGTTTATTAACTTCCATCAGTCAGATGTTAGATCTATTTTGGGCTATAGCTTCACTCATGTAGACTGAGCAAACTCTTTTTAGCATGGATAACACAAGAATGAAATGGAATTAGGGCAAGAGAGATGTTTGGTGTGCTGTATTTAAATGCAAAAATTTGGAACCTTTGGTGAAGTTTGGAGTATGTAGGTGTGTCTCTGTGCATGCAAGAAAAAAAGTTCAGCCAGAAAAAAAAAAAGGATCAGTGGAAACTAATTTTTGGCTTTAACCCTTTTCCCAATCACATCAGCATCACCGGAACAAGCTGACTCTTTCCTATATATAATATATAGTTGTAGTGTTTAGCTTCTTCCCGTTTTACTCTTCATACTCCATTTACTTCTATTAAGAGCCCATACTTTCTGATCAGATGTCTTCATGTCGGGAGAGATGTAACAATGTTTATCTTGGTACCTGTCTCATGCAAACCCTCTGTGGATGTTGTTTTGTGAGAAGGTCGTAAGAGAAAAAGGTGGTGGGAGGAGAAGGAGGAGGAGAAGTGGAACTGATCAGTGCTGTTCCTAGTTTTAATTTCCAGAAGAAGAAGTGAAACCTTCCTTAGCCAGCTGTTTCGTACCTGAACATCCTGGCTTGCAGAGAGAAGTTGGGAAAGAGAATAGCACACTCACACACACAGAGGGAGTGGTGAGGTTATCCAGGATGTTCCTTTCCCATCCCCCAATTCCCTTTCTTCCTCTCTTTGAAGTTTTTCTGGCAGATGAAGAGTAAAAAACAAAAGAATACATCTTTTAAACTGTGCCACCTAAGAATAAAGCCAAGCGAGCATTGGACTTCCGCCTGGAATTGGAATGTACTATTTCCCTAATTAAAATGCCACAAGGCTGTAGGCACAGTGGAGTTAGGTACAAAGAAATTGTCACTAATGGTACATCTCTTACTTTTTATGGTATTTAAATGGCTAGAAGCTGCACTGGGAACCTTAGAGAAGCCAAGGAGTTGTTAGTCCTCACCCTAGTGACCTGGCTACTTACTTTATTGTGCATTGAAGCATACCAAGGTTGATTGGATAACCAGGAGCAACAGCTGGTAGGAAAAACGACTCCAGAAATGCTTAAATCATCAAGGCAACCACTTTGTCTTGGACTTTAATTAGGGCAGGATTTGAAGTGAATAAGTGCCATCATGGTTGGCCAGAGTAAAAAGGAGATATACAGTCTCCTTTAGAAACATATGATTAAAATTGGCCAGGTGTGGTGGCTTACACCTGTAATCCCAGCACTTTGGGAGGCCAAGGCAGGCGGATTACAAGGTCAGGAGTTCGAGACCAGCCTGGCCAACATGGTGAAACCCCGTCTCTACTAAAAATACAAAAATTATCAGGGTGTGCTGGCGGGCACCTGTAGTCCCAGCTACTTGGGAGGCTGAGGCAAGAGAAACTCTTGAACCCGGGAGGCGGAGGTTGCAGTGAGCCGAGATCGCGCCACTGCACTCCAGCCTGGATGACAGAGTGAGACTCCATCTCAAAAAAAAAGAAAAAAAATGAAAGAAAGAAAAATACGATTAAAATAAAATGATAGTGACAAAAGTCTTTTTTTTTTGAAGCAGAGTCTCCCTCTTGTCACCCAGGCTGGAGTGCAGTGGTGCGATCTCAGCTCACTGCAACCTCCGCTTCTGGGTTCAAGTGATTCTCCTGCCTCAGCCTCCCGAGTTGCTGGGACTACAGGCATCCGCCACCACGCTCAGCTAATTTTTGTATTTTTAGTAGAGATGGGGTTTTACTCTGTTGGCCAGGCTGGTCTTGAACTCCTGACCTCAGGTAGGTGATCCAGCCACCTCAGCCTCCCAAAGTGCTGGGATTACAGGCGTCAGCCACCGCGCCCTGACTGACAAAAGCCTTTGTATAACCATATATATGGAAAGAGAGCATTAGTTCTTAGGACCTGAGTTTACTATGAATGAGGAAACATATAGAATCATTTCCTTTTGACTCTTTTATGAAAATTGTGTTCAACATTAAAACCCTTGAAATTTGGTGGAGGCCAAATGAGGGATTCATACCTCTTTGACTTCGTAAGACCCCTTTGGGTCGGGCCATGTTGATAAATGATCTCTTTAGAAGATTTTTATTGGAACCTTTAAGGTCAAATATGTAAATTAGCCACAAGAACACTGTTCACATCTCCAATTTGAGGTTGCCATATGATTTAAGGTTGTATGGTGAAAAATGTCAAGAAATTTAACTGAAAACTCATTTATTGAACTCTGAACCAGATGCATAAGATATTCTACAAAACCGTGAGCAGAACCAGAGTGTTAAAAAAAAAAAACACACACACACAAAAAAAACCTTCCGGTGAATGTATTTAAATCAAAATGAAATTTTGTATAGTTCTCTAAAGAAATTTTTTTTGAAAATGAACCTAAACCCATCTCATGTCTTATTCACGTTGGGTCCTTTAGCCAATAGTGTTCCTGACTTTCTCTAGCTACAAAAAGTTTGACTAACATATAAGGCTTCCTCTGGCTTTAAAATTCCATCAGGTACCAGGAAGAATATAGCAGTCAGCTCACCTACCATCTAAAATCTTTATACTGTTCTCTCAAAGCCAAGGCTGATTTTAAGTATGTGCATTTTACAAGTGTGGGTGTGTTTAGAACATGTCTGCAAATGCCTGCAGATAAATGGACTAAAAGAGCAAAGTTCATCCTTAAAATTAAAAAAAAAAAAAAAATTAAGGCACTATTGTCAGCATGAAGCTTCCTGTTCACTCATACGCTGACCTTCCTCCAGGGACATGGTAATTTATCTGCAAGGCCAGAGCTGAATTGGACCCATTATGCAGATACTGCAGGATGTGCATAATTACAAACAACAACAAAAAAACCCTTTCATTTCCGGAACATTTGTCCCATAGCCCAGGCAAACACTAGTATTCCCTTATGCTTCAAACGTCTTCCCTAAAAGCTTGGGCTAAGGCCTTCCCATTGTGTCTGGGGAAACTAATTATCTGGGACCAGAGAAAGAGCCACTTGTTTGGGGGAGGATCAGAGATGACGTCAGCCATTTAAGAGGGAGGCAGGGGTGACAGCTGAGAGGCTTCATCCTGAAGAAGACTAGCCCAGCCGTTAATTTCTATTATGTTGTTCATTCTGGCTAATGGGGGTGGTGAGTGGTGGGTGGGGGTGGAATAAGATATCCCAACCCTTTTGGTGAATATGTGGACAAGGCCCACTGCATTTTGCATGCATATGTAATTCCCCCTGCAACAGAAGAGGCTTTATTTTTTTTTAATACCTTCAGTTCTTCTGTGCTTCTAAATGTAGTTAATGACCTTTGTGCAGTCCGTCTCAGAGGACGCTGTACCCAGGAATAAATTTCAGCAGAGCCTTTCCTTCTCAGGGCTGATACTGTCTCTGATCCTCTCCCCTGGGCTCCGTCTGCTGTAATTGCACTGCCTCTCTCGCCGTTCCAGGCCGGTTCACTGCTGTCCAGGCTGTTCTCTGTGCCCTGAGAGCTTTTCCTCCACATTTTCACTCCAAACTCTGCTCAAGCATCGCCTCTGCAGGGCGGGCCAGAACCCTCCGCTTCCACTCTCTAGCTTTTTTCTGCTTCAAATGTCTTCACAGCTCATGCCTCTACCTGCAATTGGGTCAAATATGCATTAGTTTACTTGTTTATTATCTCCCTTCTCCATAAAGGGAAGGTCTTTGTCTATCTACCTTACTCTTTATTCCAGAATATGGTTTGAGGAACTTAGTCGGTGCCCACCCAGGATTTGCTGGACTAGTAGAAGGAGAGAGAAAAGATGGACATGAACTCTCCTGCAGAACGACTAAGTGACTGACTCCCATTTGTGGGGCTAATGAGCTGTTAGGTCAAACTTGAAGGATGGCGCCCTTGGTGAAGTCAGCGTGTTGTTTTTTAAACAAGATAGACAAGGAAACTGGCCTCTCACCCATCCTGTCCCCTTCTTTTCAGCTATTGTCATCGGGTTATGATTTCCCATTGTTCCACACACATACGTACGTGCATACATGGGTGTATACACACCATGGACATATACATACACAAATACACCTATATTTTTTTTCCTGGGGGCTGTTTTAAAAGGCACACTTAAAAGCAATAGTTCTGTTGTATTTAAAAGTGTCATCATGCCACGGAGGATGGTGAAGTGCTCTCAGAGATAACTCTTTCCAGTATCTAAAAGGAAACAAAATATTTTATTAAAACTCCAATATTCTCCTCTTCCAGAGAATGTGCAGGCTCACCCAGAGAGGCCATGTGGCCTAGCTCACCCTTGGTGTGGGATACAAAACACAATAAACTACCCAAGCATGCATGAATTAACTACTTCATTCATGCAGAAAAAAATGTAGGTGCTGGGAATACAATTATGGGAGAGCTGGACACAGTCCCTGCTCTCCCCACGTTGAAGTTGCCTAACAGTTGGGCAGTCTGTTACTAATGGAGCTTTTGGGGAGTGAACAAGAGCTCCTCTGAGCTAGTCCTGGGAGCAGTGGCTGCTTCTTATTGCCAACTACGAAAAAGCAGAGGAGCCACAGATAAAGAATGGAGTTAGATCCATTTTCTTCGCACGGATGGGCACATTGACAGCATCAAAAAAATCCTATAACTTAGTGATTAGACATCAAAATATAAAGGACATGACATCAAAATATATGTATTTAAAATTTTAATCTACCCAGGATCCCGAAGGACAAGAAGAAAGAAAAATATTGTATTAGCCAACAACGTGTAGATTTATTATTCACATAATCCATGTTATTTTGACCTCCCACTCTAGGCTCACGTTCAAGTCATGTTCAGCACTGTGGATACAGCCACATACTCCTGCCCCATGGAGCCCACATTCTGCGGGGCGACAGGGGATTCACACCAGAAGCACACTAAAGAAGTAAATATAAAGTAAGTGTGTTAGGGGCTGGGCGCGATGGCTCACGCTTGTAATCCCAGCACTTTGGGAGGCTGAGGTGGACAGATCACTTGAGGTCAGGAGTTTGAGACCAGCCTGGCCAACATAGTGAAACCTCCTCTCTACTAAAAATACAAAAATTAGCCAGGCGCCTGTAATGCCAGCTACTCGAGAGGCTGAGGCAGGAGAATTGCTTGAACCAGGGAAGCAGAGGTTGCGGTGAGCAGAGATTGTGCCACTGCACTCCAGCCTAGGCAACAGAGCGAGACTCTGTCTCCAAATAAATAAATAAATAAAAATAATACAATAAGTGTGTTAGGTAATAAAGTGGGAAGGAGAGAAAAATGAGGCAAAAGAAGGGACTATGATGAGGAGGATGTGAAATTTTCCTTAAGGCCAGGGAGTGACTGAGGGGCATATGTGAGTGAAGACCTAGGGGACATGGGGCAGCAAGCCTTGCAGAAAGTGGGGAGGAGCCTTCCATGTGGAAGGAACAGCAAGTGAATAGCCCTTGAGGGGCAGCTGTGTTCTTGGTGTGTGACCTGAGTGGAGTGAATGTGGGGAGAAGAGAAGGAGGTGAGGAGGAAAGGTTACAGAGACTCAGACACACAGGTCCTTGGCAGACATGGTGAGGACCTTGATTTTTATTATGGGTGAGATGGAAAGCTAACGGAGGGTTTTGAACAGAGGTGTGGCCTGATCCAACTTGAGTTTCAACAGTAGTTCTGTTAAAACTGTGGCAGCTCTGGTGTAGCGGTTGAGGGTGGTGTAGCTGAGAATAGACTGGGAGGAGAGGACAGAGGTAGAGGCAAGGAGACAGGGTAGGAGGCCACTGTATCCATCCAGGCAAGAGAGGGTTGTGGCTTGCAGCAGGGGGGTAGCTTGGAGAAGGCAGGAAGTGATTGGATTCCAGATGTATTTTGAAGGTAGGACTAACAAAAATTGTGATGGAGCAACTATGAGAAGAATCAAGGATGACTTGATGGTTTTGTTCTGAGCAGCTGAAAGGATGCAGGGGCTGCTTTGGAGGGAATAATAGGAGCTTAGTTTTCAACATGTAAAGTTAGAGACCCAAATGGAGATGTCAAGTTGATTTGGACAAAAGAATATGTTTGAGAATAATAACCATCACCACCTAACCCATGTTGAGTACTCTTATTGTGCCAAGCGGATTTGCAAGTGCTTCATCAGTATTAACCTAATCCCCTTATGAGGTTTATATTCTCTTCAGCTGCATTTTATGGGTGAGAAAAACGAGGAACAAATGAATTTGAGTAGCTTGTTCCAGGTTACAGGGCTGGATCTGGTATGCAAACCAGGCAGTCTGGATCCAGGGTCCCTGGTCTTAACCTCATAGGAAAGGAGGAGAGGCAGATATTGATCTTTCCTTCACTTTATTCCTTCAAGCTAGATGGATGTGGCTTGAAGTGTCATGATGGCAGCATCCTGGTTTTACCTGGCCCGGACATCAAAGGTCTGGCCCCTGGGAGCATAGTCAGCTCCAGGCCCAGTACTTTCTCTCTTTCAGCTAAGCTTGTGGCCTGAGGACATTCAATTAAGAACCTGAATAAAATAACTCATCCGAGATTTCTAAGCCAAAAAATAAACAAAGCGTATTAGAACGAATGAGAACAGTTTGTAAGAGGCAGGAGCTTTGCCTCTCCCAGATGCACTGTTCCGAGTTTGTGTTTCAAGAGAAACGTTGGCGTTTTATCTCACAAATGTAAGGAGCCGATATGCAAATACCATTAAGTGAAATAGCTTTCTTACTGAGTAATCTGTCTTTTTTTGATATGTGGTTTTAATAAGTTTTATTACCTATTGAATAAATACAAAACAACATTTTAAAATGTGTATTAAATTATAAAGAACAGCAGTACAACCCATCACCCAGTTTAATAAATGGAATATTGTCATCGTCAGAGGCCCTGCGTGTTTCCCTACTGATCACAGCCTCCTCCCTCTTCACATCCCCTTCCCTCCCCTCTGTATCACCACCTTCTGAGTTTCATGATAATAACTACATTACTTTTCTTGACAGTTTTACTACCTACACATGCATCAAGAATGTTATAATTTAGCCTGGTTTTGAACTTTATATATATGGAATAATACTGCATTACTCCGTGGCTTACTCCTTTGATACATTATTTGTGGGAATTGTCCATGTCAAAAACTAAAAGAACTTGTAGCTATGGTTCTTTTAGTTTTTATTACTCTGTATTCCATTATAGTAATATACTACAATCCATTTATCCATTCTGTTTTTGATGGACATTTGGATTCTTTTCTTTCTTTCTTTCTTTCTTTTTTTTGGAGATGGAGTCTTGCTCTGTCGCCCTGGCTGACGTTGCAATGGCGCGATCTCGGCTCACTGCAACGTCCGCCTCCCAGGTTCAAGCGATTCTCCTGCCTCAGCCTCCTCAGTAGCTGGGATTACAGGTGCCTGCCACCACACCCAGCTAATCTGTTGTGTTTTTAGTAGAGATGGGGTTTCACTGTGTTGGCCAGGCTGGCCACAAACTCCAGACCTCGTAATCTACCAGCCTTGGCTTCCCAAAGTGCTGGGATTACAGGCATGAGCCACCATGCCTGGCTCATTTGGGTTGTTTCTAAGATGATAATGCACTTCCATGAGCATTATTTTTGTCTTTCTATGAACATTTTTAACCTGTATCCTGGTGAACATGTGCAGGTGGTTCTCTTGCATAAAAAAATAGGATGGGAATTGCTGTGCTGTAGGATGTGTTCATATTCAGCTTAATCAGGTAACACCGAGCCATTTGCTAAAGTGGTTTCTAGTTATCCTACCGGCTGTACATGAAAGGCACTGTGGCTCCTCTTCCTCAGCTGCACTTAGGATTGTTACATTTTTCTATTTTTGTCATCAGGGAGGTGGAGAAAGAAAGGGGGAAGGGTAATAGGATCTTAGTATCTCATGTGGTTTTAATTTGCATTTCCTAGATTACTAACAAGGTTGAGCATCCTTTTTTTTTTTTTTTGAGACGGAGTCTCGCTCTGTCACCCAGGCTGGAGTGCAGTGGCGCCATCTCGGCTCACTGCAAACTTCGCCTCTTGGGTTCACGCCATTCTCCTGCCTCAGACTCCCGAGTAGCTGGGACTACAGGCGCCCTCCACCACGCCTGTCTAATTTTTTGTATTTTCAGTAGAGACGGGGTTTCACCATGTTAGCCAGGATGGTCTCGATCTCCTGACCTTGTGATCCACCTGCCTCGGCCTCCCAAAGTGCAAGAATTACAGGCGTGAGCCACCGCGCCTGGCCTTGAGCATCCTTTTTTGGTGCCATTTGGATTTTTCTTTCATGAAATCCCTGTTCAGCTATATTCCTGTTGGTGTCTCTGCCTTTTTCTTGTTGATTTCTAGGAGTTCCTGGTGCATTCAATGTGTAGCAGATATTATCTCCTATCCTGTGAATGGTCTTTTCATTCTCCTTATGTCTTTTGGCAAAAATAAGTTATTTATTTTAATGACATAATTTTTTTCAATGTTTGTTTTATTATTAGTGCTTTCTGTGTCTTGGTAAAGAAAATATTTCTCTACTCCAAAGTCATGAATGCATTTGGCTATATTGTCTTCTAAAATGTTTCTTATATAGCCTTCACACGTTGACATTCAATATAGCTAGAATTGGTTTTTCTGTACAGTTTGAAGTACAGGTCTGGCTTCACTTTTTCATGTAGATATCCAGTTTTTCCAATACTGTTTTGTTGTTGTGTTTATTTTAATGTAAATACTTATAAATATATTACTCAAAACTCAGCTTCATTCATATCTAAATAGTATGATTCTGCTTGTTAATATAGGTGAAAGCCCTGCTATAATTTTTTTTCTTTCCAACATTTATTTTAGATTTAGGGGGTACATGTGCAGGTTTGTTACCTGAGTAAATTGCCTGTTGTGGGGGTTTGGTCTGAAGATAATTTTGTCACCCAGGTAATCAACATAATGCCCAATAGGTAGTTTTTCAGTCCTCACTCTCCTTCCACCCTCCACCCTCAAGTGGGCCCCAGGGTCTGTTGTTTTCTTCTTTATTTCCATGTGTACTCAGTGTTTAGCTCCCCTTTAGAAGTGAGAACATGTGGTATTTGGTTTTCTTTCTTGGGTTAATTTGTTTAGGATGATAACCTCCAGCTCCATCCATGTTGCTGCGAAGGACATGAGCTCTTTTTTTTTTATGGCTGTGTAGTATTCCATCGTGTATATGTTGCACATTTTCTTTATCCAGTCCACCGTTGATGAGCATCTGGGTTGATTCTGCATCTTTGGTATTGTGAATAGTGCTGCAAGGAACATAGGCGTGCGTGTGTCATTTTTCCTTTGTGTATGTACACAGTAATGGAATTGCTAGGTCAAATGGTAATTCTGTTTTAAGTTCTTTGAGAAATCTTCAGACTGCTTTCCACAGTGGCTGAATTAATTTACATTCCCACCAGCAGTGTGTAAGCCTTCTCTTTTTTCTGCAACCTCAGCAGCATCTGTTATTTTTTGACTTTTTGATAATAGCCATTCTCACTGGGATGAGATGGTATCTCATTGTGGTTTTGATTTGCGTTCCTGTAATGATTGGTGATATTGAGCATTTTTTCATATGCTTGTTTGCTGTATGTTTATCTTCTTTTGAGAAGTGTCTGTTCATGGCCTTTGCCCATTTTAATGGGGTTGTTTTTTGCTTGTTCATTTACGTTTCTTATAGATTCTTGATATTAGACCTTTGTCAGATGCATAGTTTGCAAATATTTTTCTCATTTTGTAGCTTGTCTATTTACTCCATTGATAGTTTATTTTGTTGTGTGGAAGCTCTTTAGTTTAATTAGGTCCCACTTGTCAATTTTTGTTTTTCCTGCATTGCTTTTGGAATCTTTGTCGTGAAGTTTTTGCTAGGGCCAATGTCCAGAATGGTATTCCCTATGTTTTCTTCTAGGGTTTTTATAATTTTATGTTTTACATTTAAGCCTTTAATCCATCTTGAGTTATTTTTTATATATGGTGAGAGGTAGGAGTCCACTTTCAATCTTCTGCAAATGGCTAGCCAGTTTTTTCAGCACCATTTATTGAATAGAAAGTCCTTTCCCCGTTGCTTGTTATTGTTGGCTTTGTAGAAGATCAGATGGTTGTAGGTGTGCAGCTTTATTCTGGGTTCTCTAACCTGTTTCATTCATCTATGTATCTGTTTTTATACCATACCATGCAGTTTTAATTATTGTAGCCTTGTGATGTAGTTTGAAAAGGGTAGTGTGATGTCTCTAGCTGTGTTCTTTTTGCTTAGGATTGTTTTGCCATACTAGAATTTTAATTGACATTGAAGTAAATGTATAAACCAGTTTGGGGAGAATTAACATCTTTACAATGTTAAATCTTTCAATCTCTAAATATTTATCTATTTATCTGTATCTCCATATGTATATATTATCTCCACATATATATCTCTCCATTTATTTAATCTTCTTTATGGTCTGTTAATAAACTTTAGAAATGCCTCCTCTAAGGCCTTAGCACATTTTTTCTTAGGTTTGATACTATATATGCTTCATACTTTTTGTTGCTGTTATAAATGCTGTCTTGTTTTAAATTTCATTTTCTAAATATTTCTTGCTGGCTTACAGAAACACAGTTCATTTTTATATGTTGATTTTTTAATTAACAGGCATACCTTGCTAACATTATTAATTTGCTAACTTACTGGTAAAGTCTTTTGGTTATTTTACGTATACAAAAATATCATCTGCAAATAATGACAGTTTTGTTTCTTTCACTTCTTTTCACTTCCTGCCTTACTGTGCAGGATCTGATCATAAATATGATGTTGAACAGAAGTGAGGGTAATGAACATCACCATCTTGATTGGAATCTCCAAGGGTTAATTAGCTTTATGTGATGTTCTCTGTGGGGTTTGGGGGGTATTTCTGTTAGGTTTAGGGAGTTCTTCTGTTTGTAATTTGCTAAAAATTACTACCATGAATAAAGACTAAAATTTATTTAGTGCTTTTTCTGTATCTATTGTGATGGTAAGATTTTTCTCTTTTAATACGTTATTGCAGTGAATTACATTAGTTGATTTTCTATTATTAACCCATGTATTCTCAGCAGGGTGATATTATCCCCAAGGGGGCTAAAAATGGTTCTTGAGTAGGGCAAATAAATTGTAATTTTTGTTGTATACAGAATACCTATAATATATATATACAGTACAAAAGTAAACATAAAATATATATGTAGCATTAAAATTTCAAAAACTTACTTTGCAAAAACTTGGTGAAAAGGATGAAAAGACAGGCTATAGACTAGGAAAAAATATTTGCAAACCGCAGCCAACAAAGGACTAGTATCAGGCCAGGCACAGTGGCTCATGCCTGTAATCCCAGTACTTTGGGAGGCCAGGGCAGGTGGATCACTTGAGCCCAGGAGTTTGAGACCAGCCTGGGCAACATAGTGGAACCCTATTTCTATGAAAATACGAAAAATTAACTAGGCATAGTGGTGCACACCTGTAGTTCCAGCTACTCTGGAGGCTGAGGTGGGTAGGTCGCTTGAACCTGGGAAGTGGAGGTTACAGTGAACTGAGATGGCATCACTCCACTCCAGTCTGGACAACGGAGTGAAACTGTCTCAGAATAAAAACAAAAGGACTAGTATCTAGAATATATAGAAAAATCTCAAAACCCAACAGTAAAAAGTTCCCATTAAAAAAATGGGCTAGGCCGGGTGTGGTGGCTCAGGCCTGTAATCCCAGCACTTTGGGAGGCCAAGGTAGGCAGTCACCTGAGGTCAGGAGTTCAAGACCAGCCTGAACAACATGGTGAAACCCCGTCTCTCCTAAAAATAGAGAATTAGCCGGGCGTGGTGGCATGTGCTTGTAATCCCAGCTACTTGGGAGGCTGAGGCAGGAGAATTGCTTGAAACCAGGAGGTGGAGGTTGCGGTGAGCCGAGATCATGCCATTGTGCTCCAGCCTGGGCAATAACAGCGGAACTCCATCTTCCAAAAAAAAGAAAAAAGTGAGCTAAAGAAATAAACATATGTTTCACCAAAGAGAATATATCAAGATAGTAAGTAATCATATGAAAAAATATTCAATATTATTATCCATTAGGGAAATACAAATTAAAATGATCTTTCACTGCACATCTATTAGAATAACTGAAATAAAAAGTAATGGTAAGACTAAATGCTAGTGAGGATGCCAAGAGATTGGATCATTCTTGCATTGCTGGTGGGAATATAAAATGGTACAACCACTTTGGAAAACAGTTTGGCGGTTTCTTATAAAACAAAACATGCAATTGCCATATGACCCAGCAATTGCACTCTTGGACTTCATCTCAGAGAAATGGAAACTTATGTTCATACAAAAACCTGTACACAAATGTTTATAGCAGCTTTATTTATAGTAGCTAAGAACCAGAAGGAGCCTAGATGTCCTTTGATGGGGAAAGAAGGAAACTAACTGTGGTGTATGCATACCATGGAATACTACTCAGCAATAAAAAGGAATGAACTCCTGGTACATGCAACAACTCAGATGAAGCTCAAAGGCATTATGCTGAGTAATAAAAGCCAGTCCTAAAAAGTTGCATAATGCATGATTCCATTTATATTGCATTCTTGAAGTGACAAAATTATAGAAATGAAAAACAGATTAGTGGTTGTCAAAGGTTAGGAACAGAGCATGGAGATGGAGGCAAGCTAGGAGGGAAATAGGCATGCTTATAAAAGTGCAGCATGAAAGATCCTTGCAGTGATGGAACTGTTCTATATCTTGACTGGTGGATACATGAATCTACACATTGATAACATTGCATAGAACTAGATACACACACACGAGTACATGTAAAACTGGGAAAATCTGAGTAAGATTGGTGAATTGTATTAATGTCAATTTTCTGATTGTAATGTATTAGAGGAGGAGAGTTCAAGAGAGAGTGATTAGGGAAAAAAATGTACAAAAAGGTTTCTTAGGGGGACGATAATGAAAAAAAGGTTGAGAAACACTGTGTTAAACCAACCTTGTATAAATTGGGTAACTCAGTTTAGTCATTATGTAATTCTCCTTTTCATAAATCACTAGATTCTCTTTGATAATTTGTTTGGGATTCTTTTATCTGTGTCCATGATTGAGATTATTCTGTATTTCTCCTTTTAGAGACTGTACATATAAATTGGGTATTTATTGTCAGGTTTTGGTGTCTAACCTTGCAAATGCTAACCTTATAAATTTAATGAGTAGATGAGTGGCCTTTCTTCTTGTATACTCTGGAGTAGTTAGTGGAAGATGAAAAGAATTTTTTCTGGTGAGAAGGTTTTAAGTCTTGGTTCACTTAATTACAAGGTTACTGGACAAGTCAGGTTTTTAACTTTCTTCTTGAATCAGTTTTGAAAAGTTATGTTTTACTAGGACTTCTATAGTTTTATCTGTGTTTGTGTACTGGTATAAAGACAATTATTATTTCCCTTCATTGCCTTGTAAATATAGTATTTGTAATTGTGTACCCTTTTCATTCCTACTGTTATTTGTGCTCTTTTTAATTCTATTTGTCTTCTCTAAGAACATTTTATCTGTGTGTTTTAAAAATTTTTAATAATTTATGCTTTTGTATTTTTTCCTTTTTCTAACATTCTTTGATTTATTTTGTTCTACTTTTGTATCTTAATAAGTTGGGAGCTTATTGTATTAAGTTTCAGTTGTCTTCTAATATAAGCTGACTATATTGCTTACATATATTCTTAAAATTTTCACATATAGTATTTTCATTATTGCTTGACTCAAAATATTTCCTAATATTTATTAAGATTTCTTCTTTGACCAGTGAATTATTTAGAAGTCTGTTTCTTAATTTTTAAATTTTCCAGTTTTTTAAAATCTAGATACTAGTTAACCAGACAACTAGTTAGATAACTAGATACTTAATTTTATTGTGACCAGTATTTGTGGTCTGTATACCAATTTTTTGAAATTTGTTACAGCTTGCCTCATGTCAAGTGATAGCATGTTATCACTTGTCATAAAAATTCTTGGTGTTATTATAAAAAATATGCATTCTTCACCAGTTGAGTGTAATGTTCTATGATCATTAGATTAGATCAGCGTGTTCATTTTGTTGTTTAAAGTTTCGTTTGCTTGCTAATATTTTTGCTTGCTTGACATGTCAGTAACTGAGAGGTGTATTTTAACATCTTCCATTATGATGATGGACATTTCTTACTTTCTTACAGTTCTGTCAATTTTTGCATTAATAATTTTGAGGCTATGTTAATAAATATATCCAAGTTTAGAATTATTATATTTCTGATGGATTGTGTTTTTTGTTATTTTGTTGCAAAGTCCATCCGTAATCTATAACTCTATGAGCTTTTTTTCATTAATATTTTGTCTTATATGGCTTTCCCATCCCTTTACTTTCCATCATTGATAATCATTTATGTTTTAGATATATTTTTTGTACATACCATGTTAAATTTCATTTGTTGATTCAACCTGACAGTCTTTTTTCTTTTATCTGGAATGTTTAGTCCATTTATGTTTATTTTTAAGTACTGATATAGTTTTAATTCTAACATCTTACATTCCATTTATTTCACCTTTCTTTCCTACTTTAGGGGTATTTATAGTTTTTGTTTGTCTAAATTGTCTTTATTTTTTCCCGTGTTCTGTGAAGATATTTCACTGGGTATGTAATTCTAACTTCATAGTTATTTTTCTGTCTATACACTGAAGTGCACATTGGCTTCTCCTGCTATGGAAAGAGGTGGTAGTCAGTCTAAACATTCTTCTTTCGAAGGTAATGTATATTTTCTCTTTGATGGCTGTTAAGATCTTCTCTTTGTTTTTGGTCTTATGTAGTTTTGGTGTCTATTTGTAGATTTATTTTTAGTCACCTTGCTTGAGATGCCTTGGAATTTCTAATCTGACAAGTAAAATCTTTCATAAATTCTGGGGAATTTGCAACCAGTATTTTTTTCAAATATTGCCCCTCTACCATTTTCTTTCTCCTCTCCTTAGGAACTCAGATTAGGTATCTATGAGACTGTCTCACACTGCCCTCCATGTGTCTCAATCTCTCTTTGATATTCTCATCTTTTTGTCTATGTTATCCATTCAATTTTGTATTTACAGTAGTATATTTTTTCTTCTCTGGAAGTTTATTTAGTTCTTTTTCAATTCTACAAGCTCCTTTTTCATATTTTTAATTTCTTTTCTTATTTCCTTAAACAGATTAAACATAATGGTGCTTTTTGCTCAACAATTCTAGTGTCTGAAAATTCTTCGCAGATCTCTTTCTGCCTTTTCACCCCACCCACTCACACGCTTTGCTGGTTCTTGTTCATGGTAACTTGATTTCTTATGCATTTTGTGATTTATTTATTTATTATGTGCACATCAACTTTGGAACATTCTGTCTGAGGAGGCTGGTTTGAAGGTATCTTCCTTCCAGAAAGGATTACTGGCCGGGCGTGGTGGCTCATTCCTGTAATCCTAACACTTTGGGAGGCAGAGGTGGGCGGATGGATCGCTTGAGGTCAGGAATTAGAGACCAGCCTGGCCAACATGGTGAAACCTGTCTCTACTAAAAATACAAAAAAAATTTGCCAGGGATGGTGGCAGGAGCCTGCAGTCCCAGCTACTTGGGAGGCTAAGGCATGAGAATCACTTGAGCCCAGAAGGTGGAGATTGCAGTCAGCTGGGATTGCATCACTGCACTCCAGCCTGGACAACAAAGCAAGACTCTGTCTCAAAAAAAAAAAAAAAAAGGCATTATTATAGTATTTGCTTTTCCTGGATGCCTGAGGCTACTAACCAGGAAATACTTAAACTAGTCTCAACTTGGAGGTTTTTCAGACCACACAAGTAGTTTTAGCTGCACACCCCTGTGTGAGACAATTTGTGGTTATTAATTCTCGGGAGATATTTTTTCCTCTATTCTTCACTCAATCCTAAGTTAGACAATTTTCTTTGCTATCTCCAGCTAGGGGGTGGAGGTTATTTCTAACTTACCCTGTAAGCCTTTTAGGAATTCTCACTTTATGCATCAGCTCTTCTGTTCCCCATATTCGGTTGGCCCTAGGTTCTTTATCATTTGCCTTCTTCATAAGAGGTTTGGAAAACTCAAGAGTCTGGTTTGTTCAAAATCTTGAGAGTGAAAATCAGCTTGTGTCCTCTGTTTACTCTTTTGGGGTTGCAGCTTTCACTCCGCCTCTGATGATTCTTTACTTTGTTGCTCACCCTGTGAAGTATTTTAAATAATGTTATTACGTTTCACAAATATTTTAATTTTGTTTCCATAGTAGTTTAAAGTATCTAAACCACCATACTATAGGAAATGGCATCATATAGCAAACTTTTATAAATTTGGCTTTGCTTTTTAATTTTGGTTGGTTTATAAAAAAATTTATTTTTTCTTCTTTTTTAGTATTTTAATGTTTTTCTGTGTTTGGGGTGAGGGTCATAGATACCAGTCCAATTTTAATATTCTGTGTTTAGTATAGACTGTTATGGAATGATTCGTGGTGCTTCTGTTGATATAACCAACAAATATTTGTTGAATGTCTGCTTTATACCAGGTACTATTCTAGGAATGGGGTTATAGAAGTGAACATAATAGATAAAAATCCCTGCCCCCTCAAGAAACTTGGATTCTAGTATGGAAGACATGGGCATGTAGCACATTAGACAGTGATAACACTAAGGAGAAATAAAGCAGGGAAAGGGACCTTGCTTCTTTGGAGAGAATTAGCTCAGGAATATGCAGAAAGGGTGACATTTTTAAAGAAGAGGATATGAGCGATGAGCACTCCAGAA
Organism: Macaca fascicularis; assembly: GCF_037993035.2. Lineage (NCBI taxonomy): Eukaryota > Metazoa > Chordata > Mammalia > Primates > Cercopithecidae > Macaca > Macaca fascicularis. The sequence continues at coordinate 149,339,161 of NC_088381.1, read as the reverse complement.
AAAGGACCTAAATGCTTTACAAATGCCTAAGAGAATAAGGAATGAAAAGTTTTATACTATTGGAAGCATTGATGTTTATGCTTTCTTCTCTCTTAAATCTCAATTTTTCTTTTTCTACTTGTTTAGTTTTCCTGGCAGGAGAACTGACTTTATCATCTTGGGCAAGTTTCTTAATGTCGTTGAGTTAAAATAAGACTACTGCCTATCTCTCAGGATAGACGGATGAAACAAGACATTTGTAAAATACCTGACATTTGATGGGTACTCAATACATGGTAGTTTTTCTTGTTTTCATTCTTCCTGTCTTATCTAGGCTATTTTCAGCACTTGTTTCAGTACCTGTTGGTAAATTTGCAATGATATGATTCTTTTTTTGTTTTTATTTTATTTTTGCAATAGTTTCTCTCTTGTTGCCCAGGCTGGAGTGCAATGGCACAATCTCACTGCAACGCCCGCCTCCCGGGTTCAGGTGATTCTTGTGCGTCACCCTTCCAAGTAGCTGGGATTACAGGCACCCGCCACCATGCCCAGCTAATTTTTGTATTTTTTTTAGTAGAGACGGCGTTTCGCCACGTTGGCAGGCTGGTCTTGAACTCCTGACCTCAGGTGATCCACCCGCCTCGGCTTTCCAAAGTGCTGGGATTACAGGTGTGAGCCACCGTGCCTGGCCGTAATGATATGATTTTTATGCAGCACCGTGGAGACAGCGTGTGATAGGAAATTAACTAAAGACAAATTAGGAGAATTTGAAAGTTTCAAATTTGAAAAATTTTAAAAAACCTTTCTAAAGTAGTTTATAAAGTCTGATTTGGTTCTCAAGGCTAAGGAGATAAAACCGAGCTTTGTCCATTTTCCCCTTAAAGGTATTTTTCATTGTATTGCATGCAGGTTGGCAGCCTCAGCAAATCTCCATTTGTATACGTGACAGTCAGCAGAATCTCCAGTTACAGTCAACTCAAAGCAAGCAGGGGCATGCCACATACATGTTCATATATAGTTATATGTCTACTCTTTATCCTTTAACCTAAACTGGCTCTAATGTTTCAGTGTAAATTGGTGAGTTTTTTTGTGCCACTACAAATGGAAGAAATGTAACAGTAAGGGTGAACTGCAAGATTCCTGTAGTTTTGGCTTGAAATAAGCTGAAATGTAAGTTAAGAAGTAAAATTAGACCCTGAAGTAACTTGTGTTCCTTTAGTGAGATTTTCTTTGATTGGAGAGTCCTGGGACCTTACTTTTCTGTCTTTCTTTCTTTTTTTTTTTTCTTTTCTTTTTTGAGACGGAGTCTCACTCTGCCGCCCAGGCTGGAGTGCAGTGGGGCGATCTCGGCTCACTGCAAGTTCCACCTCCTGGGTTCTCACCATTCTCCTGCCTCAGCCTCCCGAGTAGCTGGGACTACAGGCGCCCGCCACCACGCCCGGCTAATTTTTTGTATTTTTAGTAGAGATGGGGTTTCACCGTGTTAGACAGGATGATCTTGATCTCCTGACCTCTTGATCCACCCGCCTCAGCCTCCCAAAGTGCTGGGATTACAGGCGTGAGCCACCGCGCCCAACTGGGACCTTACTTTTCATACTTGTTTTGATACTGATTCACCATGGGGTCTCAGTCAATCAGTTTTCTCTGTCTGTGTCATGAGTGATACTCTCCATACAAGACTTCCTTGCCTTGTGTGACTGTTGAGATTTCATAGGATGTGAGCAACGTCAAAGTAAGATAAGCACTAAAGACAAAGTACAACTATTTGTATTGTATGCTTTTGGTTTTTGGTCTCTCCCCAGCCCTACCATTGACCATACCCTGCTGGACATGCCCTTCCTTTGACTCCCTGGGGAGATGCCCTCTGACTTCTGAGAGCAGCTGGACCACCCATTCTGAAGACACCAGCAGTCCTAGCTTTGGATGTTCGTATACAGACCTGCAGCTCATCAATGCTGAGGAGCAGACGAGTGGTCAGGCTTCTGGGGCTGACTCCACTGGTAAGATGGAACTCTGAGCCAGAGGGCTTTGCAAATCACTGTTGGTGTACCCAAGCCCACTTTTAAAGTCCTTTTAAAAATCGCTGCAGCTGGCTTGCTTTGCAGAATGAATTCAGGTGTTGTTATCCAGTCAAAAAACTAGAACCCAAAGTGGCTAGAAATTGCATTGGGGAAGATGTATACACAAATTGGATCCTTGGTTGGCAGATCATTCATACTGGGTAACCATTTGACAGTGTATCTTAATATGTTGTTTTCTGACTGTTTGGTATAAATACCATTCTCTGTCAATTTATTTTCTCCTGGGATTACTGAACTATGTGTAAATATGCACAAGGCTGAATCTTTCATCCTACTACCCACGCATCTTGCGTTTTCAATAAGAGGGAGGTAGATTTAAGCAGAAAAAAGCAAATGTTACGTGAAACAGAATGAGAATCAAGACTCAGCCACTGTATCCAGACTACAAATCATTTTGCAGTTAAGTGTTTATTCTGTTGTGCCTTGGTTGAGTGATATGTCAATCGGCAATGCACTATACCTCATTTATTAAACTTTCCAGTAGGCATAAGACGGAATGCTGGCTTTCTTTGCAGGTGGAATATGGGTCTGTTAACAAGTGCTGAATTACAGGCACAGTTTGGAAATGGCATTGGAAAGATTCTTGGCATTGGAAAGACGTTCTTGGTGTTTTGGTTATTTGGCCCAAGAGATTGGTTTCTTCTGAAAGTGATGAAGTTACTGCTCGTTTCTCTGTGGATGAAATTACCCAGTGTGTTGACAACATTTGTTCTTCCTTCTCAATGTTGTTCAGAGTTTCTAGGTCACTTTTAAGCTTTGGATGTTTGCCCTCATGCTATGTGCCATTGAATTTTACAGGTATAAAGAGGGATCTGTCTTGCAGACTGAGGGGTTCAGGCAGGATTTAGTTTGGTACTGGATAATGTTGCAGAGAATCCTAGTTTATCATGGACCCACTTTGTCTTCAGAAGCTGTGGTTCTTTATAGTTTTGTTTTCACAGACACTCCTTCACTTCTGGTTTGTCTCTGTGGCTGATGATCCTGGTCGGTGGCTGAAATATGCCCCCACAGCCCCATTTCCCCAGTGGGGGCATCTCATGGATGCGAGCACACCTTCAGCGGCTAAGGCTGTTAGGAAGAGAGGCTGAGCTTGCCTCCCTGCTTCACTTTTCATTGCTCTCGGCCCCCTTTCCAGGGAGGAGGCACCTAAGCATTGGTTCAGGCTACCCAGACTCCAGAGCCAGACTTCTCAGGTTCAAACCCTGATTCTGCACTGGCCAGCTGTGTGACCTCGAACAGGGTCCTTACTATCTTTATGACTCTATTTCCTCTTCTGAAAAATGGGTATACCTCACCAAGTTGTTATCAGCTCCAAATGAGACGGTTTATATAGAATAGCTTACATGATGTTTGACACAGAGTAAGTGTCCATCAGGGATGAAACAAGTTCTCTTTCCTGCTGCAAGGTTCTTGTTGCTTTGGAGAGTTGCAAAACGGGCCCCTCACTGAAGGAAAAGACAAGATCTCTAGGCTCAGGCTGTTTTTTATTGTCTTCTCGACTTTCTTATTAGATGAAAGTTGCTTTAATTCTTGGAGGTTCAAGTAATGAAAATCAGAGCCCTAGCCTGAACTAGACATTATTAGTCTGCCTCCACAGCTTATCATTATTTTTAACATCTCCTTGATCTAAAGTCATTCTAACAGTGTTATAGTTTGCATCAAGAAAACCTCCTCCCCTGTTTTGGTTAGGGTCCTGGCAGGAAGCAGATGGTGCCCTAAAAATGTTTTTCTGGAGAGAGCTTAATGAAGGGACCACCTACAGAGGAAGCAAGCGCTGGAATCATAGAAGAGGGGCTGCCCAACAGGAGCTATGGCGACAGAAAGGACAAAGCCACTGCAGAGATTTGACCAAGCAGGGAGATAGGGAAGAATAAATTCCCAGATCTGGCGCTGGTGTTTCCAACTGGCAGATCCTAGCCTGATGCCAAAGGGCGTGAAGCCCTGGGGAAGCAGCCCACAGAGGTCAGTCACCAGAACAGATACAATGGATCTGAGGTTGCAAGTGGGGAACAGGTGTGTTGGAATAGCCAGCATACATGGTCCTCATGAGGAACTAACTGGCCCCTGCACCAGAGTTTATATCAGAGACTCAAAGGCAAATCTGGGACTGGAGAATGAGGAGGGATGCTCTTATTCAACAAGAGGCAGTTTCCATGGCTACAGGGAGGTTAGAGGTATGGCTTTTTGGCAACCATTCTCTTTTTTGTTTGTTTGAGGCAGAGTCTCACTCTGTCACCCAGGCTGGAGTCTGGTGGTGCAATCTCGGCTCACTGCAAACTCTCCCTCCCAGGTTCAAGTGATTTTCCTGCCTCAGTCTCCCGAGTAGCTGGGATTACAGGTGTGTGCCACCAAGCCTGGCTAATTTTTGTATTTTTAGTAGAGACAGCGTTTCGCCATGTTGGTCAGGCTGATCTCAAACTCCTGACCTCAGGTGATCCGCCTGCCTTGGCCTCTCAAAGTGCTAGGATTACAGGTGTGAACCACCACACCCAGCCCCATCCTCTTTTACAGTAATACTAGTTATAGATAGCATTTACTGAGTGTCTGCTGTGTGCCAGCATATGAGGTGTATGATCTCTGGCTTTCACAGCAGTCCTGCGAGGCCGGTGTCATTCTCCTCATTTCCTAGTTGACACTGAGTCTGAGAAAGGTAAAGCAACTTGTTAAGAGAACACCGCTGAGAAATGGATGACCTAAATTTCAGTGAAACTTCCAAACCCTTTTCCAGCCAGTTCCCAAACCTGGCAGTGCCTCAAGTCACCGTAGTTAATTTATTTGCTATGTTACTCCCCAGACTTTCTGTACAGATGTGTATAGAGGATGCATACGAGCATATATACAAGGGATTTAAAACAAGATGTGTAGCAGGCAGAGCTTGAGGATAAAGTTCATATGTCCTTAACAGATATGCATGCTTACAGATAACTGCTGTGTGCCCACAGTATTATGTTCTGTAAACAAGTTGCTGGACATTTTACTTTGAAATCTCCCTGTTCTTTAGTAATCAAGCTAGGACCCAGGATGGCCCAGGTGCTAGGGAATGCTTCCATCTGCTTTGATGACGCAGTCTTCCTTCACATCTCACCTCCATCTGCCCTCCAGGCCCAGAGGTGACAGGTGGTATATCTCCATGAGCCTGGGAAAGGAGAGGCAGTGAAGTGAGTCCTCAGAGAGCAGCTCCGCAGGCCGTGGAGACAGTGTCTGGATGCATCCTGAGCTGTGGTGACCCATGAGGCTCTTCCTGAACATCCTGACGTGTGCAAACAGGGTAGAGTTCTGGCTTTGAAAAGTCTTTAACTTGTCCTGGGTCCCAGAATAGAAGGAGGAGAAGGAAAGACAAAGTTTAGGAGAATGAACAAGTATTTTTCAACCTGTGACATTTCTCCATTTACTCCAGTAGCAGGGAATTTAAAAATGCTTTCAGTTGTCCAGGCGTGGTGGCTTGTGCCTGTATTCTCAGCACTTTGGGAGGTTGAGGTGGGTGGATCACTCGAAGCTAGGAGTTTGAGACCAGCTTGACCAACATGGTGAAACCCCATCTCTATTAAAAATACAAAAATTAGCTGGGCGTGGTGGCGTGCCTGTAATTCCAGCTCCTTGGGAAGCTGAGTCAGGAGAATCGCTTGAACCCGGGAGGCGGAGGCTGCAGTGAGCCGAGATCGTGCCACTGAACTCCAGCGTGGGTGACAGAGTGAGACTTGGTCTCAAAAAAAAAAAAAAAAAAAAAGGAAGAAAAAAATGCTTTCAGTTGAGCTATTGAGAGCTCCTCCAGCCAGGTGATGCCCTGCCCTCTGCCTGGCACCAGGCTTGTGGCAGTGCCAACCTCTGGGAGTGCCCTGCTTTGAGGCTGGATGGTTCCGGTTGGGGAAACTGAATCCCCCTGGGGTTATGGCGCAGATTCCTATCAGTCTGTCCTCCAGGTAAGTCATTTCTTCAGAGCTTTACTTACTTATTTGTAAAATGGAACGGAGCGATCCTGCTCAGTCAGGGTGACAGGGTATATACGAATGTGTTTCGTACAGTGCAAAGTGCTGTAGGAATAAAAAAATCTTAATTTATTATCTCTTTGCCTCATTTCCATTTGATATGGGACATAAGGATAATTACTGTCCACTCCTCTATTACCCCCAAAGAGAGCTGTTACCCCAACTATAGCATGTGGAATGAGATCTGAGAAGGGCTTTGCATTTCTCAGTAGCAAGTGGTAAATACAGAGACGCTGTGGGGAGTTCGGTATGACTGGTTTCTGTGCTTGGGGAACCTTGGGAGGAACTGCCTTGGGGAGATGTTTGTCATTGTCCCCTCCTCCCGTGCCCTTTAGCATTGCAGAGGGTGATAGAGGGTGAAGAGCTCCTTGGAATTGCAGCCTCATCTGGCGCTCCCTCGGCTGAGCCAGGCTCTTCCTGGTGAGAGCACAGTGTGTCAGGGTAAACACTGGGCACCTCATGTTCTGTGAGTCACCTCTTGTTTGGAGAGGGATTATGGTGCTCTGGGCCCAGCCTATGTGCCTTGGCCCCTTGCTCGGTAGTGGGCTGCCGAGAGCAGAGCCACAGCCTCCTCCCTGTCACCTGCGGCAGAGTTCTGCAGGGATTTGGCAGCCCCGCAGGGCAATCTAATTCCCAGTGTAATCGTGGAGGGGAAGACTCTGTGATCAGCCTACACTTTCTTCTCATTTTCTCACCGAGGGGATAATTAGTAGGAAGGCAAACAAATCCCCTCACCTTGGTTAAATCACAGGGTGCGGGGGGCAGAGCTGGAGAGTAGTGTTGAGGTTAGCTCTGAGGTCTGCTCTCAAGAGCAGATGGCAGGAGAAGATCCCAAACAACATTTCACTCCGCTCTTACCTCTCATCTCCACAGGGGTCTCCTTTGTCTAGACAAGGTGGGCACACCCTGCCATTTTCACCAGTCAGGGTAGCTCTGTAATGCCACTAGGTTCACATGGGTTGGTGAACAGTAAGAGGGTTGAGGGAATAAAAGCAAATCTTGTGCCTTTGAAGTTCATTCCAACAAGGGAAGAGAAAACACGTAAATGCATGCACACAAGCTGCTCTTAAGCAGTAGGCTTTGGTTGGGTTCTTTTTTATTTTTATTTTTATTATTTTTTTATTTTGAGACAGAGTCTCACTCTGTCACCCAGGCTAGAGTGTAGTGGCATGGTCTCGACTTACTGCAACCTCCACCTTCTGGATTCAAGTGATCTTCCCATCTCAGCCTCCTGAGTACCTGGGACCACAGGTACGTGCCACCATGTCTGGCTAATTTTTGTATTTTTAGTAGAGATGGGGTTTCACTATATTGGCCAGGTTGGTCTTGAACTCCTAACCTCAGGTGATCTGCCCACCTCAGCCTCCCAAAGTGCTGGGATTATAGGCATGAGCCACTGTGCCTGTCCAAGTTCTCTTTTACGCATAAGAAAAGTATAGATTTAAGTGTAGGATTAGAATGCTCAGATATGTGTAAACTGAGGCATGTCAAGACTGGATGAAGCACATAGCAGGTGTTTAATAGTTGTTTAATATATCCTTGAGATTGCAGGTGGTGTTGTGCCAAACCCCTGTCAACTCTAGTGGGGATGGCACCAGGTTCAAGAGGCTGAAGAAGAGACCCAGGGCCAGCAAACAAGACATGGGCCTTTACTGGAGGCTTACATACAGGGAAGAGAGTCCAGTGGCGGGAGACTGAACAGAACAGCAACCACTTGCAAAAAGCATGCAGTTTATATAGCATTTTCAGTTAGCACCATTTTGCTAACAACCTCCACCTGGCAACCTTTATTCAACCCAGAACTTGGGACCTTGATCCACTGTATAGCCTGTGTTCCTTGGGATGGGCTGGGGGCTCAGATGTTCCTCATAGACAAGGAACAAATCCCCAAGTTGGCTAAGCCAGGATTCCTTAGCTCAACACGCACATTCATGTGCATCTGCCATACGGGGTCCTTCTCAGGCTATGCTTATGTTATTGCTGTCAGGTGGATTTGCCATACAGGTGGCTAAAATCGTCTGCATCCCTGACATTTGTATCCCACTTGAACTTAAGCATTTCCCAAAGTGTGTCCCATGCAGAAAGCCAAAAAGATCCAGATGCTGGGGCCAGCATGTTAGGTCATGCTGTGCCCCCTTTGTTGGAGATTTATAACATGTATTAGCTTATTAAAGACTTTGAAAATTCCTGAAGTTATATGTATGTAGATGTATAATTTATATTTATATACATGTAATGTATACAGACACACACACACACACACACACACACACATATATACGTTTAGGTTTTCATTAACCTCTACTGCCTCCTTGGTCAGATAGTGGTGTTCAGAAACCCAAACATACATAAATTGGCAAACGTGACTTGGAAGTACAGGCCATTTTAGCTGTGTTTTCTAACACTGCTAAAGTGTTAGAGAGCTAGAGAAACCAGAAAGAAATATTTTGACAAATTACCTGTATTAGTTAACTTTATAAAGTTAGCCTTACTTTGTCTCTTGCTCTGCTAAACCTCTTGGCCTTTTAAAAAAATATAAAATTCTAGATTCAACAGAGCCAAAACTATATTTTGCCAAACTTTCTTTGTATTTAAACCCCCATAGGCTTTAAAACAAATTTAGACCAGATGTTCTTGATTCATTTGCATTTAACGGATCACGGTGGACTTCTGCCAGAGCAGTAGGATATCCCTAGAGATTTTGAACTCAGTTTTTTTCTCAGAAACAAGTGTTTGTATTCCATTTGGATTTTAGAGTCCAGCATTTCCCAAAGGGTGTCCCAAAGTGGTTTCCCAAAGTGAGTAGAGAGTTGTGGCCTGCGGAACCTCAGATTTTTGTGACAACTACTTTTTAGACGCTCAGAAAGGTTCTCTTGTTGTTATTTATTAAGAGCGTCACCTGGGCTGCATGTCTCTCTACAAGATATAACATGTTTCTCTGTTGCCTGTTTTGCTGTCATCCTGCTGCAGCTCATAGAGCTCCAAACCGGAGTGGGGCCCAGATTCACAGGTAAACAGTAATTACCATTGTGCTTGATGGGATTACAGGAGATTTTTGTCGTTCTTAAGGCACATCTCTATTTTATGATATTTTTTAACCTTGAATATATCTTGCTTGGAAAACAGAAACAAGTTAACTAATTTTTAAAATTCTTTCTCCTAGCTGCAAAAGTCAGAGATACTCATCTTCTTCCTGAACAATATTTTCCTTCCTTAAAATGGAAGAACGGCAGAGCAGTTTTTTTAAACAAATCACATCTTTTCACTGTTTCATTAACAAATACAAATTTGGCATCATTCCTGTTCTCATGTATTTTTATCTTCATTTGTTGTGCATTTTAGATTTTAATCCTTATTAAAACCAAGAAACGCTAATGATTGCTTTGTTTGAAGCTTTTTCCAGGAGGTTCAAAAGTTTCTCAATAACACATATATTGAGTTCTTACCATTTATCAGTTACTGAGAATACGGAGAAAAGTAAGCTCTGTGGTATTTTCCCATGAGGAAGTGATAATCTACAAACAGCTTTTTTTTTTGCCATTAAAAGGATATTTATATATAATTTTAAAAATTGTTTCTATGTGTAATTGTTTCTACTATGTGCCAGGAATGTCCTATATACTTTATATGTATATTATCTCATTTAATCTTCACAATTTAAAAGTACATATTGCTGTCCCATTTTATGAGTTCAGAACTAACAGCTCAAGAGGTTAAATGATTTGTCAAAAGTCACACAGATAGAAAAGTAGTTGGGATTCAACCCAAGTCTCTCCTGGGCTCATCCTGCCCTGTGCCTGGTGTACTGTGGGAGGCTGGTGTTTGTGAACACAGTCGCTTGCTGGAAGGAGCAATTATAGAGAGCCTTCCCCAGATGCAGTGCTGCCTCCGCTGCATTTCCCAGGAGCAATATACAAACCCCCCTCATGTGCTTATTTCACTGGACTGCAATTCTTTGTTTAGGAGTCCTCTGCTGGACCGAGACCTTTGTGGAAGCAGGAACCACCTCCGTTGTATATCCCCAGCATGTTGCCTGGCACATTGAAATTACACAGTGGATCTTTGTGGAATAAATTAATCTTTCTTTAAATTTAAAATTTTAAAATTGTAAGTAGACAACTTGTATGTATTTATGGGGTACAAAGTTATGTTCTGATTTTTTAATACAACGTGGAACAATTAAATCAATTAACATATCTATCACCTTAAATACTTATTATTTTTTGTGGTGAGAAGACTTGAAATGTATTCTCTTAGCAATTTGCCAGTCTAAAATACAGTATTAGTCACTGTATTCATCACACCGTGTAATACATTTTCAAGAAATAAAAACCTTATTACTACTGTCTAATTGAGGCTTTGTACCATTTGACCAGCATCTACCCATTCCCTGCATCTCCCCAGGCTCTGGTAACCACCATTCTACTTTCTGCTTCTTTCAAGTTCGGTTATTCTACGTTCCACATATAAGGGAGAACATGTAGTACTTATTTTTCTGTGCCTGGCTTATTTCACTTAGCATAATGTTATTCACGTCCATCCATGTTGTTGCAAATTACAAAATATTTTTCTTTTTAAAGGCTAAATAGTATTTCATTGTGTATATATTCCACATTTTCTTCATCCATTCATCCACTGATGGACACTTAGGTTGATTCCATAACTTGTATATTGTTTAATAGTGCTGTAGTGAGCATGGGCATGCAGACATCCCTTTGACATACTGATTTCAAATCTTTTGAGTAACCCAGAACTGGGATTGCTGGATCATATTGTAATTCCATTTTTAGTTTTATGAGGAGCCTTTTTCATAATGGCTGTACTAAATTACATTCCCACCAACATTATACAAGGGTTCCCTTTTCTCCACATCCTCACCAACACTACTGATATTTAATCTTTTTGATAATGCCGTTCTGACAGGTGTGAGGTGATATCTCATGGTGGTTTTAATTTGCATTTCCCTAATGGTTATTGATGTTGCATATTTTATATGTATATATATTTTTATATATATATATTTGTATGTTAGCCTTTTGTATGTCTTCTTTTGAGAAATGTCTTTCAGGTCCTTTGCCTATTTTAAAATCAGATGATTTGTTTTCTTTCTATAGAGTTGTTTGAGTTTCTTACGTATCTTGGATATTAATCCCTTATCAGATGTGTGGTTTGCAAATATTTTCTCCAGATTCATAGTTTGTCTCTTCCCTCTGTTGTTTCCTTTGTTGTACAAAAACTTATTTTGATTTAATCCCATTTGTCAAATGTAAAAAACATTGCCTAGACCAATATTGTCTAGTTTTTCCCTTATGTTTTCTTCTAATAGTTTTACAGTTTCAGGTCTTATGTTTAAGCCTTTAATCCATTTTGAGTTGATTCTGTATGTGGTGTGAGATAAGGGTCTAATTTTATTCTGCATGTGGATATCCAGTTTTACCAACACTATTTATTGAAGAGATGATTCTTTTCCTAAGATGTTGGCACCTTTGTCAAAAATCAAATGACTGTACATATGTGGGTTCATTTCTGGGCTTTCTGTTCTGTTCCGTTGGTTAATGAGTCTATTTTTATGCTAGTATCATGCTCTTTTAATTTCTATATTCTTGTAGTATAGTTTCAAGTCACGTAGTGTGATACCTCCAACTTTGTTGTTTTTGCTTATGACAGCTTTGGCTATTTGGTGTTTGTTTTGTTTTTAAGTCAATGTGGAATTTTAGGATTGTTTTCTATTTCAATGAAAAATGACATTGGAATTTTGATAGGGATTGCACTGATTCTGTAGATTGCTTTGAGTGGTATCGTTATTTTAACAATATTAATTCTTCTAATCCATGAGCACAAGATATCTTTCCATTTATTTGTATCTTCTTACATGTATTTCATCAGTGTTTTATAGTTTTCACCTCTTTGGTTAAATTTATTCCTTTTTTTGTAGATGTTGTAAATGGGATTGTTCTCTTGATTTCTTTTTCAGAATATTTGTTGGTATACAGAAAAAGTACTGATTTTTGTGTGTTGATTTTGTGTCCTGCAACTTTATTATGTATATTTATTAGTTATAACAGTTTATTGGTGGAATCTTAAGTGTTTTCTATATGTAAGATTATGTTATCAACAAACAGTGACAATTTCATTTCCTCCTTTTCTAATTGGATGCCTTTTATTTCTTTCTCTTGCCTAATTTCTCTAAGGATTTTCAATACTATGTGGAATAGAAGTGGCAAGAGTGGGCATCCTTGTCTTGTTCTAGGACTTAGGGAAAAGAGTTTCAGTTTTTCACTGTTAAATATAATGTTAGCTGTGTTTTTATCACATATGGCCTTTACTGTGTTAAGGTACATTCCTTTCATACCTAATTTGTTTTTTTTTTAATCATTAAAGAATGTTGAATTTTGTCAAATGTTTTTGCTACATCTAATGAGATGATCATATGTTTTTTGTCTTTTATTTTGTTAATGTGATTATCACATTTATTGATTTGCATATATTGAAACATCTTTGCATCCCAGGGATAAATCCCACTTAATTATAGGTGAATGATTATTTTAATATGCTATTAAATTTAGTTTGCCAGTATTTTGTTGAGGATTTTGGAATTTATGTTCATGAAGGATCCTTTGCTATAGTTTCCTTTTCTTGCAGTGTCCTTGTTTGGCTTATAAGAAGAGCTATGCTGGCCTCTTAAAAGAGTTTGGAAGTGTTTTCTCTTTAATTTTTTTAAAGAGTTTGTGAGGATTGGCGTTCTTCTTTATTTAAAAACAATTTTTTTAAGACAAGGTGTTGCTCTGTTGCCAAGGCTGGAGTATAGTGGCGTGAAGACGGCTCACTGCAGCCTCAGCCTCCCAGGATTGAGCGATCCTCTGCCCTCAGCTCGCCATGTGGCTGGGACAACAGGTGTGCACCACCACACCTGGCTAATGGCAGACTTCAGCAGTAAAGCTATTGGGCCCTGGAACTTTTCTTTGATGGAAGTTTTTTTTTAAATTTTTTTTTTTAATCACTGGTTCTGTCTCCTTATTGGTTATTGGTCTGCTCAGATTTTGTATTTCCTTGTGATTCAGTCTTGGTAGATTACATTTGTTAGGGAATTTATCCATTTCTTCCAGGTTATCCTACTTTTTGGCATGTACTTATAATATTCTCTTAATATCCTTTGTATTTCTGTGATCAGTTGTAATGTCGCCCCTTTCACTTCTCATTTTACTTGTGTCTTCCATTTTTTCTTAGTCTAGCTAAAAGTTCATCCATGTTATCTTTTCAAAAAATCAACTCTTAGTTTCATTAATCTTTTGTATTTTTCTAGTCTCTACTTCATGTATTTCTGCTTTGATCTTTATTATTTCTTTTTTCTGTTGACATCAGGCTTAGTTTGTTCAGCTTTCTCTATTTTCTTGAGGTGTACATTAAATTACTACTTGCGATATTCCTTATTTTTTTGATGTAGGCGTTCATTGCAATAAACTTTTCTCTTAGAACTACCTTTACCACTCCCATAAGTTGTGGTACATTGTATTTCTGTTTTTGTTTGTCTCAAGATATGTTTAAATTCTTTTAGTTTCTTCTTTGATCCATTGGTTGTTCGAGTCATGTTGTTTAATTTCTATATATTTGTGAATTTTCTGAACTTCTCCATGTGATTGATTTCTATTTGTTTACATTGTGGTCAGAAAACACTCTTGATATGATTTCAGTCTTCTTTAATTTAAAAAGACTTGTCTTGTGACCCACCATATGATCTATACTGGATAATGTTCTGGATGTGCTTGAGAAGAATGTACATTCTGTTGCTGTTGGATGGAATGTTCTGTGTATGTTTGCTAGGTCCATTTGGCCTAAGTGTTGTTCAAGTCCAATGTTTCCTTATTACTTTTCTGTCCTGTTGATCTGCCCATTATTGAATATAGAGTATTGAAGTCCTATATGATCATTGTATTGCAATATGTCTTTCCCTTCAATCTTTTAATATTTGTTTTATGTATTTAGGTGCTTCGATATTGGGTGGATATGTATTTATAATCATTGTATTCTTTTGATGAATTGACCCCTTAATCATTATATAATGTCCTTCTTTGTCTCTTCTTACAGTTTTTGACATAAGGTCTATTTTCCCTGATATAAGTATAGCTATCCCAGCACTCTTTTGGTTTCCATTTGTGTGGAATATCTTTTTCCATTCCTTTACTTTCAGTCTATGTGTGTCTTTAAAAGGGAGGTGACCCAGCATATAGTTGGGTCTTGTTTTTTCATCCATTCTGTCACTTTATGTCTTTTTATTGAGTAATTTAATCAATTTACATTCAAGGTAAGTATAGATAGGTAAAAACTTACCGTGACATTTTATTAATTGCCTTCTGGTTGTTTTGTAGGTTATTTTCCTATCTTTCTTCTGACTTCATTTGTGATTTTATGGTTTTCTGTAGTGGTATGCTTTGATCCTTTGTACTTTTGTTTTGCTCTTCTACTAAAGATTTTTGCTTTGTGATCACCAAGAGGCTTACATAGAACATCTTGTACTTCAGACTGCCTATTTCAAGTTTATGATAACTTTGATTGTATATAACAACTCTACATGTTTACTCCTCCCTTCCCCCACACCTTATGGTTTTAATGTCAGCATTTATATTATTTTGTAATGGGTATCCTTTGACAATTTATTTTAGCTATAATTGTTATTAATAGTTTTGTCTTTTAACCCTTACTGCTAGGGATAAAATTGCCTTAGACATAATCATTATAATACATTTAGAGTATTCTGAATATGACTCTGCTTTACTTATACCATTGGGTCTTGTGCTTTGATAATTTTTACATTATTTATTACTTAGCAGCAGCTTTTTGCTTCAACTTTTAAAAACTTCACTTATCAGTACCTCTAAGGTAGGAGTACTGGCAATGAACTCCCTTAGCTTTTGTTTGTCTGGAAAATTTTTTATTTTTCCCTCATTTCAGAGACAGCTTTGTTGAGCAAAGCATTCTTGGTTGGCAGGTTTCTTTCTTACTTCAGCACTTTGAATATATCATCCCACTCTCTTCAGGCCTACAGAGTTTCTGCTGAGAAATTGATTATAGTTGTATTGGGACCCCTTTGTATGTGATGTATTTCTTACCTCTTGGTGCTCTCATAATTTTTTATTTGTCTTTAATTTTTGATCATTTGATTATGTGTCTTTGTGAACTCCTCTTTGGGTTGAATTTTATTGGAGACTTCTGCACTTCCTGTACTGGATGTTGTCATCTTTCCTCAGGTTAGAGAAATTTTCAACTATTATTTTTTAAAATATGCTTTCTGGCTCCTTTTCTTTCTTCTCCTTCTTGAATTTCTATCGTGTGAAGGTTAGCTGTCTTGATGGTGCCTCATCCATAAGTCCTGTAGGCTTTCTTCATTGTTTTGCATTCTTTTTTTTTCTCTTCTGAATGGATAATTTCGAATGTTCTGTCTTTGAGTTCACTCATTCTTTCTTCCATTTAGTCAAGCCTGCTGTTGAAGTGTTCTATTGCATTTTTTTTTTTTCTGAGACGGAGTCTCACTCTGTAGCCTAGGCTGGAGTGCAGTGGTGTGATCTCTGCTCACTGCAACCTCCGTCTCCTGGGTCCTGGTTCAAGCAATTCTCCTGCTTCAGCCTCCCGAGTAGCTGGGATTACAGGAACACGCCACCATGCCCAGCTAATTTTTGTATTTTTATTAGAGACAGGACTTCACCATGTTGGCCAGGCTGGCCTTGAACTCCTGACCTCATGATCTGCCCGCCTCGGCCTCCCAAAGTACTGGGATTACAGGTGTGAGCCACCATGCCAAGCCTCTGTTGCATTTTTCACTTCAGTAATTGTGTTCTTTATCTCTAGGATTTCTATTTTTTGTTGTTGTTTCTATTTCTTTGTCAAAATTCTCATTCATGTATTATTTTCCAGATTTTATTTCATATTTATCTATATATTCTTGTCATTTACTGAACTTTTTAGAGAGGATTATTCTGAATTTTTTGTCTGTCATTTCATAGATCCCCCTTTCTTTTGGGCCGATCATTGGAACTTTGTTAGTTTCTTTTGGAGGTGTCATGATTTCCTAAGTCTTTGTAATCCTTGTGTTCTTGCATTGATATCTGCGTATTTGAGGATGCAGCCAACTTTTCTGGCTGTTACAGGTATTCTTTTGCAGAGGTAGGCCTTCACGGTGTAGTGATTCTGATAGGACAGCTGGTAAGGACCCTGGGAAGAACATGCTTTCAGATACTCTAGATGGCTGGGCTGCTGCCTTTGTCTTGCATTTGGATGGGGTAGTTGGCTGGGCTCCGGTATCTGGTGAGACCACTGGCTGACCTCTGCAGTCAGGCTGAGCTGCTGGATGGACCCTGTAGTCACCTCAGATTGGGCCAGGCCACAGGGTGCATTCCCTGGCCAGGTGATACCACTCTTTGAGTTTAGCAGCTAGACAGAGTTGCAGGAGAAGCCCAGAGGTCAGGTAGAGTTTCTGATCAGGAAAGATAGGACAAGCTGCTTTGTTTTCCTCTGCTTTTCTCAGTGTAAATACATAGTTGAGGTTTGCCTCCTTGCCATGTGGGGCCTTGGGGTGGGCTCTGAGGCTGGGCTGAAAACTGTTCAAACTCTTAGGTATGGCAGATCAGCTTTGTGGGTGGGCTGTGCTGTTAGCTAGTAACTCTGATAGGGAGCCACCACTGGCAAGTACACAGAGCTACCACCAAGGTCTACATCCTGATTGCTGTGGGCTCTGCCTTCTTGCTTTGTTTCTACCTGACCCCGGGTGTTTTAGATGTATGGTTTTCTTCTGGACACAGGTCTTGGTGGAGGTTGAAATGACCATGGGCTTCCTGGGAAGTGTTTGAGTATCCTAGGGAAGCTGGGTGTCTGCCTCTGATTCTCTTTTTCCTCTGTAGAAAACATGGTCCCAAGGAGAATCCTCTCTTTGGCCCTGTGCCAACTTGGGGGGAGATGGAGGAGTGAAGTGGTTAAAGTGAGTCTATTCCTCTTACCCTTTCCATGAGGTTTTCATTTCATCCTGTGGACCATGTAGGTGACTGAGATTTGTTCCAATTTGCGGGGTTTCACCTAGGTGTTCCTGTCTGTGGATAGTTGCTAGTTGAACTCTTTGTCAGGGGTAGTGAAGCGGGGACCTCCCATTCTGTCATCTTGTTAATGTCCTAGATTCAATTTTCTAATATAGAGCCAGAAGACCTTCATTTCCAAACCTTTTCTCCAATTACCTAGGCTTAAGTGTATTTGCTCACTGAAATGTATTTTCATGACTGGTAGGAATTAAGAGAACACATGGATGTGACTAGTGTGGAAATAAAACTTTTCCCCATGTTTTCAAATGTTAGACTAGTATCCAATAGTCTCCATTTTTTTCCTGTTCTTATTTGAATTTTACTGTCATCTTTTAATTTTTTTTGAATTAATACATGTAGATGTGTGGAGGTGCAGTGGAAGAATGCTCTCTAAGTTTACATATTTCAGAATGTTACTCTTCTATACATTCTTTGACCAAAATAACCATATTTTTCTTCCCTATTTATTCACCTCAAAGACTGCAAATATGGTGACTTGGGGAAAGCTTTTCCATGATATTGAAATATATTCTTGTGGTTACTGAACCATCTGTGTGGAGCAAAGTCTAAGAAAGAGCAACAGAGTTTAAGATGCTGTGTTCCAAAAGGGTGGTGTAAACGAGATATTTCAGAAGCTCTTAATAAAAAACTTGTGGTCTCCAACCAGAGATTGTTGCAGGTCCCTTTCAGAATTGCTAATGTGTTTATACTGAAGAGGAGGTGACAACTGTAATGCTTTTTATTGGTTATCTTCTGTGATGTTCTTTTTAGTGTTATGATCCTTCTTTAACAAATGAGGACACCAATGCCCAGAGTCACAATTTAGTCAAGTGCTAAAATTAAGACTGACATCCAGGCTTGTCAGCACTATGCAGCTCTGTCCCTCCTGTGGCTGGGCCCTCGGGAAGGATCACTCCTCTGTTCCCAATCCTATAGGGCAGAGTTTAAGATGCTGTGTTTTTTCAGTTCCAATCAGGTGATTCAAACTAGATATGGAACCACTTAGAATCCAGAGGGCCCATGAACTTGGATGATTTACATCTTTATGGTCTCCAGCCCCTAGGGAGGTTAATGAGATGAGCATGTCCCTCCATTATGGATGTAGGCAACAAACCCCAGTAACGTTAGCAGTACTTTCCACTTAGTCACCAACAGAAAGCATAGATGCCTCCATAGCACATTATAGTTGTGATAGATATCTTAAGATAGCCTTTATCTTTTACCGTTGCCACTTAGAAATCATGGTAGTTCTTGGCTATATTAATGGTTGGATTAGTAGTAGTATTAGCCATAATAATGGTAGCATTATTATGGTTGTTATAATGGTAATACTACCATTAATTATAATAGTATTAATATGTTTTTTTTTTTTTTTTTTGGAGACGGAGTCTTGCTCTGTCACCCAGGCTGGAGTGCAGTGGCCGGATCTCAGCTCACTGCAAGCTCCGCCTCCCGGGTTTACGCCATTCTCCTGCCTCAGCCTCCCGAGTAGCTGGGACTACAGGCGCCCGCCACCGCGCCCGGCTAGTTTTTTGTATTTTTCTAGAGACGGGGTTTCACCGTGTTAGCCAGGATGGTCTCGATTTCCTGACCTCGTGATCCGCCCGCCTCGGCCTCCCAAAGTGCTGGGATTACAGGCTTGAGCCACCGCGCCCGGCCTAGTATTAATATGTTAATAAAGAAGTGCTGATATTGTTATATCAGAAACTCATGAAGTTGGTTTTTAATATTAGATAAGTATTTTAATATATACTTTCTTTTTAAGTCATATGTATTTGTTCATGTATTTAACACATTGTCTTGAGAAGGCATCCTAGGCTTTAGGAGACTGACAAACGGTCGATAGCACAAAACAGCCAAGAATCCCTGCTTTGCTTATACACCTCTGATGCTTATACAATGAAGCACAGACTCTGTGGATCTAATGTCTAATGCCAACTATTCATTTATTCAAGAAATGAGGAACTACTATGTTCCAGCCACTAGGCTGGAACCTCATACCAGCTAGAGGTCAGGGCAGTGTCCAGGCAAGAGAGATGGTGGCCTGGACTGGGGACCTGGACTAGGTTAGAAAAAAACTGAGCAGATTTAAAAGGGATTTAGCATTTTGAATGGACAGAATCTGTATCAAACTCTTTCCCCCATTATCCTTCAAAATTTGCATCTTTGTGCCTCTACTGCTGCTTTCACCTTAATAACTCCATTTTTGTCCACATGACAAAGACCTACTGATTATATAAGATCAAATTAAAATAACGTTTTCTCTCACACAGTTCTTACTTTGTGCCAAGTACAGTCCTAAAGAAAAAATTCAAAGTAAGCTATCCCAAGCAGGTTCTCTCATGAGTTTTGCTCCATGTCACAGTTCCTGTCACCTCTTATTTTAGGAGAGCTCTTGGCATCGATGTTATCTCCCTAACTAACGCTTCAGTCCTCCAGGGCAGTAGTGATGTTTTCATTTCTGGATTGTCCTCACAGTCTGGTTTTCAGCATAATGCTTGGAATTAGGGAGGTGTCCAGTGAATTTTGTAAAGCTACATTTCCCATTTTTCCCACATTGCATCAGCATTGTCCCTTGCCTCCCACCAGAAAAAAAAAAAAAAAAAAAAAAATGAGCTTACCTCAAAAAACCTTAGTCTCAAGCACTTGAGTCTAGAAAGAGAATTGAGAAAAATGGAAAGTAGTTCCTCTGGTCATAATTCTGAACTGTTTTACTGAATATTTTAAATGTAAATAGCATTTCAAATAATCATCAGATTCACCCATGAAAGATGGTGTCTCTGGCTTTAAGTAGTTTCCCAGATGAGTAATTTAACACCACTGATTTAAATGACATTAGAAATTGCTCACTGAATCTCTTGTGCAAAGTCAGGGCTTCGAAAAGATTTATGAGCTATGCTTTTTAAAGATAAAATGTTAACATGCGCTCAACAAAGTATCAATGGACATTAAGTGGTCAAGCCATGGTAGCTGGTACAAAGTACCCCGGCCAGTGTTTATTATTTAGTAACCCTAAAGCCTCTGGAAATAAGTCTTCTTTTTGGTTTTAGATTCATAATGAGTTTTGATTTCTTTAAGCATCTCAGACCTTTAAAGTTAGAAGAAACTTAAGAGATTATTTAGTCGAATTTCCACATTTTACGGGTAAGAAAGCCAAGGCCTAGAAGTATTAGGAGCAGAGCCAGGCCTTGTAATTCCTTGCCTCCCACCCATTCTGTGAATTGTTTAAAAACCTAAGAGATTGGCTGGGCACAACTGATTATTTTTCATTTCATTCCTCTCTGAAAGTTTTTTCTTTTTTCTTCCTCTGAATTAAACAATGGACTGCCTTTCTTAAGGATTCAATTCAGTCATGCAGAAAGTTAAAAGCAGTGGAGCCAATGGAGATGGAGGCCCTCAGAACCTAGAAAACATTTTTTCTTTCTCTTACAATTTTTTTATTGATGCATAATGTTTGTACGTGTGTATGGGGTATATGTGATATTTTAATGCATGCGTACAGTGTATAATAATCAAGTTAGGGTATTTAGGGTATCTGTCACCTTTATCACTTCTTTGTGTTGGGAGCATTTCACGTATTCTCTCGAGCTATTTTCAAATATACAGTATATTATTGTTAACTATAGTCATCCTACCAAACAGAACTTGTTCCTTCTAACTATATGCTTGTACCCATTAACCAACCTCTCTACATACCCTTTCAAGTCTCTGATAGCTATGATTCTACTCACTACCTCCATGAGATCAACTTTTTCGGCTCCCACAGATGAGTGAGAACTTGCCCGTTTGTCTTTCTGTGCCTATCTTATTTCACTTAACATACTTTCTGTGCCTATCTTATTTCACTTAACATAATGTCCTCCAATTCCATCCATGTTGCTGCAAATGACAGGGTTTCATTCTTTTTTGGCTGAATAATAATCCATTGTATATGTATGCCACATTTCCTTTATCTGTTCATCCATTGATGGACACTTAGGTTGATTCCATATCTTGGCTATTGTAAATAATGATAAAATAAACATGGGGGTGCTGATACACCTTTGATGTACCCTTTCCTTTGGATAAATACCCAGTAATGGTATTGCTGGATCATATAGTAGTTCTATTTTTAGCTTTTTGAGAAATCTCCGCATTGTTTTCTATAATGGCTGTACTAATTTACATTCCCACCAGCAGTATTGCCCCTTTCTCACTTTGCTGACCAGCATTTGTTATCTTTTGTCTTCTTGATAATATCATACTGATGGGGGTAAGATGTCTCATTGTGGCTTTGATTTGCATTTCCCTGATGATTTGTGATATTTAGCATTTTTTTCATATGCCTGTTGGCCATTTGTGTGTCTTCTTTTGAAAAGTGTCTGTTTGATCCTTTGCCCACTTTTTAATGGGAAATTTGGTTTTCTGCATTTAAGTTGTTTGATTTCCTTATATATGCTGAATGTTAGTCCCTTTTCAGATGAATAGTTTGAAAATGTTTTTTCCCATTCAATAGGTTGACGCTTTGCACTATTATTATTTCCTTTACTGTGCACGAGCTTTTTAGTTTGACATAGTCCCATTTGTCTATTTTTGTTTTTGTTGCCTATGCTTTTGAGGTCTTAGCTATAAAATCTTTGCCCAGACCAATGCCCTGGAGTGTTTCTGCTACCTTTTTTTCTAGTCATTTTGTAGTTTCGGGTGTTAGGTTTAAGTCTAATTTATTTTGAGTTGATTATATGGATAGAGATAGGGATCTAGTTTCATTCTTCTGCATGTAGATATCCACTTTTCACAGCACAATTTATTGAAGAAGGTGTCCTTTCCCCAGTGTATGTTCTTAACACCTTTGTTGAAAATTAGCTGGCTGTAAATATATGGGTTTATTTCTTCGCTCTTTCCATTGGCCTTATGGGTCTGTTTTTATACCATTACCATGCTGTTTAGTTACTATAACTTTGAAGAATATTTTGAAGTTAAGGTAGTATGATACCTTCAGATGATTCTTTTTGCTCAGTATCACTTTGGATATTAGAGCTCCTTTGTGGATTCATACGAATTTTAGGATTGTTTTTTTCTAATTTTGAGAAGAATGTCATTGGCGTTTTGATAGGAATTACATTGACTCTATAGATTACTTTGGGTAGTATGGTCATTTTAACAATGTTAGTTATTCTGATCCATACGCATGGGATGTCTTTCGATTTTTTTGGTGTCCTCTTCAATTTCTTTAATTAATGGTTTGTAGTTTTCCTTGTAGAAGTCTTTTACCTCTTTGGTTACATTTATTCCTGGGATTAATTTTATAGTTATTGTAAATAGGATTGCTTTATTTCTTTCTTAGCTAGTTCATTATTGGTGTGTAGAAATGCTACTGACTTTTGTATGTTGATTTTGTATCCTGCCAATTTGCCCAATTTATTAGTTCTCAGAGTTTTTCAGTGGAGTTTTAAAGTTTTTCTATATAAGATCATATCATCTGTAAAGAGGAACAATTTATTTCCTCTTTTCAAATTTGGATGCTTTTTATGTCTTTCTCTTGCCTGATTACTCTGGCTAGGACTTCCAGTACTATGATGAATAGGAGTGGTGAAAGTGGGCATTTTTGTCTTGTTCCAGTTCTTACAGGAAAGGCTTTCTGCTTTTCTTCATTCTTAGCTGTGGGTTTGTCACATATGGCCTTTATTATGTTGAGAGCTGTTCATACTATGCCTTATTTGTTGAGAGTTTTTATCATCAAGGAATGTTGAATTTTACCAAATGCTCTTTCTTTACCTATTGAGATGATTTTATGTTTTTTTCTTCATTCTGTGGATGTGATGTATCATCTTTGTTGATTTGCACATGTTGAACCGTCCTTGAATCCCTGGGATTACTCTTACTTTATTATCTTTTTTTTTTTTTTTTTAAGAGACAGGGTCCCACTCTGTTGTTGCAATGGCACGATCATAGCTTACTACAGTTTCAAACTCCTGGGTTCAAGCAATCCTCCTGCCTCAGCCTCCAAAGTAGCTGGAACTACAGGCATGTGCCACCATGCCCAGGATGTTTTTGTATTTTATAGAGATGGGGGGGGGGTCTCACTTTTTTAGTGTTTTTGGATTCAGTTTGCTAGTTTTTTGTTGAGAATCTTTGCATCTATGTTCATCAGGGGTACTGGCCTGTAGTTTGTGTGTGTGTGTGTGTGTGTGTGTGTGTGTGTGTGTGTGTGTGTGTTTTACAGTCTTCTTGTCCAGTTTGGTATCAGGATAATGCAGGCCTTATAAAATGAGTTAGGAAGAATTCTCTACTCTTCAATTTTTTGTAATAGTTTGAGAAGAATTGATGTTAGTTCTTCTTTATAAGTTTGGTAGAATTCAGTGTAAAGCAATCTGGCCCTGGGTTTTTCTTTGTTAAGAGACTTGTTGTTGCTGATTCAATTTCATTACTTGTTGTTGGTCTATTCAGATTTTCTATTTCTTCCTTGTTCAATATTGGTAGGTTTTATGTGTGTCCAGGAATTTATCTATTTTCTCTAGGTTTTCTAATTTGTTTACATATAGATGTTCATAATAATCTCTGATGATCCTCTTTATTTGTGTGTTATTGGTTTTAATGTATCCTTTTTCATTTCAGATTTTGTTTATTGGGGACTTCTCTCCTTTCCCTTGGTTAATCTAGCTAAAGGTTTATCAATTTTCTTTATCTTTTCAAAAAACCAGCTTTGTTTTGTTGATTCTTTTTGTTTGTTTGTTTTATTTTTTGGTTCTATTTTGTTTAGCTATGCTCTAATCTTTTCTTATTTCTTTCCTATACCCAATTTTGAGTTTGGTTTGTTCTTGTTTTTCTAGTTCCTTGAGATGCATTAAGTTGTTTATTTGAAATCTTCTAATTTTTTGATGTATATGTTTATTATTGTTTCCCTCTTAGCACTGCTTTTAGTCCATAGGTTTTAGTGTGTTGTGTTTCCATTTCAATTTGTTTCAACAAATGTTTTCATTTCCTTCTTAAATTTCTTGTTGACCCCATGGTTGTTTAGGAGCATGTCTAATTTCCATGTATTTGCTTTGTTTCCAATGTTTCTCTTATTATTTATTTCTAGTTTCATTCCACTGTAGTCTGAGAAGATACTCGATATGATTTTAGTTTTTAAAAATGTGTTGAACTTGTTTTGTGGTCTAACATATGGTCTGTCCTGGAGAATGTTACATGTGCTGATGAGAATAATTTGTATTCTGCAGCTGTTAGATAAATGTTCTGTAAATATATGTTAGGTTCACTTGGTCTGAAGTGCAGTTTAAATCCACTTCTTATTTTCTTAACAACAAATTTGACACTGTAATGAGATGTGGCTATAGAAAGTCTCTTGCCTCCCTTGTGGTGCCTGCGTCCTAATGTCTAGGCTAATGTGTTTTAGATCATACATCTTTTTCTCTGATCCCAAAGTCCTTTGGGGAAAGGCCTGGGTCTTTGTAATTCCTTGAGGTCTCTTTTATAGTGACCTGTAGCCCATCTTCTCATCGAAGTTGTGCTGACATTCTTCTTCATATTAGAGATCCATTTGCACCCACCTCACTGCCTCAGGGGTACCTCTTCCTTCTATTCTCAAATTACTCAGGTTCTGGAAAAAAAGCTCCTCTTCAATGTGATACTAAGATAAGTTTTCCCCAAAAATGAGAGTTAATTTTTCATATTAGCTTCAAAGGAGAGAATGACTTCACAACTTTACATTGGGTCAAAGGGACGAAACATCATAAAAAGTTCTGGAGACTGAGCTACTGGAAAAGAGCAGCTTTCTTTGATAGAACTTACTGCTGCTGAGCACATCTGCCATGAGACTCAAGAACAAATCACATCACCACTTTGTGATGCATCGGGAAACTCAGACAAGTGTTTCAAACAGGGCTATCAACAAGATGTCAGCCCTTTCCAGTGGCAGTACCAAGGATGCTCATTGGTCTTTTCTTCTGTGAAATTGATAGTTGACTTTTCCTTAGGCTTGTGTGGAGTCCTATATGTATTAGTCTCCTAGGGCTGCCATAACAAAGTACCACAGACTAAGTGGCTTAAACAACAGAATGTTTTTTTGGGTTTTTTTTTGAGACAAATTCTGGCTCTGTTGCCCAGGCTAGAGTGCAGGAGCACGATCTTGGTTCACTGCAACCTCTGCCTTGTGGGCTCAAACCATCCTCCCATCTCAGCCTCCCATGTAGCTGGGGACTACAGGGATGTGCCACCATGCTCAGCTAATTTTTGTGTATTTTTTCTAGAGACAGGGTTTCACCCATGTTACCCAGGAGGGTTTCACCATGTTACCCAGGCTGGTCTCGAACTCCTGGGCCCAAGCCATCCTCCTACCTCAGGTTCCCAAAGTGCTAGGATTACAGAAATATATTTTATCACAATTCTGTGCCTGGAAGTCTCCCGCTCCTTGGCTGGGAGACGGCCAGTTTTCTCCCTGTATCTTCATGTGGTCTCCCCTTTGTGGTGCCTGTATCCTAAAGTCCTCTTCTTGTAAAGACAGTCATATTGGATTAGGGCCCACCACAATGACTTCATTTCATCTTAAATACCTCTGTATGATACAGTCACAATTCTAAGGTACCAGGGCCAGGAATTCAACATGTATTGTGTGGGACACAATTCAGCCCACAATACTATGTAACTACAATTCAGAAGTTTCCTCCCAACCCTTCCCAAGAAAACCAATTTGATACTGTAAGCCCAACCTGTGTAGTATTTCTGGAGCCATTATATGCATTGCCACAAGCTATAGGAGCTGGATTTTGGATCCAGCATTTATAGCTTACTTTCCACAGATGTAATGAGGAAAGAGTTGTTTATGCTTATAATTAACTCTTAATAATAAGAGTTGTTTATGCTCAATCAGCCTTTTCACCTGCTTACCTACAGAATGACTTGGTGGTTCACCAAGGGGTTAGTTTATCCCACTGCTCTCATTGGCTTACACGCCAATTCAAAAGTCAATACTACATTAGTTCGTAAAAGAAAAACTCCAAAGAAATGGTATGAAAAATATCATTTAATCCCAATAATCAGCTGTGTGGATTAAACGATAATGTCTGTTGACTTGGTAAAGTTAAAATGCTTGAAAATATCTAGTAGTGAGTGGAGAATTGGGAATTTGCATGTGAGAATTGTGGGAAGACCTTTCTGGAGGGCATTCTTGGAGTCAGTGTCAGTTTAAATGTCATATTCTTTAACTGTTAGTTTATCCCAAGGAAATAATTAGACATGTGGCTGTGTGTACAGTACTGCAGTGTTTATATTAGCAAAAACAAAGCCCAGATATCTAACCAAATATCAAATAACGTATGTTACATACATACAGTGGAATACTACGCAGTCATGGAAAGTAGCCCAATTACATTGTTAATTGAAAAGGTAGGTTACAGAATAGAATGTGTAATCATTTTGCTATATGGGCCTCTATTTAATTTTGCTATATTAGTGTGTGTGTATATGTATATTTCTAAATATCTAGGAAAAAGTTTGATAGAGTAGATCCCAAACTGCTAATAGTGGTTATCTAGAGGATATAGGACTTTTATTCCTTACTGCATTTATTTCTATATAATTTGAATTATTTATAAGCATACATTACTGTAAAAAATCAGAAAAAAATAGAATGAAAATATTTCTATTTAGAAATAAAATTACATATATTACTGGGACTATTTTTAAATGTCTTTTATGACAGATATGTTTAGAGGCTGGCCTATTTGCTCAGGGGCTAGGAGCTGGCTTGTTTGCTTTGGGGAGGGATAGTCTTTCAAATATTTCTGTCTTTTCGGTATGAAAGAGCCATGAGCTAGTGGTTAATTTCTCACCAGCATAATGCTAGTTCCTTATTCTTTACAGGACGTAGGTATAGTATAATGGAAAGCCGTAGTGTTCAGAGTTTGACAGACCAGGGTTAAACATCAGCTGTAACACTTCCCTGCTCTGTGATATTGGGCAAATCATTTAACCTTAGTAGCCTTTAGTTTCCTCAACTGTAGAATGGAAATAATAATAATGATGACAATATTGAACTGCAGTTTTGTTCTGAAGTTTAAGTGAGACCAGGTACATAAAATGCCTGGAATATGACAAGGAGTAGCTTTTATGAGTATAACAATATAATGTACTTTTCAGAATTCCTTATATTTTAAAGCTAAGACTTAGCGAATGGGAAGAAATATTTTTAAAGTTGTGGAAAAACAGCTACATCTAACTAGAAAAAGTTTCATTTGATATCCTTGGCTAGTTTTCATAAATGCGGTTTCTTTTATTCTTTCAGTTCTCATTGACTGAAGGGTGGGCTAACCCGACATGCTTTGTGAAATGCTTGTGTCTATGGCATTTTGCTGCAGAACTGGAATCAGGAAGAAAAGCTTTCGTGAGAAGAGATGGGAGGGAGGGTAGGGTGGGAGAAGGGAGATGCTGCCAGATTTACTTGTATGAGTTGCCTCCCCTCTCCTCCTCCCCAGGACTGATTTGTTTATACAAATTGGTTGCCGTAAGCAACACATTATTAGTTTGATCCAGAATGTATCCCAGGAGACTTACTGCTTTCTCTTTTGCCAAATTATTGTCCTTTTCCCACAGAGGATGCTGGGATTGGGGGGCATTTTCCACTTTGGCATATTTCAATCCAGTTCTCCCCGTTTCCCTCAGTGTCTACTATTTGCAAGGCACTGTGTCATTTCACCACATTTAGAAAGCTACCTGTTGTGAGCTGTTAACCTTTATTTTCAACGTATGTGTTTTCTCCTAAACCCTCGGTACTGGTATCTAAGGAAAGAAGATGATATTCCTGGAGGAAGCATGCCCTACCCTTCCTGGGATGTAGTCCCCACTTATAACAGGATGGCTCTCCTGCCTCACTGACATGGGCATTGCCACTTGACTTGTGTTGGGGCCAGTGGAAAGCAGGTGGAAGTGACATTTCCAGTGCAGATTTCTCCGTGCTTCCACCACCACTCTTTTTCCTCTGTCAAAACCACTCATTATTGCTCACAGGTTGCCCCTCAGATCCTGGCTTGGACTCTGTTCTGGTGCTCTCTGGCTTCACTTGTCCCCATGCCCCACCTTCTAGACCGTGGTTCATGTACCCAGGACTCCAGGATCCTCTACCTTGACAGCCCCTGACTCTCTTCTATGGCCTCTTCCAAGATCTGTGTACGTAAGCGTGGACCAAGCTGCTCTTGTGTACCCCTAGACTTATGGGGACCGGGAGTAGAGCTCAGATGTCTTGATCAGGAGGGCCCCACACAGCACACAGGGCCTTCACAGTGCAGCCTGGAGCAGTGCGGGGAGCAGGGAAAGGGAAGGGAGCAGACCCCAGGCCAGGGGCTACCTTGCCCTGCACTGTGACATTTCTGTGTGGAGCTCCAAGGAGTCAGAAATCAAAAGTCCATCATGGGATGGGCGCAGTCGCTCACTCCTGTAATCCCAGCGCTTTGGGAGGCTGAGGTGGGTGGATCACTTGAGGTCAGGCGCTCTAGACCAGCCTGGCCAACATGGCGAAAGCCCATCTCTACTAAAAATATAAAAATTAGCTGGGCGTGGTTGTGGGTGCCTGCAATCCCAGCTACTCAGGAGGCTAAGGCAGGAGAATCACTTGAACCTGGGAGGCGGAGGTTGCAGTGAGCCGAGATCGTGCCATTGCACTGCAGTCTGGGCAACAAGAGTGAAACTCCGTCTCCAAAAAAAAAAAAAAAAACTCCATTATGGCTTTCTGGGTTGTTATGAACATAATATTGGTCAAGGAGTATAACACATACTTTAACAGTCTAGCGTGGTTTATACTTTTAAATGCTTAGACATGTATTATGTGAGCCAGCATCTGAACTCCTAGATCAGTACCTGTGAATGCCAGGGATGAGTCAGATGCTGTAGACAGGATCTGTTCTTTCAGCCTGAGCCCTGGAATCAAGATGAGGAACAGAGCTGCAGCTGACCCTTGATGGGTATAAATGGGAAAAATAAATCTTTGTAATGTTACGACATGAAGATTCTGAGATAATCTGTAACTGTGGCATAGTTTAGTTTAGGGTTATGGATTCCAAAAGGAAAAAGTGACATTCATGGAAAACTTCACCTGTTTAAAGTATAGTATTGGCAGAACTTTTGTTATAGTAGGTGGACTAGCACTATCTAGAAGAGTCTGGAAGGAATCCCAGGAGTTAATTGGAGCTCTGGGTGAGTGGGTATGTGCCCCATACACGCCCCCTTGCTCCCATTGTGCCTTCTCAATTGCTAGTGTTCAAATGCACTTTGAGGCCCTTTTTCCAGCAGTGATGATTTAGGTTAGCAATACATCCGTCTTGCCTTGCTTCCCTTGTGACCTCCCAGAAATAGGATTCGGGGCCAGACTTTTGGAAACAAAACAAAACAAAAACTTATAAAATGAGGAAATATAAAGCAAGAAGCATAGCTGATCTTATTTTTAGTTTGCAAAATGTATCCCTTATCTATGAATTTACAATTAAACATATCCACCAAACCCTCTCCCTTCTTGTGTCAACAAGCACCGTCCTGGTGAATGCTTTTCAGGTCATATAAAGTAGAAGGGAGTTGCTGGAGCTAAGAGTGAGGTCTTTCTGACTTGGAACAAAAGTCATCTGGTGCTCACTGGAAGTGAAACTGTGAACTTGGCCTGAGGATATCAGATACAGACATTTGTAATAGCAGTTATGATCATTATCTTGTATGTGAAAAGTACATCTGTTTTCAAAAAGCTTTCACATACATGATTTTATTCATCCTTTATTACAGCCTGTGAGGTAAGCAGAAAAATGCCGTTCCTTTTTACAGAGGATGAGACTAGGACTTATTAAGTTTCAATGATTTGCCCACTGTTCTACTGGTATTAATATTAGTATTCAGAATATTAATATACCAATTATTAATATATTAACATGTATTATGTAAAATATTCCATTAGTGATTAATATGTTATATAATATTCTATATATTATATGTTGATATATATTAATAGTATGTAGATTATTTATATAATGTCCTTATCCAGGAGGCTAACTGCTGTAAAAAACCAAGATTTCAGTGACTCAGTATAGTTCATTTTTCATTCAAGCAACCGTTAGTGCGAGTTGGTGTCCGTGTGCCGTGCTCCAGAGTTCAGGAACCCAGGCTACTCTGTGTCCTCAGAGTCATCTAGGTGGTGGGTGGAACGTGGAAGTGCACAATCTATTGGCCAGAACTCAGGGCCTGGCCACAGCTTACTGCCAGCGGGGCTGGAAAATGTGGTCCAGCTCTGCGTCCTGAAAGAACACAAATATTCACAAGACATCTCTGTCCCAAAAGCTGAGGAAATCTTTAATGCTTGTCTCCCCTGATTTTAGGGGCCCTATTTAAGATCTATAGAGCCATTGTGTTTTTCTCCAGCTTTCAAGAGTGGAGTTTGATGAGTTTTGACACATGTACCCACCTGTGAAGTCATCACCATAATCAAGATAATGAACGTATCCACCAACCCCAATAGTTCCTCGTGTGCATTTATAATCACTTCCTCTCTCTCTGTCCCCCACCCCACCCCTAAGCACCCACTACTTTGCTTTCTGTCACTACAAATTAGTTTGCATTTGCAAGAATTTTGTGTACATGGAATCATACAGTAGGTTCTCTGATTTGCCTGGCTTCTTTTACTCAGCTTATTTTGAGAGTCATCTATATTGTTATGTGTACTAGTAATCAATTATTTTCTTTCGATGGGTAGTATTCCATCATAGTGTTACAGCGGAATGCTCTGTTTTATTTTATTTTTTAAAAAATCAAATGCAACTTTTTAGTGTTTGAGGAGCAAGTAAGTGACTGCTTCTTGATACTTTACCTTACAGTCTGAAAAAGCTAAAAATTTAGCCTGGCCTTCTTTGGCTCGTACATGACCCTAGTCACAAGAAAAGGAAGATTAGATTGAACAGGAACTATGCTGTTCTTGGCTCTGAACTTTAAATTGGGTAGTCTGTTAAAAAAGTGCTGGCCACCTGATATCGACCTAGTACTGTACCTCAGGGCCTTGGGAATGTGAAAGAAATAAGATGGTTCTTCCCCACAGTGATGGCTGGAGATCTGCACTGTCTTTGCTGGTCACTTACCCCTGAGCTGCCATCCACCTTGTGTGCCAGGTTAATCCCAGAGCAGTACTGTTCTGCCTGTGTCCCTCCTGCATTTACAAACCTTCAATGATTTCCCCTGCCTAAAACCTGACTTTTTTTTGAGATGGCGTCTTGCTCTGTCACCCTGGCTGGAGTGCAGTGGCTCAATCTCGGCTCACTGCAAGCTCTGCCTCCTGGGTTCACACCATTCTTCTGCCTCAGCCTCCCGAGTAGCTGGGACTACAGGCGCCCGCCACCACGCCCGACTAATTTTTTCGTATTTTTGGTAGAGACTGGGTTTCACTGTGTTAGCCAGGATGGTCTTGATCTCCTGACCTCGTGATCCACCCGCCTTGACCTCCCAAAGTGCTAGGATTATAGGCGTAAGCCACCGCACCAGGCCAAACCCTGACTTCTTTAGGCTGACATCCATAACTCACTCCGGGGTTTAACCTTTCCTAGCCTCAGTTTGCCATCTATTACAATGGGGATGTTTTAGGGTAGCTGTGTTTATTAAATGAAATAAGACAAAGAACCTAACTAGGTGCCTAGTAGATAATACATTTTCAAAAATTAAGGTTTCCTTTCCTTCTACCCTTTCTTTCCTCCTGCCCTTTCTTTCCTCCTGCCCTTTCTTACTTCCCTCCACTTTTCCTGCCTGATTGGCCACCACTTCCCTCTATCAAATGTCCTCTTCATCCAAACCAAACTCTTCTTTGCTCCCTACACACACTCTTTGCTTTCCTCCTTTGGGCCTTGGTTTTCAGTGTTCCTTTGCTGTGGAACCAAATGCTGCATTTCTGTCCAGGTTCAGCTCAATTGGCAGCACCTCCGGGAAGTTTTCCTTGATTCCTTATACCTCCCATTAAGGATCGAAAAAACCAAAGTGTTTCTCTCACTCTTAACCTCAAAACAGAATGTTTCACCTCTGGTCACCAAAATATGTGAGGATTGCTTCCTGCTAACAACCAGTTCTCCAGCAGACACCAGTGAAATGCTCTATAATTTAACTCAATTCTGACACTATCTACCGGGACATAGTGTCAGACCCTACAGGTTGAGGACTCAGTCCACAGACTATCCCTCTCTTAAGATACCAGTTGCTTCAGCTATACATCTGGGATTCTGATGACTCCCTCTTTAAATTTAATTTGCTAGAGCAGCTCGCAGAACTCAGAGAAACACTGTACTTATATTTACTGGTTATTTATTTAAAGGATAACAGCCAGACAGAAGAGACACGCAGAGCAAGACATGTGGAAAGAGCGTCCACACCCTCTCTGACACTCACGTGTGTCCACCTACCTGGAAGCTCCCTGAACCCTGTCCTTTTGGTTTTCTGTGGAGGCTTTATTATATAGGCGTGATTGATTCCATCATTTGCCATTGATCGGGGATCAACACAACCTTCAACTCGTCTCCCCTTCCTAGGTTGGGGAGGAGGCTGTAAGTTCCAATCCTTTAATCACATGGTTGGTTCCCCCGGCAACCAGCTCCTATCCTGACATTGTTCAAAAGTCCACCAAGGGTTGCCTCATTAGGACAAAAGGTGCTCCTTTCACCCAAGAAATTCCAGGGAACTTAAGATGTCTGTGTCAAGAATCGGGGTCAACAACCAAGTATTAGAACAGAAGATTCTCCTGTCACCTGTATCTACAAGAGATTTAGGAGTTCTGTCTTAGGAACCTGGGGTAGAAACCAAACATATTTTTCTTTTTCTTTTTATCTTCTTTTTTTAAATCTTATTTTCTTTTTTTATTTATGATGGAGTCTCACCATATTGCCCAGACTGTTCTTGAACTCCTAGGCTCAAGTGATCCTCTCACCTCAGCCTCCCTAATAGCTGGGATTGCAGGCACATACCACTGTACCTAATTTATATTTCCTATTATATCATAATGTGACACCCCCATATACATAAAGCGACACCACAAAGTAAGACTGACTTCTTTGCTATCTCAGCAGCTGCACTATGTCAGTCACCACTTCCTGCATTCTCATGTTCATACTTTCTGTTGTCTTAGGCTTTTTCTCTTGCTGTTCCCTCTGTCTGGAAGGTCGTTCTTCAAGATCTTCGTACGGCTCACTCCCTCACTTCGTTCATGTCTCTGCTCAATTGTCACCTCCTCCTACAGGTCTTCCCCAACCATCCCATGAGTAAAATAGGGTCTCCTGTGCCCTCTTTCTTCTCTACCTCTTTACTCTCCTTTGTCTTTCTCCATTGCAGTTAACCCCACTTGAAATGATTTGTCTGATTTGGATTGTCCTTTGCGCCCACATGAACTCGATGTGCACAGAGACTTTCTGTTGTCCTTGGCGTATCACTGGTGCCTGGCACATACTAGATGCTCAATAATTATCTGCTGAACAGGTGAATTTACTACCACATTACACTGTAATCTGTATCAGATGTGCCCGGAGGGTAAGAGCAATATCAATATCTGATTCATTATTAGATCACTTCCCACATGTTACCCATAATAGTATACAGTAAATATTTGATTGAAACACAGAGGTCAATAGTGAAGAGCACATTTCCCAGGGTCCATGTGACTTGACTTCTGTTTTAATCCGAGGTTGCTGAGCACCCACCATTTCCCAGGCACTGCCAGACACTTTCGTATACATTGTCTTCTCTAAAGCTCACAGTGATTTTCACATCCTCAAATTTATTATTACAGTTAGAACCTTGGGACTAAGACTAAGAACCTTGGAAAAGTTCTGCAACTTCCCCAACAGCTACCTCCTTTCCTGTCACTGCTGTAGCTCCCACCCTCTTTTCTACCCATGGTCATCCTCATCCCTGCTCCTGCTGATCACTCATCTGAGGTTAAAGCCTCTCTGCCCAGCATCTTTGGCTTTCATTCATTCACCCACTAATTCATTCACTCACTCAATCCTGAGCCATCTTGTATCCTTCAAATCCTTGTTGATGGTGAGGAGATAGTCCTACCTTTTCTACCTGTACTTTGTGCTCCATATAATTCCTTAAAGTCTCCTGACTTCCCTTCTTCTCCTTGTGGCCCTAATTCCCTCAACCTTGGAAGGACTGGGATAGTCTCCTTTCCCCATGGTGACTTTCATGCCATGTTGAGCTGTCATCCTTCCACATTTTTCCACAGACCAGCAGGGTCCACTTCTATCACCTCTTAATATTGTGTGTATAGCTGTCTCTCTCTCTCTCCCCTTCCTAAATTCTCTCTCTCCTAAATATGCTCCATTAATTCTTACTCTTAAAATAATTTTTTTTGGTCGTGCTTTCACTCATTTTGGTATTTTTGAATGACTTTTCTTCAATTAGGTTTCAAGTCCAAGTGTAGGTTTTGGCAGGACTGACTCCATAGTAAATCCAAGAATATTATTTATTAAACTTATAGAACCCATAGAGATACTCTGAAATCTGGGTCTTCTCTCAGCTTCCGTCTTTGTCTCTCCCTTCAGCCCTTTCCTCTGTCTCCCTTGTAGGTGCATGCCTTTTCCTGTGGCAGCATATCTGACAGTCCAGCTGTGTCCCCAGAACCAAAAGAAAAACGATGACTCTTGAGAGGTGACAGCCTGGATATTCTTACCCGGCAGCTTCCTTTATTGTTGAATGCATCTCTTCAGACCATCCCTGCACATTCCATTAGATGGAAATGACAGGAAGTGTTTGTGGTGGGGAAGGATATACTTGGTTGTTTTTGAAAGGGTCATGATTAAGATACATTGAGACTCCTTCTCTCTACCTTTTCTTCTTTCTTCTAGTTCTTTCTCATTTTTTTTTTCTTTTCTTGCCATTACCACAGAGTTAATTCTCGAATAGTGTCTTTGAGACTGTCACTGGCCAGTCTTTATATAAAGAATGGGTCACCGTTTTTAGTGCCAATTCTTATGTTTAAAATTGGTAGGCCAGGTGTGGTGGTTCACACCTGTGATTCCAGCATTTTGGGAGGCTGAAGCAGGCAGATCACTTGAGCCCAGGAGTTTGAGACCAGCCTGGGCAATATGGCAAAACCCTGTCTCCACCCAAAAAACAACAATAATAACAACAACAAGAACATCAAAAAATTAGCCAGGCGTGGTGGTATGTGGCTGTAGTCTCAGCTACTTGGGAGGCTGAGGTGGGAGGATTGCTTGAGCCTGGGAGATGCAGGTTGCAGTGAATCGAAATCACACCACTGCACTCCAGCCTGGGTGATGAGACTCTGTTGCTAAATAAATAAAATTGGTAGCAAGTCATTGGTCCAAAGAGCAGCCAGCTCCCTGTTATTACACACCAGACTATGATAGGACATTTCTCTTTCCTTGTCTTGCTGTTTTCCAGTCTTCTTTCTGCCCTATTTCTGCCTTAGACTTGCCAGTAGTTTTCTGCTCAGCTTCACTTGGAGAAGTAACAACAGCCAATGTGCTTCATACCCTACAAAAGGACATGTCCCTCTTTCTTTCCACGTGCCCAGAAAGGGCATTTTGGAGACAGTTGGCTAAGAGGAACTGGAAGTAGAAAGAGAGAAAGATATGAAGAGCTTGCGTGAGGCCTAGAATTCTAGTTCTTTGCCCTCAGAATAATAAAAGGGGTTTGCTGTCACTGTTTTAGAGGTTCTAGAAGATTGGTCAAGCTTTCCTCTTAATGATTCAAGGCTGGATGATGAACCAAATACATTACCCACTTCCTTTGTGTTGTAAGTAAGCTCCATTGTATGTGATGGAAATTGAATTGTATCCTAATAGTAAATGAAGCAAAGGGAAAAAGTAGTTGAGGGAGACAAAATGAACAGTCTTTCCACAAATCTAATATTTCACTTCTTTATAGGTGCTTCTTGCATCTCACTTCTGGCAGAGCGGAGGTGGGTATTAGATCTGGCCAATTGCCAGTGCCCTGGAGGTGGCCCAGTGACTTAGAGAAGGCTGGTTTAATGGAATCCTACCTGGCCTTTCAGCATCAGAATCGCTTCTGGCCTTATTGCCATGCTTGAACCTGACATCCATTCTCATTGGGTTTGCTTAAGAGTAGGGCAAGCTGCAGGTGCTGTGTAGCATCTGCCTCAGGGATGAGCCTCTTGGCTTTAGAGCAGAAACCTTGGTAAGGGCATGTATTTAACCACCTGCCTCTGCGAAGAAATAGAGGCGGTTTCCGAACAGGTGTACAAATCTAAATGTTTTCCTTAGAAATCTGAATGCCACCTGCCATGACAAGCTGATCTCCCTTCTGCTTCTTAAATGGCACACTAACTTCCTGACACAAATGAAAAATACAACTATAGAACTATTCAAAACTAGAAAATCATGTTGATACCAAGTAGCTTAATATAATGGAATATGAACTCGGCGTCACCAGGGACATGATGGGGTAACTTGCCAATATCCCAAGTGAAGCTCAAGTTCTTGTACCATAGTGGCTGCCTCTCATCTTAAAGGACTTGCTCTCTAGAGAGGAAGCTCATTCCATGTTCATGCAATGTTACGGTTAACAACTAGTCCTGTGGCAACAAACTGCCTGATTGGAATACTGGCTTCCCTACTTACTAGCCGTTTAAGTCAGTACTAAACACTTAACTTTTCCGAGCTTTGTTTTCTTCATCAGCAAAATTAGAGCCATAACAGTAATGATTTCATAGGGTTGTTGAAAAGATTGAAAGAAAAAAAAATGTATTTAAAGCTCTTAGAGTAGACTCCCTGACTGTCTGAGGATAGACTGCCATCATGAATGACATGGTAACTATCTGAACTAGAAAGTTCATGACCAACCGATGACTTCAGAGGAAACAAATGGTCATTGATGTCCTTCACCCCGGGAAGGCAACAGTACCGTACCTAAGACAGAAATTCGGGAAAAACTAGCCAAAATGTACAAGACCACACTGGATGTCATCTTTATACCTGGATTCAGAACTCATTTTGGTGGTGGCAAGACAACTTTCTTTGGCATGATTTATGATTTCTTGGATTGTGCAAAGAAATATGAATCCAAACATGGCTTTGCAAGACATGGTCTGTATGAGAAGAGAAAGACCTCAAGAAAGCAACGAGAGGAACACAAGAACAGAATGAGGAAAGTCAGGGGGACTGCAAAGGCCAATGTTGGTGTTGCCAAAAAGAAATGAAGTGTCTAGCAGTGAGCTGGAGACTGGATCACAGCTGAAGGGGTAAAGGCATTGCAATGATGTTATCTGTGGCCATTGTGGATTTTTCACAGGAAGGTTAATAAACTAAAAACTTTCATGTGGAAAAAAAAAGCTCTTAAAATAATGACCGATATAATAAATATGCTTAATGGATAGATGTCAGCTCTTCCAACAATTTATTATTATTATTGTAATTATTATAGTTATTATGACAATGTCTTGAATCCATAAAGAACAAATCTAACCTTTTTTATCATATGACAACTTCTTCCCTGTTTGAAAAGTGCTAAAGTCCTCAGTCCCACATAGTCTGCTTGTCAATTTAATTCTATGGAAATGGCAAAAAGTTGTAGATGACAGTAAGTTCAAGGCATTGAGGTAGGTTTAGTATACTCAAGCCCACATGGGGAACATACGGTAAGATATTTTTAATATCTGAGTAATGATGCCTTCTTCCCAGGAATTTCTATCCCCCAAAGAGAGGTTTTTAAAGAGTAGAAGTAAAATAAGTCTAAAAAGAAAATGGTTGGGTTTTTCTTTGCCGGCTCAAAGGTAATCCTTGCTTTATGATGCATAAAAAATTTTGCTTTTTTGTGTGTCATTTATGTGATAAAATCTTAGAGATTTTGAAATGCAAGTGTGACTTTTTTCAGAATCATCCCGAACGTACAAAGCAAGCTGGATATCCTCATTTGCTGATAGATGGTGTTGGGTGAATAACCTCATAACTTTCAGAGACCATGGACGATCTGGCCCGAAAAGTGCCCATCTGTGGCAGCGGCTCAGGGAGGCCCCCAGCCTCTGCCGACCTTCCCACCGCTCCCCAGCCATGATGCCCAGGAACTTCTCCAGGAATTTGGTTTTGGCAGGCCCAGGGGCTGGGAGAGAAATCTAAGTGCCTAGTCTGAGGGGGTTATAACCCCATAAATATGTTTATGGACCATTTTATTGCCGACTTCTGGCTTTAAAGGAGAATCCACTGTTTTGTTTGAGAATAAAAATCAGTTTCTCTCAGACAGTCACGCAGGAGTTTGTTCCCTGGGAAGATGACAGACCAAATCTTCATTAAACTGTTGAGGAATGAGGGCGAGCAGGGCTTCCTCTGGCCCTTCCCACAGTGGTTGGCAGCAGTTAGGCTAGGATGTGTGGGCCCCTCAGAGCCTTTTGTTTGGTTTCTATGGCTCTAACCTCAATTAGCTGCTCTGCATGGAGAGGAGGGACAATGCAGCTTTTAACCCAAGTCCAACGGCTTCAGTATGGGTCTCTCTTTTCCCCCCTCTATCCATGGCTGGATTTAGGCCTAGAGGCCTTCTTTGTGAAGCGATTTGAGGGTCTCCAGTGAAAGTTCATTGTTTCTATTGGTGGGCAGCGGATGAGGGTATGGGAGGAAAATGTCTAGGGTCTAACAACACTTTGCCTGATACTGGTTCGTGGCTCTGTCCCCTCCCTCCCAATAGTATTGAACTGTGGTCATGCAGAAGTCTGTGCTGGAGTCACTGACACATCAGATCCAGTCCTGGCTCTGCCTTTTCTAGGCAGTTTTCCAGCCAGTGAAATGGGGTTGGTCCAACCCCCTAGAACCTCTGAGTGGAATAATTAAAAGAACAAATGTAAAGAAGTTAGCGCAGTGTCTGGCGCATAATTCTTCTATCCACGGTTTCCAAAGACACATGGGGCTAAAGTCTCTTTCTTGCTTCCAGCAAGTACCCAAAGCATCTGTGGCAGTCATAAAGAAATAATACAGTCTAGCAGTCACTGAGAAAGGCTGGTTTTTTATCTCAGGAAGAGAAAAGCTTGAATTGCTTTAGCCTTGAGGTATGTACACATGCCGCTGCACGTGCACACACAAGCCTGCACACATATACACCGGTTTCTCAGGTGCTTTTGACCCATAGCTGGATCGCTGAGTACCACCTGCATGTTTTGCCCCATGGTTTTGGTGGTGCCATTTCAGAGTGGACCAATGGGAAATTATTTAGCAGACCCCAAATGTGAGCACAGCTCTTAGTCATAGTCTCTTCTGCTTCATTCCTTTCTCTAACTTAATCACTAAGCAGCTTGTTATGGCTCGTTCTCCAGAAAGGTAGAGAGAAGTCTATTGCATAGTCCTGACTGTAAGGCCAGCTAATCCTTGGTCATGCAGGACTTCTGAGTAGGTGCTAATAGATGGTGTGAAAGGAGGTAATTTTTGCCCTGAGGGAGCTAAGCTAGGAAAATAAAACTAGCACACCTGCAATAATTAGCCACCAATTAAGTGCTAAATCGTGTGCTACTGACAGTGTTGGAGTGCAGTGTGGGTGAGGGGAAATTTGAGGGTGGACACTGGCTCTCTTGGTGCTTTGGCAAGATTCAGCTGTGCCTTGCTGAACAATTGAGCCATGTTGTAAAAAATACATTTTTAATAAATATGTGACAGCTTTTCCCACTTCTTTTTAAAAATATTAGATCAGAATTTTAAGACATTTTATTATAAAACACTACCATAATGTAAATGAAATTTTAAGAAAGAAAAAAGACACCATCTCTAAATCCTAAAGCCCTTACACAGTTCATTTATCAAAGACCATAACTGAGTCTCTACAGTGTCCAGCTCAGTGCCTAGTACACAAGGGGAGTGTTTGTGAGTGGTCACCACGACTGTTTACCATCACAAGTATCCAGATACGG
This sequence comes from Macaca fascicularis, assembly GCF_037993035.2. Classification (NCBI taxonomy): domain Eukaryota; kingdom Metazoa; phylum Chordata; class Mammalia; order Primates; family Cercopithecidae; genus Macaca; species Macaca fascicularis. The sequence goes on along the minus strand of NC_088381.1, from coordinate 149,299,203 downwards.
CTTTGTAAAGGGTGCCAGACCAGCACCTCTCACATGCCAGGTTCTCCACTGCCTTACTGCATTGAATTCTTCTCACAGTGCCGAGAGGAGGTGGTGGTATGCTGAGGCTTGGCATGGTTGAATAACCGGGGAGTGCTAAGGAGCATCCCACGTCAGAGTGTGCAGATGTTTTTATTAGGCCATAGAGCCTCCCTGAGATACGACAGGATAGACAGGTGGATATCTAGGATAAAGTACTTCTCCCCCAACACGGGATGGTGTTAATATTCCCCCTCTCCCTCCCGTGGAGGAAGATTACCCTTACCCTACAAAGGGCATTTTCATTCCTAACATATCAGCGCCAACAAGTCCTGTGGTTTCTGCCCGCCTGATTTTCAGGTAAAGCAGGCTTACCTGTTGGTACTTGTGCAGCTTTGAAGAGTCGGCTGTGGGCCCAGCTGGTCTAAGACAAATTAAAGCTGACTCAGGTTCTCCTGTCTAGGATTTCCCCCACCCCTTCTCTGTCTTTCCCACTAAACGGTTTAAGCCGTAGGTAGGCTGGTTGATCCATACTTTTGGTCTGAGTTCACTGTATGTTTTAGTTTCCTAGGGCTGCTGTCACAAATTACCACAAACTGGATGACTGAAAACAACAGAAATGTATTCTCTCACAGTCTTGGAGGCTAGAAATCCAAAGTCAACATGCCAGTGGGCTTTCTCCTAGTTGCTGGCAGTCCTTGGCTTTCCTTGGCTTGTGGCAGTGTAACTCCAGTCTCTGTCTCCATCTTCCCATGATGTTTTCCCCTGTGCCTTTATGTCTCTTCTTATAACGACACCAGTGGCTGGATTTAGGGTTCACCCTAATCCAATATGACCTCGTCTTCACTTGATTACGTCTGTAAACACCCTATTTCCAAATGAAGTCACATTCATAGGTTCTGGGAAGTAGGACTTGGACATCATAGTCCATTTTGTGTTAATTTATAAAGAAAAAGATATTTGGCTCATGGTTCTTCAGGTTGTACAAGAAGCATGGTGCTGGCATCTGCATCTGTTGAGGGCCTCAGGCTGCTTCCACTTATGGTAGGAAGCACAAGGGAAGCTGGCATGCGCAAAAGTCACATGGTGAGAGAGGCTGTGAGAGAGTGAGAGGGGAGGTGCCGGGCTTTTCTTGACAGACAGCTCTGGTGGGAACTAATAGAATGAAAACTCACTTGCCCCCTGGAGGGCATTGATCTATTCATGAGGCATCCGCCCCATTACCCATACATCCCCCATTAGCCACCCCCCTTCAGCACTGGGGATCCAATTTCAGTGTGAGATTTGGAGAGGACAAACATCCAAACTGTAGCAGACATCAGCCTGTTTTTCAACGGACACAGTTTAACTCAGTACACCGAGTGAACCCTCAAAGCACCTCAGGCCAAGTCAAGGTGATAGCAATGCTGGTACATCTTTCCTTTGGAGAAAATTGATGTCTTCTTACCTCTCTGTAGATATAGTTCAAGGCACTGAGGTACGTTTAGTATACTGAAGCCCATGTGGGGAACATACGGTAAGATATTTTTAATATCTGAGTAATGATGCCTTCTTCCCAGGAATTTCCCCAAAAGAGAAGTTTTTAAAGAGTGGAAGTAAAATGTTCCTCAACCGTGGCTTACCAGTAGTACTTATTTTCAAAATAGCTGACTGGGATAAATGAACCTGGGAGCAAATCATGCCCTTTTCCATTCCTACAGCCAATTAAATGTGAGTACATGAATGGAGATTTTGTTTTGTTCACTTCTATATTCCCAGTATCTTGAACTATTAAAGCTACCATCAGCTTGAGACAAAGTACAGCCAATCATCCCTGAAGTTATTCACTTGATATTGATTGAGCAGCTGCAGTTTGCCAGGCACTGTGCTTGGTGTGGGGGAAAACCATGATGAAACTAGTAGTGATTACAACTTACTGAGTATCTACTATTTGTCAGACACTGAAACATACTCTTTGCATACTTTATCATGAATTCTCGTAAAAACTATAATGTAGGCTTTATTATCTCCATGTTATAGATGAAAAAAACAGGGTGAGAAGATGAAAAGCTTTGACCTAAGTCTTAGAGCTCACAAGTGACAAAATTAGGTTTGAACTTGAGTGGTGTGCTGTGGACCGGTCCTTCACCACTCTTTGAAGGTTTCTGAATGGTGTTTTCCAGTTGTTGTTGTTTTACAGAAATCTGAGTAGTTATTTATTAAAGCAAATAATCTCAGTAAAATAGATTTTAATGAAATATGTAGGTTGAAAAAATATATGCTGTCTAACATATCATGGCCAAAACAGAAATGGGAAATTTATGCTTTCATTTTAGATAAGTATAAACCTTAGTATTAATAGCATCCCAGTTAATAAATGAGGAAGAAATGGAAGAAAATCATTTTTCAGTCCCTAGGAAATAATACCAAGCCATTGATTTTCGGTGGCTGCTAAGTGCACAAATACCAGCTGGTGTATCAAACGCCAGTTGCCTCTTGATGGAAGCACATAAGACTGCCTTTCAACTAGCTAGTCTGTCCAAAAATCAAATCTAAATGCGATCAAGCTTCTAAAATCTAACTATAAATTCCAAAGGGAGAGGGACATGTTAAATCATACCATGATCAAAATGTAGATTGTGGGACATTTTCTGGCAAAGAACCAGGTTCTTCAACAAATAAATTGCAAGGAAAAAATAAAGATGGAAAAAGAATGTTTAGATAAAATGGCAACACCTATGAACCAATTGCAGTATTGACTTGAACAAAGTATAAAAAAATATATTTGATATATTTAGAGGAATTTGATACTGTCTGGATACTGGATAATATTAAATCATTATAATTCACATTTTATTTTATTCTGAGATGGAGTCTCACTGTGTTGCTCAGGCTGGAGTGTAATGGTGCAATCTCGGCTGACTGCAGCCTCCGCCTCTCAGATTCAAGCAATTCTTGTGCCTCAGCCTCCCAAGTAGCTGGGATTACAGGCGCATGCCACCACGCCTGATTAATTTTTGTATTTTTAGTAGAGACGGGGTTTTGCCAAGTTGGCTTCCTTACTTAGGACAATGGGTGGGGAGGAATAAAAAAGAAAGAATTGGCAGGAGGACAGGAGGATCAGGTCAAAGCTCTACATCCCAAATCAAGCTAAGGTCCCCAGTAATATCTCAAGCTATGAAGACACTTCTGCAACTGTGTTAGCAGGGATAAAACCCATGGAATGATGTTGAAAGCCTCTGGTTTATACAGAAAAATATACTGGGAAAATAGGAAAGTATTGATTCGCATTATCCCTCGACAGTTTTTCTAAGAAATGAGTCAGTCAAATCATTCCTCAAATGACCTTTTAATTCTAAAGAGGCAGGCAGGGTCAGCTGTTTCTAGTTAAATGAGTAATGCCTGTTCTAACTTGTATATTAATATTGTGTCAAATTTGTGATACAACATGTTTGTATGTACACTGTAGAGTATGAGGAGTTCCTTGTGTAATGCAGGTGTCAAATGTGGGCACATTTTAAAATTGTTTCATTACTGAGACAGTGTAACAAGATATATACTTTTAGAGAAGATCCACACAATCTTCTGGATGTTCTTTCCATCATCGGTAAAAAGGAGGGGTTGTATGAGCCAATCTCACAAAATATGAGTCATGGAACATCATTTTACTATTTTACACGATTATGAGATTTATTGTTGTATCTCTGTTTTTACAAGAGTTTGTTATGTCTTGAATTTATAGGAAAACAACGTGAAGTCTTGGAACACAACCTGCAATTACAACATTGTTCCTAAGGGACAATAGGATCCACTTTATAGTGTGGCTTTTAGGAACACAGTGTGGCAAAAATCAGGGTGGCCAATGTCATGTTTGCTTCATTAATAAAATGTCAAGCATTTATTTTGCCCTTCTCATGTGCTGGGTACATACTCTGAGATGGCTCTCTCAATCTGTAAAATGAGGATAATAGTAGCAACTGATTGCTGGGGTTGTCGAGGGTAAGGCTTTATTCATTTAATACATTGGGGTGACAGTCAGAGCTGGGAGAGGGAAGAAATTCGTTTCTCTGTCACTTTTTTTTTAAACCCATAGAGTAAAACGTGTAGTATCTATTCAACTGTAATCATGTTTAAAGGGGTGTGAGTCCCCCTTCTTTCTCCCTTCTCAGTTTGCCCCTCTGTGCGTACTGTGGCCCATGTTGTGGACGCTTCTATAAAGTGGTAATCCAATATTTTAGACCTAACTTTTACTTTTCTTGACTCTAACTTGCCCAAGCAATTCTATATGCTGATATGGAAAATCTCAAACGTATCATTAAGTTTTTTTTTAAGTGCCAAATAACACATCACGGTATCCTTTAATCCCAGTTATGTTGTTTTTAAGAGGATAGTCATATATGCTTTATATACATAAACATTTCTGAACCAGATACATAAGAAATTGCTAACAGTGGTTACCTCTAGGGAATGGGACTGATTGTTAAGAATAACAGAGAATTTTTTACTTTTTATTTTATGCCCTTATATACTGTTTGAAGTTTTTTATAATGAATTGTTTTATAAGTTCAAAAAAAAAAAAGAGGAGAAAAGAACAACACATCTCTATAATACTGTTTCCCAAACTCAGAAGATCCCTTCCCTTTGGAAAGGGGAACGTGGCACACTGTAGGTCCCGAACTTGGAGAGTCACAGTGTATATATTAGCATACGAAAGGCGATGAGAAGCGACAGTAGAGAAACCTACATAGTACATTTTTCCACTTTTATTGCACTTATTAAAAACCCACGGAATTACGTTTCATGGCATATCAGTTTTGGAAAAGTTATAAAAGTTTAAGGAAAGGTATCTAGCCTTAGGTCAGCTGCAGGTGGAGGAAGGGTGAGTGCTGGAGTGGTGAAAGGCATTCCTGGCTGTGTGGTGGGAGGATACCAGGTCTTGGGTTCAGGCAAACCTGGGTCCAAATCCAGGGTCTCCCATTCACTAGCTGGCCCAGCATGAGCCAAGTTCCCTAACCTCTGGGTCTCAGTGTGCTCACGTGTGAAAGAGGAACAGTTATCCTCCTTTGGAAGTGCATTTTCAGGGTTAATTGAGGCAAGTACCTGTTCCTTCACCCTCTGCTCCATCTTGCTAGGCTGTATTACTGCCATGCCTTTGTTTATGAACACCGATGCTTCCTCCCAAACCAACAACTTAGTATCCATTTGTGAAAGGCTTCATTTCAGGATTAATCAGAGGTCAGACTATCAAATAACAAATTCTTGCATTTACAATGTGAATCCATTTCTAACATCTTGGTTTATAGATACCTACTTCAGGAATGTGCCTCTTGGACAAGGCAAAGTCCATAGGCACTGGGAGACTGTTGAGAATCCTGTTTCTCTAAAATTCAATCTAAAAGTGGGACTCCAGAAACTCATTGTTTAAATCACATCCAGGTTTGCTTGCTCCAGGCTCTTCCAGACTCCTGCCCCAGAGTAACCCTTCACTCTCATTTCCTATGCCAGTGTTAACACTCCAACTCAGAGGAAACAAATTTCAGAGTGAAATGCAAAAGGATGTGTGCTGAAGCACTGCCTTTCGAAGTAACCTTTGCATTAAGCCCTTAGAATCTAATTACCCAAGTGTTATTTGCCTCTGTAAGTACCCATGCCCATGCAGACTGAGCTTAAAGTTCAGGAAGTAATCACAAAAGGAAATCAGAAGGGAGATCTCAGGCTCAGCCTCTGAAGAGTCTCCTGTCTGCGCCTGGCCTCTCCCTCCTCCTGGGTGTGTCTGCCTGCCCGAGAAGGCCAGTGAGTAACCTGCACATTTTTTTTTTTCATCTTGGCCCTTCCCACCCAGACAAGAGGACCGAGTGGCAGACAGGCAGGCAGACGGCAGTGAGTCCTGTTCAAGCATGCTCGGAGCATACCTCCACCCACACCCACCGCCTGGACCCCTCACCACCCTCACCCCAGCCCAGGAGGAGCCAGAACCCCGCCGAGGGTCCGGAGGGGGCCTCCGCTCCCAATGGTAAGGGCTGCCCGCAGCAGGACCACTTCATTCATTTTATTTGCTTTGGTGTTGGCTTTTCTTTTTGATTGTGTTTAGATGGCAGAGTTTCTGAGACAATTGAAGGTGTTTTGTTTGGTGAGTTCTCGGTGGTCCCAAGACAAAGAAATGTCTTTTCGCAGGAGGGTTTATTAGAAAGCTGTAACCCGATAGCCTGGCCTTGGAAGAAAACTTAACCTACTAATTACCTCTAGTTAGTACAGCGTACCCTTTTGGCACTGTAGAAAAACAAAACAAAACAAAACACCATATTGCTTACCAAATAGGTTTTGAGGAAGAAAAAGTGCGAAGGATTGTGGACATTTTAGTAGATAGGCACCTCTGACTAATGGAAATGAAGCTGAAGTGTCACGATAGCTTTGTAATAGACCAAGATGATGTTTTGTCTCAAACAAACAAACAAAAAAGGCCCTTTATTTAAAGGAGTTAAGTGTTGACCGAACGATGCAAGGTGGGGTTTGAGGAAAAGAGTTACAAGGTAAGTCCCATTAAATATTTGTGAACATGAAGGTATTGAATTAAATCTGTCTTGCTATGGGAAGAAAAAAGTCTGTGTTCAATGTGGAATTTGGGTGGCATTTAAGGGAGAAAACTGAGATCTTTGTATAGTGTGTCGAGAATTCTTTGAGAGAATGGTCGGGAGGCAAATGGTGGAGGCTGGGAAGCAGGTTTTGTGCAGGGAGCTGGTGCCAAGGCCCTCTCCCTCAGTTGCTGTGGGTGAGAGAGTAATTCAAAGTAATCAAGCGCTGTATTGTTAACAGGCTTCTGTGTCTCAAATATTTATTCTAAACACAAGCCGTTGATTGCACTGACATGTGAAGGAATAAAGTTGCTGCCTCTGGTTCCTGGCCTAGCCCAAACTTAATACCTGGCAAGATATTCATAAAAATGTAGGAAAGACGAGGCTACATGTAAAGTTAATTTGAGGAATTACATCGTGTTTATATCAGAGTGTGAGGATGCTGAGCTAAGGGGTTTTATAGGAGAGCAGTATGGGAAATGCAATAGAAATTGCCCAAACCAGAGGTACTGCCATGACACCTGTGAAGGTTTGACCTGTGCCAGATGACTCTGAATATGCAGCACAGGTTTGTTTTAGGCAACTCTGTGCAGGCAACTTCAGGATTCCCTGTACGGAGCAGCCTATGCTTAACATGTCTAGGTTTCTAGAGCTGCAGCGAATCACCCTGAAACACAGTGTACCAAGATGGCACATCTGAACTTTCTGGCATGTAAGAAGTCTATGAAGTCGGCTGTGAGTGAGGGTATGAGTGGGGAGGGTCACAGGTAGGGTGAAAAGTTCTCTCTTAGGGTGAATGCCCCTCTTCTAAGTTCCAGGAAAGTGCAGTGTGTCTTTTGCTGGAGGTAAATCAGCAATACTTCATCATTGTCATGCCCAGTGTTCCTGTGGTGATAATGCCAGGAGTTTGTTTTTTTTGCGGCTCTAGTTTCCCCTTGGCTGATTAATCGAAAGCATAGATTGCTTGCAGCCCCATCAGCCAGCTCATTAGAAGACAATCCAAGAATGCCACTTATTTGGAGGCCAAGTGAGCAAGAAGTGGGGGGTCGGAGCCATGATGATGATTTTGCCTAGAGACTGCTGGTTCCAATTTATGACTTTTCAGTTATGATTAAAAAACAAACAAGCCACTCTAAGTCGCCCATGCAGTTAACGGCACTGATAGCCATCCTGACTCTCATAGGCATTTGTACATTGGATACTACACGTTACGGTACAAAACCATCACCACCTCAAACGTGCTTCTCTCCCAGAATCAGTGCTCAGGAATAGAATACAGGTTAGAAGAGTGTTGGCAACATTTCCTCCATGTAGTGCCAGGCCCCTGTTAACTTCAGTAGGGATGGCACCAATTCAAGAGGTGGAAGAAGAGACCCAGGGCCAGCAAACATGACAGGTTTTTATTAGGGGTGACTTACGTAGAGGGACGGTCCAGTTGCAGCAGGCTGAACAGGAAAACCACAACCACTTACGAAAAGCAAAAACATGCAGTTTATATAGCATTTTCACTTAACCCCCTCCCCCTAACCTCCACCTGGCAACCTTCATTTGACCCAAATCAAAAGGCCTTGATCCGCTGTATGGTCCAGGTTCCATGGGATGGGATGGGGGCTTCAGATGTTCCTCATGGATAAGGAATGGATCTTTGGGTTGGTTGCTCCCAGAATCCTTAGCTCAGAACTCTGAACACATTCAGGTGCTTCTGTCATACACTCCCATTCATGGCCTGTTTGGTATGTTTTTAGAACTTCCTGGAGTTTCTTCATGAAGCACTTTGAATGCAATATCTGCTTGAATTTGGCTTTTCAAGGCAACCGTATGGTGAATTTAGCATTTCTTTTTATTTCATTGTGTTTTTCATCTACTCCTGTTGCTTAGTCCTTTAAGCAGCGATCCTACCAAGCAGATTGAAGACTGTATCTATAAAGAGGCACCTAACTATGGACTTGAGATAGCCTTGCCTTTAAGCAACATGTACTTTCTCCTTACCAGTTGCTGAATCACCTCCAAAAAGCCTTCAGACAATACCCAGCTGTGGCCACCACTCTACCATCCTGTGTTTCCTGGTTTCTGGAATTCTTTTTTTTTTTTTTTAAAGTAGAAACAGGCTCTCATTTTGTTGCCTAGGCTGGTCTTGAACTCCTGGGCTCAAGTGATCCTTTTGCCTTGGCCTCCCAAAGTGCATGGTGGCCAGGCATGAGCCACCATGCCTGGCCCACACGTAAACATTTAAAGAATTTGAGTGGAGCTATCCAGAAGGTCATGGTGATTTTTCTGAAAAATAGAAAGCAGCACCTTAGCTGTAGAGATGCTAGAATAACTGCTGCGACATCCTAGACAGGCTGCATGCATCTTGGAGCTTGGATCAGGGAAAATAGTTGTGGATTCAGGCCCTGCAATGTGAGTGCATTTTCTAAGTGATCACAGTCTGGCAAGGGTAAGTAAAGAAGGGCGGTAGAGTGAAGAGGGCCTAGAAAACAGCTGGTGAATAAAATCTAATTAGCATCAGCCTGTAGTCTTCAAGGAGCTCCAGTTTCCTGCTCCTTGGGGTTATTTGCTGGTCTTGTGTGTTATCTTTTCCTGTAATGTTTTTTCTTATGCTTTGGTGCTCCTCATGCTAATGCTCTGGGGTCCTTTAGAGGGTGTGGCTCTGATGATCACTGTCACATTTCATCTGTAGGCACATCCTAAGCCAGGAAGAGACATCACAGAGACCTGTCCTGAACACATCCTCATAAGAGGGGCATGTTATCCCATCTTCGTAACCCCAAAGGATAATACAAAATAGTGCTGAGAGTAAATAGATTGCTTTTGCTTTAGTTTCAGACTGAGATCTTCAGAACTAAGTAAGATGTGTGTGTGTGCAGGCAGGAGTAGAAATAATGAATGTAAGATGAAGCTTTAACCTGTGGACTTCGTAATTTTTGAGATGGGGTGAAAACTTCAGCCCCCACTTAGAAATCACATTTGGCTGGAAGTGCTATTTCTCTCCCATGTTATGCTGTGTCATGGATTAATTATAAAAATGGTCACAATTATTCTTCTCTTTAAACCTATTTCCTTGAGCTAGGACTTCGTAGCTCCTCTTATCAAGGGGTGGAGTCTCTTTCCCTAGCCCCTGAATGTGGGCTTGGCCTTATTCCTTACTTTGGCCAACAGAATTCGTAGAAGTGAAGGTGTGTGGGTATGTCAGTTCTAAGCCCAGGTCCCAAGCCACGGTCTTAAGAGGCTCACTCACACACTTCTGCTTGCTCTCCTAGAATCTGGCTTCTCTTGGAATGTAGACAGACATTCATGGTTTTGCTTGCTGTGGCCCAGAGACCCCATCACCGCAGGTGACAGTGACCTTACACTGGCCACGTGAGTGAGGCAATTCTAGACCAGCCAGCTAACGTCAGACACTTCAGTGGGCCCAGCAGAGATCAGACAAATCCATCCAGATCCATAGACTCATAAGCAATAATAAATGCTTATTGTTTTAAGCTACTGAGTTTTGGAATGGTTTGTTATACTAACATAGCCAACTGATACATGTAGTTCCCTGGACATGGTCCCCTTGTGGGGTTTATTAATGTCGTTATAAACCCTTAGTTCAACTCAGTAGAAGACATTCAATCATTGGATGGAGGGGTTCTACTAAATGGGGGTGGTGGGCCCTCAATTCTTGCGATTGTCAGCATTACTCTGAGACATTTTTAACACAGATACCTAGGCCTTGTACTAGAGGATTCAATCAAATATTTGTAGATGAAGATTCGGAACCTGTAATTTTTAAAGCTCTGGTAATTGGCCAGGATTAAAACCCAATAATTCAATGGTCTTGTCAGTCTCTTCCATTACTGAAAGATGCAGTGATTCCAGTTCATCTATACTTAAGCAAATAACACTCAGGTGGTTCAGAGTTCATTACTGACCTGATATACTTCTAGCTGCAAAAGTAAACTTTATGATCACCTGTGGCCAAAAGCAAACTAACCCAGATGCTAGATGGGAAAAATCTACAGTTGCAGATTGATGGCTAGGATGTATATTGTTTACCATTGTATCTGCCTAGGGTTTAGAACACGATGCAGACTCATGAATAAATCCTGGACACTGGGAATGTAATAGGACCTTGCTTTGAGGATCTTAGAGTCTAATGAAACAAACAAACAAAAAAAATCAGGTATAAATTACTTATAATGTATCAAGAAAACAAAGCAAGCAGTATTTTAACCATAAATTTCAGGTGAAATTTTACTATGGTGTATGTACCAGTTGGTGCTTACAGTAATGCTGCATTACAAACAACCAGAAAATCTGTTTTATACAACAATGTGCATTTCCTAACCCCTGTGTCTGTAGTTTGACGGGAGCAATCGGCTGATTCTAGGCTGGGCTCAGAGACGGGTAGCTTTCTACCACATATCTCTCATCCTTCCCTTGGCACCAGCTGCTAGCTTTAGCATATTATTCTCATGGAGATGGCAGAGATGGGGGTACAAGCCACAGTGTGCAAGCTCATTTTAAGCTTCTGATAATGTCATTAATCTGTTAGCATCCTATTGGTCAAGGAAAATCACATGACCAAGCACAGTGTCAAAGGGTAGGGAAATGTATTTCACTTTTTAATTTGCTTTAATTTTGTATTATATTTTTTGAGATAGAGTCTCACTCTGTCACCCAGGATGGAGTGTAATGGCACGGTCTCAGGTTCCATCTCCCTGGTTCAAGTGATTACTGTGCCTCAGACCCCCAAGTAGCTGGGATTACAGGCACCGACCACCACACCCAACTAATTTTTGTATTTTCACTAGAGATGGGGTTTCACCATGTTGACCAGGCTGGTCTCAAACTTCTGACCTCAAGTGATCTGCCTGCCTCGGCCTTTCAAAGTGCTGGAATTACAAGTGTGAGCTACCAGGTCTGGCCTTTTTCACTTTTTTAGTGTGAGAACCTTCAAATACTTGTTGCAAAGGGCATGGATATGGAGAAGAGTGAAGAAATAGAGCCGTTAAAATACTCTTCCCCAGTGGGAAAATGGCGTATGAGGAGGGAGTTGCATTTTTTCCTGCTTTGGAAGGCTCCTGAAGTCCTAGCTGGACCCTAGAATAACCCAGAGGCACAGAAGTATGCGTCCTTTGGAGCCATCTTCTGCTCCTCATGATGTGGAAGTAAGCAGGAGACTCATAGCTGCTATGATCTCTCTAATGGAATTTTGAAGGGAAAGAAACTCCTGCCATATGCAGTGACTCACGCCTGTAATCCCAGAACTTTGAGTGGCCGAGGCTGGCAGATCACTTGAAGTCAGAAGTTCGAGACTAGCCTGGCCAACATGGTGAAACCCCATCTCTACTGAAAATACAAAAATTAGCCAGGCATGGTGGTGCGTGTCTGTAATCCTAGCTACTCGGGAGGCTAAGGCAGGAGAATCGCTTGAACCCAGGAGGTGGAGGTTGCAGTGAGCCGAGGTTGCACCACTACACTCTAGCCTGGGCAACAGAGCGAGACTCTGCCTCAAAAACACAACCCCAAAATAAAAAAAATAAATAAAAAAAGAGAAGGAAACTGCTGAAGATATCTCAAACTTGATAGCTACAGAGATGGCATTGGAATTCCTATAGAATGTCTCCGTTTCCATTCCCACTGTATCCTCTAAAATGTGAAGATTATGGGTTATTGTGTCTGGTTATCCACTTCCCAGTTCCAGGAGGGGTATTATGTGGGTAGTGCCATTACTTTAGATCACATGATATCCCTTTATTGTCATCCCCTTTTTCTCAGGTGAAAAGGTATGAGTTGCCGTCTACTCTGAACACTGGGACCTTTCCCCATAGCCAAGCCCAACATTGAAGTGGTTAAAAGAGATTTGGGTGAGACTGTCCCTTCCTGAGGGCACATCTTTCCCTGATTTATTTTGTGAAAGGCTTGTGCCTAAGCCTCTCTCACCGAGACAGGAAAACCAGTGTTGTCACATATGATTGAGATTCTCAGATATTCTCCAGGGCAGAAATTATGTTTTATGGTGTCACTAAGAAGAAGAATAAAGCACTTTATTTTAGGCCACCAATTTATAGGCTTTGCTATTGATCATTCTGTGCCTTTCAATGTATGTGGCTAGTTTGGTTTGTATATTTGTCCCCACCAATTCTCATGTTGAAATGTGATCCCCTATTTTGGAGGTGGGGCCTGGTGGGAGGTTTGGGTCCTGGGGGCAGCTCCCTTATGAATGGGTTGGTGCCCTCTCTGTGTTAATGAGTGTGTGCTCCATCTATTTGTTCACTCAAGACCTGGTTGTTTAAAAGAGCCTAGCATCTCTCTTGCTCTTTCTCTTGCCATGTGACTTGCCTCCTCCCCCTTCACCTTCCACCATGAGTAAAAGCCTTCTGAGGCTTCACCCAAAGCAGATGCTTGTACAGTCTGCACAACCATGAGCCCAAATAAACCTCGTTTCTTTCTTTTTTTTTTTTTTTTTTGAGACGGAGTCTTGCTCTATCGCCCAGCTGGAGTGCAGTTGCGCAATCTCAGGCACTTCAACTTCTGCCTCCCGGGTTCACGCCATTCTCCTGCGTCAGCTTCCCAAGTAGCTGGGACTATAGGCACCCGCCACCATGCCCAGCTAATTTTTTGTATTTTTAGTAGAGACGGGGTTTCACGGTGTTAGCCAGGATGGTCTCGATCTCCTGACCTCGTGATTCGCCCTCCTCGGCCTCCCAAATGCTGGGATTACAGGCGTGAGCCACCACGCCTGGCCAAACCTCTTTGCTTTATAAATTACCCAGTATCAGGTCTTCCTTTGTAGCAATGCAAAATGAACTAACACTATGGTGTATCAAATTTACCTGTGAGGAAACTGAAGTACAAAGGATAATGTAACCTTCCTGAGATGACATCTAATGGCCAATTGAGATTAGACACCTGTCTTCTTGTTTTTTCAGCTTTTTCTTGGCAATCTGCTGATAGTACCTTGTTTCCCAAAACAAGCATTACTTACTGAGTTGATCTTCCTAAGAAACCCCGCCTCCTTACTATTTGTGCTCCATGGGAAAAAAGGAAATCTAGCAGGAAGGTGTTCGACAGTATGAGATTTCTATACCACAGTGTTAGAGAAAGTAAGCTGGATTATAGGTCACTCCTAAATTGCATTTCCTGGTGTTTCTTCATTACTGCCCTGACCACAGAAATAGACTGTGAGGAGACTGTTTAGAAGTTCTCACAGGGTCTTTGTGACTGTGCTGCTTTTACATGTTTTCTGAGCCCTCACCTGCCATTTCTGTTGCCTGGTGACTATAAATGAGGGATCATAACCTCATGTTCAGCAGTGGTTCCCTGACAGATTATACTATTTCTGTTTTATGTGAAAAAATTGGTGTAGTTAAACAACGTGTTTTAACTAATGTTTTGTAGGAGACATGATATGATTGGAGCAGGCATTTCTATTTCTAATGGTATTTTTCTCCAATTAACACATGCGAACAATCAAATAATTGTAATGGCCCAGAATATATAGGGTCTGCTACAACTCATAGATAAGCTGGTTATCTTGGATAGGTTGTCACCTTTCTGGTGATGTTTTTGCTGTAAATCTCATGTGTCTCCCGTATACACAGATGCTACATAATATATTGTTATTTGAGCAATAATTTCATATCCTCCTCCTCTTCTTGCTCAATGCCAAGGGCCATGTCTGCCCTATTTACCACTTAAAACCTGGGAGCCAGCATAATAGAGCCTAAGTAGGTACTGAAAGAGTGAATGAGCAAATGCTAAGGCTACAGCACCCAGCTCATAAGAAAAATTTGGGATTCCTCCCAGGTGTTTCTGCCCCTGAGGAAGGACAGTGAAGGGTTAATGTTCTCTGCAGGAGCAGGAGGGATTTGGATATGGATCTCAGCAGAGCTGCTGGAATCACATTCTTTCTGCTACTATAGCAACAGGTTGAGAATTCTGCCAGTATTGTCGCCTGCCTACGTTGGAAATGCCTGCATGCAGGCAACTTCATTGTCTGGGGGACAACTGTTTTTTCTGTGATGTTTCAATAAAGCAGCTTGTTTTTGGAGACAAAGAGACAGCACAAAACAGGGGCTAAGAATCATGGAAAGGCAGAGAGAGATCTTGTTTTTTTTTTTTTTTTGAGACAGAGTCTTGCTCTGTCGCCCAGGCTGGGGTGCAGTGGCCGGATCTCAGCTCACTGCAAGCTCCGCCTCCCGGGTTTAGACCATTCTCCTGCCTCAGCCTCCCGAGTAGCTGGGACTACAGGCGCCCGCCACCTCGCCCGGCTAGTTTTTTTTGTATTTTTAGTAGAGACGGGGTTTCACCGTGTTAGCCAGGATGGTCTCGATCTCCTGACCTCGTGATCCGCCCGTCTCGGCCTCCCAAAGTGCTGGGATTACAGGCTTGAGCCACCGCGCCCGGCCGAGATCTTGTTTTTATTGGAGGGACATTTCCAGTCTTTTGTCCCTTGAAGAGGTGTTGAATGAGGAAGGAATTAAGGTTTCATCTGTAGTCGGTAGCATCTTTTTCTGTCTTCTAAACGAGGCCTCTCTTCTGAGATGTAACCCTGGCAACATTTCACAAACTTTCTCTTACTATTATTGCTTAGCAAATAGAGTGATAGTAAAAACTCTTGCCTGTGTTCACTTCTAAATTTGGAGATGCCAGAATGGACCAGAATGTAGGTTTTCCTCTGCATTTACCATTCTTCTAACCAACTCTGTATCTTCGTTGTTTACTGAGAAGGAAAAGTTAACCAAGAATGCAAAATGGAGGTGTTAGGCCAGGCGTGGTGGCTCACACCTGTAATCCTAACACTTTGGGAGGCTGAGGTGGGAGGTCCTAGAGCCCAAGAGTTCAAAGCTTCAGTGAGCCATGCCACTTCACTCCACCTTGGGCAACAGAGTAACACCCCCGTCTCCAAAAACAAAACAAAAAAACAAGGAGGTATTATTTTTATTTGGTGTAGCAGTGTTGTAAAGAGACGAACATGAGGAAGCTACAGAGGAAAGTTGCTTAAACGGTATTAAGTTCCCAGGGGGCTTCACAGCATGTAATAAAATGCCTGGCCTATTACTCAGGCCTGTTTCTTGTGATCTCTGTAAGTGGCAGGGAAGGCTCAGGTGTGGTGATGATCAGAGCTTAGGGCTAATTGGGTTAATGCATGGAATCAGTAGGCCTTAACTGTCACTTTGGATTGATGGATCACTTTGCCACAGTACCATGATCACATCTCCATCTTGCTTTCACTTAGCATGCTGGCAGGAAAATCTGCCTGGTTCATTCTTTGTTGCTGGTTTACAAATACCTCTTGGTCAAAAATACCTGGACGTATTGAGCCTTTCTTCACACACAGCACAGAATTCAATTTTTCAAAGCTTTCATCTTATCCCACCCTAGACCATTTGAATATAGGATAAGCCCTTTCATCTTGTGTAAGTTTCAAGGGCCCTCATCACTGCCTTGAAGTTTGTGTGGCCACTGAAACTGCCGTTCTTGTGGCAGTGTAGTCAAAAGGGCACTGGGTTGGACACCAGAAGCCTGGACGTCTGGTCCTACCAGGAATTGGCCTTGGCCAGCTCATATGGGGATTTTAATTTCATTATATGTAAAATGAAAGACTTGGATAAGATTTCCAGGATTTGTCTTACATCTCTTCCTACATGCGAAAAAGCAGGATTCATTCCAGTTGTTTTAAAAGTAGAACAGGCTTTGTTTCATTGAAGTCTTATAATTTGCAAGTCACTGGAAGGCTCTGTCGCTTGCTTCTTTCCTAACCCTTAATCACACACCACATCACCTCTCTGCTTCAGTGTTGCTTCATCAGAGAAGCCTTCCTTGAACCTCAGGCTAGATCAGGACTCCCAGTGTATGTTCCCTAATAAATCTGTTATTTTCTTTCATCATGCTTAACCACACTTTGTAATGAATGATCTGTTTCATTGGGGGTGTGTGTGTGTGTGTGTGTGTGTGTGTGTGTGTGTGTGTGTGTATATATTTATTTATTTATTTTTTTTGAGACGGAGTCTCACTCTGTCACCAAGGCTGGAGCGCAGTGGCGCAGTCTTGGCTCACTGCAACATCCACCTCCTGGGTTCAAGTGATTCTTCTGCCCCAGCCCCTTGGGTAGATGGGATTACAGGCACCTGTCACCACACCTGGCTAATTTTTGTATTTTTAGTAGAGATGAGGCTTCACCATGTTGGCCAGGCTGGTCTCAAACTCCCGACCTCAAGTGTTCTACCTGCCTCGGCCTCCCAAAGTGTTGGGATTACAGGCATGAGCCACCATGCCCAGCCTGACTTTTTTTTTTTTTTAAATCAATTTTCTCTCTCACTGTGAGACTGAAGACTTGTGAAGCAAGTACCCAATCTGTTTTGTTCACTATCGTATCTGCATGTAGGAGTCGTGCAGTAAACAGTCACTGAACGACAGAAGGTGCTGCGTCAGGCTTTATGGAGGGTCTAAAGATGATTATATCACAGTCTCTGTCCTCAAGGATCTTAAGATTTACTTTCTGTTTTTCTTCTCGTCCTTTATTATCTACCCCTCAGACCCAAAATATGCTACTGGAAATTAAACCAAAACAAAACTCCCTGGGTTCTTGTCTTTGATCTGATCACTAGATAGGTTTTGATTTTCCTCGACTGGACTGATGAGTCTTTTGTGACAGAAACCACGAAATGAGGCCAGGCCCTGGAAGGAGATTATAGTAGATAGTATATACAATGGAAATGGTAGGAAGAGAGGAGTACCCGGAGGACGATGACAAGAAGAGCAATGAAAACACGGGGCTTTGCCCTTTTAATTAGTTTGCCTGTAAGGGTCCTTCTTGTTTGACTGCCAAGCCTTACAAGCAAGGACATGTTTCTTAAATAGAATTCTTACTGGCAGTGTTGTGTAATAGCACAAAGAGTTTGCTACCAAAAGATGGTTATATGCACACAAAAAGTGGTCTGCATTGCATAAAATATTTTGCTTTAAAAAAATTACTAATTTTCAAAAGGATTGGCAGGTTCCTGCAAACCAGTAGTTATGGTCAATACAAAAGCAAATGCATCACGAAACCAGAGCTAGCCATTATACCCATTATGTTTAAACAATGAAGGGCAATTTGATTTTAAGCAGTAAGGCTAAGTGTAAATGCTGGGAGGAAAGAGGGAGAATTCCTTAGGTTGGAGTTCATCTGCCACGTACAGGAGACTTGAGGGGAAGTTGATTGAATTAGAAGGTACAACCTCTTTTATTCTTTCTGGGTTTGCAATTTATAGAGGAAGTAGTTCAGGGGAGTTTTACTACGTAAATTAAGTTTCAGTAGAAAGCATAAGCTGTCTGCCTTCAAGAAGTGAAGCAGCCTCTTTGCGTTACCTTGAGGACAGGTGTAGATGAGAGAGTGTGGGCAGGTAAGACCAGTAAAAGTTTTTCTGACTCCTTTCCCTAAGAGCTTAGCTTTAATGGCCAAAGACAGGCTTTCTCTGCATAGTAGTCAGAGGTCCCTTCTTGCCGGCACCCACAGACACGGCGGGTGTTAGTAGCCTGCCCTTTTATGCTTGCCTGGTCCAGTCGGGAGCTTAGATCCCAGCAGACTCTATCCGTCCCAGAGCCATTTCACGAAAAGAAAATGACTAAGACAATCATATAATCTCTCTTCTTATGAGGGAGAAGGGATTTTAGCCAAGAATGCAAGGTGTGCCTGCAGGCTTTACACCTATGCTGCGCACATGCTACACACACAAGCGTGTACGTGTGCACACACACACAGGTCCATTCTGCTTATTCACTTACTGATGAAGAGACATGCCGTGTTGGCTAAAGACCAGGAAGTAATTGTGTTGGGTTGACAAGCAGCCAAACCATAAGACTCACATGTCTCATTGGGCAATATTAATTGGCCAACGCTTCATTTACAAAAAATATGCAAAACATAAGTAATATGTATGAATATGGTGTTTTCCTGTCTCATGTCCCTGACTCATTTCCAGAGTAAGTCTCCTATAAGCATTCTCTTTGTTTTCTAGGGATCTGCTTCTTTCCAGAGCTGTGGGACATAAATAACATTTCAACAGAATTATTTACAAAGTAAACCCCTTTGTTTTCAGAGGCAAAGCCTCTCTTAAATCTCAGCTCTGCCACTTCCTAACTGTACAACTAGCAGCCATGTTATTTAACCCTTGTGCCTCATTTTCTTCAATTTTATGTGGAGTTAATAGAATGTCTCTGTCATAGGATTCTTGTGAGAAGGAAATAAGATCATCTAAGAAATCTTTTTTTGACAGTACCTGGTTCATCATATGATTTTTTAAAGTGTTACTGCATTTAATAGATACCTTTCCAGAGATACTCAGCATTTTCTCCTTTACCCTTCTCAAATTAGAAACACCCCTGTGACATTTGGTACTTCTCAATACCAGGGGTTCTGTTGGAATAGGAGGAGCCTCGGTGAGGAGGAGAGGCGAGCAGAGCAGAGCACAGCAGAGATAATTAGGCAGGAATAGGGTGGTAGAGACCTATTCCCATACTCTTCTCCTGCCTCCTATTCCATTGCTCTTTCTGGTATATTATACTGCTTCTTAACCTGTTGGTGGCTGGGTATAATACTAGGTGCAATACAAAAAAGAATATAAATTCAGCTCTATTGTGCAAGAAGTGGTTATCTAAGTCCCAGCCTTACTTTCCCATCTTCTCCAAGTCCATATACTTACCGTTTAGCTCCAATTCTAGCTCAAACCTACCCTGTGCACTGATGCCTAATAGGGAACAAGTACTCGAGGGATATCAGTGGCACCCGTTGACTCACCATAGAAGACAGAGAAGTAGTCCTCAAATCCTTTGCACTTAGAGGATACCACCTATGAAAAGTCAAAGAACAGGTCAAATACCAAACTTCCTAAACGCTCCATTCCCTCTGGACTTTCAGGCTTGAGGGGAAGGAATGTGAATCATTGGACCTGGAAAGAGGGCACAGGGGAGAGGAAACAGGAGGTTTCCTGTCCACCTCTGCTGTAAAAGAGATGTCAGTGCAATGCAGCAGGGTGTCCTGGTACACAAAATAGAGAAAATTGAATATTAAATGAGATATGTATATAAAACATCATTTTAGGGCCTGGCATATAGTAAGTCCTCAATAAATGTTAGCCACAATTAGTTCATGAATAACATCTGGATACTCAGCTATTTGGAGGGCAGTTAGACTTCTCAGTACTACATAAACCTTACTGCCTGTTCCTAATGCTGCCAGCCACTCACATGGTGACCACATTGAATGGGGAGGAGATGCTACTCACACTGGTCCATCTATCTGCACCTCTAGATTGTCTTAATTATTCACAGGTTGAAATTAAATGACCTATTTTGAGGGTTCACACACTGTTCTGTGCAAGAGAAAAAGTATATGACAAGCAGGCACATCACAAAACAAGCAGGCAGGTCTCCTGGCAATGACTGCAGGATGGCACTATATTTATATACATTTTATCTTTAATGTGAATTTTTATTTTACTATTTCTTTTATTTGTGTCTTATCAAAAGCAGTATAATATTCTTAATTCATCCTGGCCAAAGTTGAGTGACTTACATTGTTGTCTTTCATTATATAAAGTAGAAGGAGAATATATATGAATTTTAGGGTTTTGAAGACAGGATGAATTCAGGATCATCTAATCCAGTCTAAAATGTGGAAATCGATTCCTGGGGTATTAAATAATGAATTTTCTGAGTGGCAGAAGGGGAGGTCTCCCAGCCCTAATTCAGAGTCCTGCATGTATATGATCTCTTAACCCGTTACTCTTCTAAAGTGACCATGAACATAAAACTGTTTGAGAGCTGCTGTTTTGAAATAGAAGAGTGGTCATCTGTGCAGAGGATTCTCAAATAAGATACCACCACCTCTGGCCCAGTCTCTTCTTGTCTTTGGCACGTTATCCCTAACTGTCCACAGGAAATACATGCCTTGTCTATTATTTGGAAGAGGCAGTGATGACAGAAAGAATGGTTCCTGTTTTTTCTCTCTTTAGGATAGCTCCTCCCCACACCCTGTGCCCTTAGATACATAATCATGATCAAAACAAAAGAAGATTCGCAAGCTACATGCATGGCTCTAGGGATTGCCTAGAAAGAGGGTTTCATAGTGAAATGTCATCCTCTAGCTCTGCAATTCCAAGGAAGGGTCAGATTTGCAGAGTGTTAGACCTAGGGATTTATTAATAGATTTTCTCAAGGATAATTAAGTGATTTAAAAAATTCTCATAACTAAGTAAAACTTTAAAGTATATGTAAATAAATGGGAAGGTATAGAGAAAGTATTTGGAGACAATAAATATACATTCAAGATATAATAGCTATTGTTCAAACCAAGACTTAGCAAACTCTAGAATTATACAGACTAAATTTTTTCTCTCTCTATAGATTATCTTTTTTTAATAGTTCAGATCTAATATTTGGTACCTCGTTGTTTGTTTAAAGCCAATAATAACAATAACTGTTATCTGTCAAGCAACTGCCATAGGCCAGTGTAATTAATGCTTTTCATGGGATCTTGTTTAATTTGCACAGTACTGTGAGTTAAGTATGATTTCCCTCATTTATTGATAAGGATACTGAGGCTCAGGGGTCAAAGTAATGAGATTTTTTTTTTTCTTTTTTAGAATTTTGACAACCTATTTCCATTCTCACAGAAGCAGGGCAAAGCAAGCTTTTAGGCAAACACCAGGGAAAGGTTAATCCAGTTGCTGAACCAAATAAAGCACTCCTATCAGAAGCCCAGCCTGTTCGCCCTAGCTGGCCTGCCCTTTAGAATATTGAAGACACAGCCTTTTAAAGCAGCCTTTCTGTCTGTAATCCTCCCACAACCCTTCAGTGTTTATATATCTATGGGTAAAACCATGTCCTCTGGGTGAATCTGGTTGTCTTTTGAGAATTTCTGTTTCCTCCCTCAGTTCTTTCATTCTCCCTCGCACCAAAAGCTGCCCTCTCTTCTTCGCTCCCGAGTTGTAGCATGAGTGGCCAGGCCTTATTAGACACCAAGAGGGACACCCTTGAATAAATGCCCCACCTTTAGCACGTAGAATTCTGGGATTAGGTTTTGTCTGCTCAGTGTTCTTTTAAAAATAATTTCTAGGCTGGGCGTGGTGGCTTATGCCTGTAATCCCAGCACTTTGGGAAGCTGAGGCAGGTGGATCACCTGAGGTCAGGAGTTTAAGACAAGCCTGGCCAACATGTCAAAACCCCATCTCTACTAAAAATACAAAAATTAGCTGGGCATGGTGGTGGGCATCTGTAATCCCAGCTACTTGGGAGGCTGAGGCATGAGAATTGCTTGAACCCAGGAGACAGAGGTTGCAGTGAACTGAGATTGTGTCCCTGCACTCCAGCCTGGGTGACAGAGCAAAACTCTGTCTCAAAAAAAAAAGAATAATAATTTCTTATTCTGAGCTAGATTGCATAAATCCAGAGCAGGTAAGTCTGATGACAATGTTTCAAACATACGTTTCTCTTTGGGAAGTCCTTTCAGAACCCATTGATATTGAATAGACAAAAACCATTCTTCTTTAGCTTCTATCTCCTAATAAAAGATAAAGATAAAACAGCTTCAGATATATTACCTGATTGTTAACCATGCCCATCAGATGCAGTTGACCCTTGAACAACATGGGAGTTAGGAATGCCACCCCTACGTGATAGAAAATCCACATATAACTTGACTCCCCCCAAACATAACTACTAAAATAGCCAACTGTTGACTGGAAGTCTTACCAGTAACATAAAATGTCGATTAACATATATTTTTTTGTGTTATATATACTACAGACTGCGTTCCTACAGTAAAGTAAGCTAGAGAAAAGAAAATGTTATTAAGGAAAGCATAAGAAAGAGAAAATATATTACTGTTCATTAAGTGTAAGTGGATTATCATCCTCATCTCCTTCACGCTGAGGAGGCTGAGGAAGAGGAGGGCTTGTCTGGGGTAGCAGAGGCAGAAGAAAATTTGCATATAAGCGGACCAGTGCAGTTCAGACCTGTGTGGTTCAAGGGTCAACTGTAGACTATTAATTCTTTCTCATGTATAAGAAAATGGAGGCTCAACCAGGCTTTTCTATTCAAAATCACATACCAGCCAATGTCACTGGATTCCAGATTTCTCTAAAAAACTCTGAAGCCCAGCCTCTTACATGCTCTTTTGTATTGTCCCTTTTTCAGAAAGAAAATAAATCTATAGAAATTTACTCACTAGCTTTGAGTCCAAGTGAGTTTTGACTGTTTTGAAAAATTACACTCAATCAACCTCAAGGAATGAAGGTTTTCCACTGCTTAGTTCCTGCTGAAGATACCACTGCCCATTCTGAAATGCTTCCAAAAGATGCAATCCGGAAGTGCCTAATGTTATAATTGCATCAGTGCAATCTATGCACGGCTCACCAGCTCAGACTCACTTGAAGGTGTAATTTCCTTCTGTTTGTTTTTTAAATCTCTTTTGTTAATTCTGGCCTGTGCTCATACCTTATG
This sequence comes from Macaca fascicularis, assembly GCF_037993035.2. Lineage (NCBI taxonomy): Eukaryota > Metazoa > Chordata > Mammalia > Primates > Cercopithecidae > Macaca > Macaca fascicularis. The sequence continues at coordinate 149,276,161 of NC_088381.1, read as the reverse complement.
AAATGTAGAAGATCTAAGGGAGTGATCACTGAGATGATTCCCCAAACACCCTTCCATTTATAGCAGTCAGAGTTTCTATAGGTGTGCACCTCCCCATGCTTGCTATTCATGATAAACTTGATTTTTAGGAGTGCTCATTATTTAAATAATATTCCACCCAAATTATTGTTTGCTCCTCATTTAAATAATCAGTGCTTGCTGCTATAGTGCCAGCTAAAAAAAGATAGTAATTATCCTGCTTGGGCACAGCTGCAGAGCTGACTTTGCTTGCTAATTTGTTAAAGGGTTAATGTCCTATTGCATTTTTTAATTGTCTGCTTTATTGGACGATGCTCCATTTTAACTGGATTTCCTCTTCTTTATTTCCCTAAGAGCCAGTGAGATGAAAATGCCATTGTTTTTCCTAATGTGGTGTCAAGGCAGAACCATCTCTGGGGAAGTCAGGAAGTCATCCTGCAGTCGTGAAAGGATGAGGACTGAATTCCATGCAGGTGAAATTTCTTGTTTGGACAGTGTGACTGATCAGACTTTAAGTCTGTGCTTAGTACCATATATTAAAATAGAGAACATCAGCCAGGCACAGTGGCATAGACCTATAGTCCCAGCTACTTGAGAGGCTGAGGCAGGAAAATCACTTAAGCCCAGGAGTTCCAGGCTGTAGTGTGCCATGATCACACCTGTGAATTGCCACTGCACTCCATCCTGTACAACAGACTCCATCTCTTAAAAAAAAAAAGAGAGAATATGCCGCCTGTAGTCTCATCTACTCAGAGGCTGAGACACAAGAATCATTTGAACCCGGGAGGTGAAGGTTGCAGGGAGCCGAGATCGTGCCACTGCACTCCAGCCTGGGTGACAGAGCAAGACTCTATCTCAAAAAAAAAAAAAAAAAGAGTATATATTTTTAAAATATATGTGTGTATATATATATATACACTTTGTTTTTTAAAAAATAGAGTATGTATATACACACACATATATGTGTATATATATACGTGTGTATGTGTGTATATATACACACATATATACATATATACATATATATGTGTATATATATAAAATAATGTGTGTGTGTGTGTGTGTATATATATATATAGAGAGAGATTTAAAAGAATCAATAGGATTCTTTGGTTGCAATTAAAAAAAATTAAAAAGGAGAGTGTATTACAAGTTGAGGGTGGGGGCTGCTCACAGAGTTGAAGGGGAAGTTAAATAATCAAGCAGAAAGGCCAAGCTCAGAAAAAGCTGGAGCTGGAGCAGCTCTTGGGTCTCAGGCAAGCACTTGTAGCTGGTTTCTGCTGAGTACCACTACCTTCATGAATGAGCAACCATTTTCAGATTCATTTTCATTTTCCAAAAGAGCCAAATTCCAGGCAAAAAGTTTTTGCATTGATTTAGGTTAGCATGTGACTACATCAGGGTGGGGAACCTTGACTGACAGTCCCACCAGTCAGTCTCTAATGAGGAAAGTCCCTTAAAAATACATCTTAAACAAGACCTAAAAAGGACTAACCAGAAAGGAAAAAATTGATGAATTAAACCACATATAAATTAAGAATATCTGCTAAGCAAAAGCTACCATTAAGAAAGTTCAAGGCAAACTGCAGCGTAAGAGGAGATATTTGCAATAAATACATAATGACAAAGAAATCATATTCTGAATATATAAAAAAACTTCTACAGATCAACAAGAAGACAGCAGACTACCCAATGGACAAAAGCCTTGAAAAGGTACTTCACGAAGGAGGCTATCCAGATGGCCAGTAAACATATGAAAAGGTAAACACGTTCAGTATTCATCAGTGAAAGTTCAGTAAAACCCACAATATAACACACCACACACCCATCGTCATAGCTAAAATGAAAATAACAGGCAGTATCAAGTGTTGGTAAAAATGTAGAACAACCAGAACACATATACACAGTGGGTGGGAGTGTAAATTGGTATAGTCGCTTTGCATATCCAGTGACAGAGCAATTCTGCTCCTGGGTACCCAAGACAAAAGCAAGCACGTGTGCATCAAAGGCATGTACAAGAATTCATTCATAGAAGCCTAGCTCTCAAATGTTCATTGACACTAACATGGATAAATTGTGTCACATTCACACAATTGAATACAATGCAGAAATGCAAATTAACACATCACATGCAATAAAATGAATGAATCTCATGAACATAAAGAGAACATACTATATGAATTCATTTACCTAAGTTCAAAAACAAGCAAGTTACAGTATGGTGTTAGGAATCAGAAGAATTGTTACCCTGGGGGAAGAGGAGTTAGTGATTGGAAGCGGGTACAAAGGGGTCTTCTGGGGATCTGTGTTTTGAGATAGTGAATTACCTACGTGTCTTCACTTTGTAAAAAGCTGTTGAACTTTAAACTTATGATTTATGTTATTTTCTGTGTATTTTATACTTTTTAAAATGTTTGCCAAAAAAAGAACAGAATAACAAGAAAGTCTAAAGTAACAGTGCCTGGGTTTGAATCCTGATTCCATCCCTCTCTCCCTTCTTTCCTTTTTTTCTGCGATGCAGTCTCACTCTGTCGCCCAGGCTGGCATGATCTCGGCTCACTGCAACCCCCGCCTCCCAGGCTCAAGCAATTCTCATGCCTCAGCCTCCTGAGTAGCTGAGATTACAGGCCCGTTTCATCACACCCAGCTAATTTTTGGTATTTTTTGTAGAGACAGGGTTTCACCATGTTGGCCAGGCTGGTCTTGAACTCCTGACCTCAAGCAATCCACCTACCTTGGCCTCCCAAAGTGCTGGGATTACAGGCATGAGCCACCATGCCCGGCCCTGATTCCATCTCTAACAGCGTGAGCTTCGGCAAATTGCTTTTTTTTGTGCTTTAGTTTTGTCATCTGTAAGAGGGAGATAATAGCAGTACCTGCCTCACAGGGTTGTTGAAAGGATCAAAGGAGATAATCTAGGTAAAGTGCTTGAAACAGTTGTCAGATACACAGTAACCAGAATATAACTCTTAAGTACATACACTTTATAGTGGCTGCTCCATACTAGGTGTGTGGGGGAATCTAAAAATGTACAAAACCCTGGCCTCCAGGAGGTTTTCATCATAATTAGAAAGATGAGATATGTAAAAGAACAACTGTTTGGCCCTACAAGAGAGTATTGGGAAATTCCAAATGAGTGATACCAATAAGACAATCAGAGGAATTTGGTGGAAGAAGCGATTACTATAGTTTAGAGGGTTCTGGGCAAAACTCATGCAGTTGTTAGATAGTCGTTACTCGTGGTCGGGGAAGAGGCTGGTCAGGAGCACAAAGGCAACTGTTTCTTGATCTGGGTGCTGGTTACATGCATGTGCTCAGCTGTGAAAATACATGGAGCTACGATATGTGCACTTTTCTGTATACGTGTTCTACTTCAAGGAGGTTAAAAGGGCATTGGTTTCGAAACCTGGTTGATGTTTAACCATAGGCATGTTATATAAGCTCTGAGTTTCATTTTCCTCACCTATAAACTGTAAATATACCTCCCCTTGGGTTGTCACAGGGTTAATGAAGGCAAAATCCAGTCCAGGATGGGACAGTAAAATATTTCATGCACCTGATCTGCTCACTGAGGAAGAGGGTGACAAACAGAGGCAGAGCCTTCCTGTGTTAAGATTTGGAGCCTCTCTCTGGGGTTCATTGCTTTGTTGGAAGAATGACCTCGTGTCAGTATTGATGTTGTGAATGGAACCTGCTGCAGTGTGTCACTGTGGTGGTGCAGTGACTCAGCCACTGGGGCAAAGAGCACTTCTGCCTGTCAGGGCCACTGCTTGACACTTGTCCCACACCACCACTGTTGGTTTCCTTTTTCTGTGCTTAGTCATAGCCACACCTGCAAGTGCACACAATGCTTGATCCAGGTATGCGCTCAGTAAATATTTACTGAGTGCCTGCTGTGTGTCAGGCTCTGACGGAGCGTATAATAATGACTAAAAACAGAGTAAAAGTAAAACAACATAACACATTGAAGACTTGCACTTCAAATATTTTGGTCTAATAATAAGGTAGTCATGTTTCTTCTGAAAGCTACTTTCCCCCCATCTCCTCCCTTCTTTTTCTCTGCTTATCCTCTGCTCACCCAGTACACATTTCCTCATTCTCTCATTCTCATTCTCATTTGTATTCATTCTGTATCTCTTTTACGCGCACACACACGCGTGCGCGCGCACACACACACACACACCCCCTCACTGAACTCCATTCTATATAATCAGTCTAAAAGCCATTTAACAAAAGCAATCAACTCATAGCAAATATTTTTCTACTTGGTCCTGCCCCTCCAAACTATAGATGGCAGTGCCTGACATTAATTATAGCAGAAACAGTCATGAAGTGTTCTTTCTGGGTACGGCACCATGTCAGGTACTTGCCCACATCATGTGTAATTCTCCCAACATCCTGCAGGGCATCATTATCCCGTCTGATAGGTAGGTGAGGGACTTGAGGCTTACAGATCTTATATAATTTTCCCACTGTCCCCCACAGCCTGTTTGTGGCACAGCACAAGCCTGCTGTCTCTTGACGTGTCGTATTCCTTGTAGAGCCATTTGCAGTGTCGTCTCTGATGATTAAATGATGTGAACACCCTCTGCATCAGTTTGTCATGCAATCAACTTTACATGCAAAACTGTGTGTTAGCGGAAGTTGCCACCATGGATTCTGACACCATGGTCATTCTCTTACTAAAATGAGTGTAGTTTGACTAGAAATGTCAGCAAAGAACCAGTCAGCCTTGCAAACACTTTCTGATTTGTTGCATAAATGCTTTAACATTTAGAAGCACTAACCTGCTGCACCTTCAGAAGGGATACTGAGCCTATTTCATTATCTTTATTAAAATCTCGGATCCAAGTGAGCCTTTCCATCACTACAGGAAGAGCCTGTGTGTTTTGAGAAAGTTCTGCCATTTTGGGCCTTCCTTATTAGACTGTCTCTCTCAGACAACTTTAACACTTATTGTTAGCCTCCGTTCCAGAAATTTGTAGACAGATAGGGGTGTCTGATGCTGATTACAGTGAGTATTGCTGTAAGCTGGGCACAGAGGGGGCAGCTGATATGGTGCATGCTTATAAATGCTGTTCTAAATGGTTTTTCACAGACAGGCACAGTCCAGAGTGGCTACTACTCCTATTAGTCCTGATGTTTTTGTGTCCTTGTCTCCAGCCTTCTAATACACCACTCTGATTGGGGACAGCCAGCTCTCCTCAGTGCACAGTGTCATGTTATGCGTTGGGGCTCGAGTCACGTTCAAGTGAGGAGGGAGGTCAAAGCCAGCAAATCACCATGGGCTTAAGATCTAGGCCTAAGCTGTTTAGCCTCAGAAACTTAATATTATTGTATTGAGAAGCAAGCATTTCTGGGGGTTGACAAATCTACAATAGGAGACGTATATTGGCAGTATGACTAATAACAGTTATTTGTTCAAAAACTAAAAGCTACTAAAAATTAAGTTTCCTCTGCATGGGCTCAGTTCTTTACATGTATTTTTTCCAGTTCTCACAACAACCCTTCAAGTTTTTGAGTAATTATTCACATTTCACAAATGTGAATACTGAGCTGGCATCCCAACCAGGTATATTGACTTCCAAATCTTGAGCACGTTCCAATCTGTCTCAATGTCTTCAGACATTCTCTCTGCTAGTATATCACCCAACTGAAATGTCAGCTCCTTTCCCAGTTTGGTCAACTATCCCAGACAGAATTATGGATCATTTCCTCTTTTGGGTTCACACAGCACTTTTTATGTACCCATAAGAACACTTTGTGTTGTAATTGCTTTTGCTATATTGTGGTTGTTGGTTTATTTGCCTGTTCCCTCTGCTAGTCTCTGAACTTCTTAAAGGCAGTGACAAAGTCTTATTCCTTCTTTTACATTTAGCTTGTCATAGGACCTGGCAGTGTTGTGTAGTGTGGAAGGACTGAGTTTAAATCTTGCATCTTTTTTGGCTGACATTATGTTCTTGGGACATACTTTACTGCCTAGTAACAAATAGTATATGTTCAATAAATATTGAATGAGAAAGTATAATCTTGGATATTATTTTTTCTCTGTTAATTATTTCTATTATTAAAGCTGAAGGATAAAAATACCTACCTTATGGGGTTGGTGTGAGATTAAATGACTGAATCAAACCTGGGGAAATGATGGTGCAATAGTAACTTTTGAGATTCAGAGAATGGTTATGAGATTCATCATGTTGTTGCATATATAAATAGTCAATTTATTTTTATTGCTATAGTGGTATTCTATTATATTAATATGATACTGTTTGCTTATTCATTCTCCTATTGATAGGCATTTGGGATGCTTCCAGGTTTTCACTATTATGAATAAAGCTGCTGTGAACATTCTTGAACAAGTCTATTTGTAGACATATTTTTCATTTGAGAACAAATATAGGAGTGGAATTGTTGGGTCATAAAGTAGGTCAATGTTTAAATTTATTAGAGGTTGCCAAACCATTTTTAAAAGTGATTTTACCATTTTATACCCTCACCAGTGATGCATGAGAATCTTAGTTGCTGCACACCTTTGTTCACATTTGATATGATCCTGGGAGTGTTTAGGATCTCATTATAGCTTAATTTGCAGTTGTCTGGTGTCTAATGATGCTGAGCACCTTTTCATGTGCTATCTACATAGTTTACATAGTTTCGTTGTGGCCTATTGAGGTGTTGGTATTTTTATTATTGATTTGTGGGAGTTATGTATTCTGGATACAAGTCTTTTATCGGTGGCTTGCCTTTTAACTTTTTTGATGATGTCTTGATAAATTGATGAAGTACAATTTATTTATATTTTTCTTTTATGGTTAGTGCCTCTTGTGTCCTAAGAAATTCTTGCCTACCCTAAGGTCATGGCAATATTTTTCTATGTTTTCCTCTAGAAGCTTTATAGTTTTGGCTTTCATGTAGATCTGTGATCCCTTTCAGATTAATCTTTAGATAGAGAGAGAAGGAAGGGCGAAGATCTACTTTTTCTGTATGGATATCTAGTTGCTCCAGCACATTTTATTGAGAACTTTTTTTTCCCGTTGAATTCCTTGGCATCTTTGCCCAAACTCAAGTGACTTTACATGCGTGGGTCTACTTCTACACTCTTCATTCTGTTCCATTAACCTATTTGTCTTTCCTATGAGACTGTCTTAATTCCTGAAACTTTATAGTCAGTCTTGAAATTTGGTAGTGTGAGTCCTACAACATTTTTCTTCTTCAAGATTGTCTTGGTAATTGATGGCTTTGATAGAAATTGACCAGCTATCAAAAAAATGTTTTTTTAAGCCTGGAAGTTTTTATTGGAATCGTATTGATTCTACAGATCAATTTCATAAAATGTTCCATCTTAACAATTTTGAGTATTCAAATCCATGAACATGAAATCTCTCCATTTATTTAGGCCTTCTTTAACTTCTCTCAACAGTGAAGAGGCCTTATGCATCTTTTATTAAATTTACTTCTATGTAGTTGATATTTTTATGCTATTGTAAACAATATTTTAGAGGGCTTATTTCCAGTTACTTGTTACTAGTATTTTAACATATAATTGAGTTTTTAAAGAAAGACTTTGTATCCTGAGGCCTTGCTATATTCACTTTTACAATTATTTTTACTTTTGTTAAGAAGGTTGATAAAGGAAAAACTGAAAACAGCAACAGCCCAGAATGCTCATAAGTTAGCCACAGGGCTCAATCTCTTTCTTTTACTTTTTTTTTTCCTTTTTCTTGCCTTGTTGCAATGCCTAAGGACTCCATTACAACGCTGAAAAGGTGAGACTGGGAGGAACACTTTCAATGTTTCACCATTATGATGTTAGCTGAGGTTTTCTTCCTGTATATGCCCTTTATCAGGTTGAGGAAGTTCCCTTCCATTCTTAGTATGGTGATAATAGTATTCCTATTATAGCTAGTGTGAGTTAAATTTTACCATACTTTTTCTACATAGTCTCACATATTTTTTATATAACACATTAATTCTGTGCATGTATGGGTAACTTCTGCAATATTCCTGGTGGATGCAGAAGAGTTGCCTAAGAGAAGCCCAGGCATGTATTTTAAAATGACCACCATGATTCTAGTACCAAATACAGTTTGGTGTCACTTGATCTCCACCTGAGCCCTGTGGCTAACTTATGAGCATTTTGGGCTGTTGCTATTTTCAGTTTTTCCTTTATTAACCTTCTTAACAAAACAGATGTCTCTTATTTTGGTGGTAAAGGTGGGACTTTGGGTACTTTTTATTTCGTTCCCTTGCCTGTATTTTCTAAATTTTCTTTAGTGACATGGATGAATTGTGTTTAAAAAAGTTTTAAAGTTCTGTATAATTAGATTACAGATTAATACACTTCAAACGCATTTCTACCAAGTCTTTCTGAAAGTATATCCAAGTCACCTTGCTTGGATATGGGTGTTTCTTAAATCTCTGAGAGCAACATATTCACAAACCATTTTGTGGTGGGTGACTAAGGACTTCTCTGTTGATCCTTTAATCATTTAATTTTAGAAGGTGCTCATTTTTCCCTCTGCCCCAACTTCAGTTTCCTGGATGAAACTCCTAGCACGGTTCTGTTCAACATGCTTTTCTTTAGTTTGTCTTCCTTAGGAACTTACCAGAGCAGGAAAAGAAACACCAACAGATTGTGTGTGTTATTACAGTGGTATAGATCAGGGACTTCAGCCGTGCTTGGGAATTTAATGACTTGCAACAGATGGAGTCTGAGTCCAGGGTGACTTTGCTCAGGGGTAATTCTTAGTAAGTTTGGCTTTTAAATTCAGTGATTTTTTTTTTTTTTTCCATCTGAAGCAGTTGAGGCTTTAAAGGTCTGGAGCTAGAGGAAGCCTCCTTCAGACTAGTCTGTGGATGACAGCCGTAGGATGTGGAATAGGGATCGGAGATAGACTGTTATTTCCAGCTGCTGTGCTTTGTTTTTGTGGAACAGGAAGTCATTATCTGGAGAGCCACAAATTCTTGATAGCTCATTTCTCCTTCCTGGAAGGGCACCCGCATCGAGAATAGGCTTCATCGCTAGAATCCTAGGGCTCCCACAAGGAGCTCTATTTGACTACTTGTTTTCTTTCTAATTACAGATTCCTGATAGAAGGAATGTTTTCTCCTCTTTCTCAGTACTTAATGTACATGGCAATAAATATCAGTTATTATTATTATTATTTTTCTTTTGAGACAGAGTTTTGCTCTTGTTGCCCAGGCTGGAGTGCAATGGCACGATCTCGGCTCACCACAACCTCCGCCTCCTGGGTTCAAGTGATTCTCCTGCCTTAGCCTCCCGAGTAGCTGGGATTACAGGCATGCGCCACCAAGCCCATCTAATTTTGTGTTTTTAGTAGAGATGGGGTTTCTCCATGTTGGTCAGGCTGGTCTTGAACTCCCGACCTCAGGCGATCCACCCGCCTCGGCTTCCCAAAGTGCTGGGATTATAGGCGTGAGTCACTGTGCCCGGCTGGCCAGTTATTTTCTTACTTTCTATTGATAATTAAAGTTAGAAAGTTTTATACTATACGAAGCAAAACAAACCTCAAACCTCAAAATGAATGAATAAGTGCTCCTTCTTTCTCATTTTTTACCAGTAATAATGAAAATCATTTGAATCGTATAGCATGCCATATTTTACAATAGCACTCATATGTCTTATTTGATCCTCACAACCATATTGTGGGGCATAGGAAATATTATTATCCTCTTTAAAAGTGAGGAAACAGACTCAGAAATTGAGAAATTTGCTCAAGATTGGACAGTTCTAACAACGTAGAGCTACAATCCAAATGCTGCAGTATACCAGAGTGGTTAAGACTAAGGGTTGCGAACTCAGGCCTCTTGGGTTCAGATCCTAGCTCTTCCTCTTACTAGCTTTGTAACTTTGGCCATGTCACCTAACCTCTGTGCCTTCATGTCCCCCTCACTAAAATAGAGGTCATGGAGACTTACCTCATATAGATGTCTCTTGGATCAAATGAGATCATTTTGATACAGCTGTAGACAGACCAGCTGGCATACAGTTCCTGGTTGGTGAGGGTCAGCCAGGCCACTATTTGTCTTGGAGGCAGTGGTGGAAGATTTTTATCCTTCAGTCCTTCCGGCTACCTCTCCTGCCTTGAAACCTGAAGTCAACTCCAGGAGTCACCAAAGTGCCCGACACGCTCCAGAAGTCCCCAAGTGCCCTGTAGGGTTAGAGAATCCAACCCCAAATTAAACGCTTTAAAGAAAAACTCCTACCATAAAGATCTTTTTCCTTGGCTCAATTTTACCAGGCGGCTGAAGATGGTATGTGCTTATTTCCTCTTACACAATTTTAATCAGAAAGCTTAAGGTGGTTTTAGATAGGATTGTTACATTCTTCCTCTCTAAATATTTTAGGGAGTATTTGTTCTTTATTTGCCATCAACATTTATCAAATGCATGCTGACTCATGTATTTGCCACAGTCTGCTCTTGAAGTAGGATAGAAATTCCTGTGCTATACCAAACATGTTCTTAAAGTCTTTGAGGAAGCAACTCTCTGTGTTTTATATTGTACAGCCTGCCCTTCAGTTAAGTAAGGTTTTTGCCCATGAGTGGGGAGACAGTTCCACCTTTACGTCTTTTGCTTGACTTCTCTCATATATGCAGAGAAACAGAGACAAAGAGAAAAAGAGACATGTGCCGGTCCGCTGTGTGTCTAGCTGCAAAGGAGGTTCGAGCCTATCCCTGGGAAATGCCCTCAATGAAGGACACAAAGGTTACTATTTTTAGAGTGCAGGGCAGCATGTTTGTCAACATTTCATGGTGTGTCACAGCCAGGCAGGAAACTTTAGGTTTGAAAATAGAAGTCTTAATCCCATTACCTCATTTTTGTCTACTGAAGTCCCTGACTTTAAATGTCAACAGGAATCAAATTTACTTCATGAAGCAAATCATCAGCATTGATCGTTCTCTATCTAGCACCACATTTTCTCATTACTTTTCACATATCCTGTATTCCCCACGCTGAGGCAGCCAGACATTGCATATATGTACTAAAATTAAATGCATTTAATACTCTGCCCTCCAAACTGTTTTAGCATACGTAATGCTCATACTAACAGCTTGGTTAGACGTTGCCAACAACTACTGTACTTACTGTCTTCCACACTGCCTGTTTTAAATATTGTCCTACGAAAACTCTCATCCCAAAATACTAAGGAAAAAATGTAGGCTGTATAACTGGATATGCAGAATAATCCTTATGTTGTAGAACTGTTTATGTTTATGAATGTGTACATAGAGTAAGACTGCTTGAAGGAAACACACATTATGATGGTGACATTGATTATCTGGGGTAGCAGCAGGTTTAGGTGCTTTTAATTGTATGTGCTTCTGCACCTTCCAAATTTTCCAACATATAACTAGTTCCTTAAAGTTATTAAGAAATTTAATTTCTTGATATTTATAGAAACAAACTGTTACTTATTTTAGAACTTGGTGACTTGAACATCTATAAAACCAATGTGCTTTGAAATGAATTCATATGTGAGTGCCTTAGATTCAGTGTGCCTTAAATCTTGAGTCATCTTCATTGGAGGCAAAGAATACTTAACCCTATGGCCCTAAGGACAGTGGGGGACAAGTCACTTAAGTGGCATCTGTCACTTCAGGACATATAAAGGTGCAAGAATGTTCTAGCCTTTCCACGTTCCCCTATTCTGTTGTTACTTGATGCCATTTCCTTTCTCAGAAGTTCTTTTGGTATTTAGGAGATCGTTGAAAAGCCATGACCTCTTTCATCTGATACATAACCAAGACTTTTAACACAGATCCATAGTTGGTATAGACGAGTTTTGGTTTAATATAGCTGTAAATATGTATTCAAGTATTCCAAGAATGCTTTCTCCATATTTATAATCTTCTATTTCTTTTCTTTTCTTTTTCTTTTCTTTTTTTTTTTTTTTTTTTTTGAGACGGAGTCTCACTGTGTAGCCCAGACTGGATTGCAATGGCACAATCACGGCTCACTGCAACCTCCGCCTCCTGGGTTCAAACCATTCTCCTGCCTCAGCCTGGGATTACAGGCGTGAGCCACCATGCCTAGCCCTATAATCTTCTATTTCTAAAATGCAATAACTGCCCACCTGGCACCCACTTAAACAGCATGAGGAATTCAGGATTTATTTAGAACCTAGAACTACCTCAGTGTCTGAATAGCAATTGTAGGCCTTATCGTACAGTGGTTGAGCACTTTTGAATGCTTAGAAGCATGTTCACATGTGTTATTTCATATTTGCTTCCAAACGACCCTGTGAACTAGAATAGTGATTAGGATTATTTCATGTTCCCGTGAGGAAATGGCACAAAGAGGCTTGCCTTAGACCTCAATGAGTTTGTGGTAGAGCCAGGACTAGAAATAAAACCTTTCATCCCATGTCTTTATCAAAGGCCCCACAATTCCAGATGTCTCTTTCCAAGATCTTCCCCAGGGATACAGGGACTCTAAGGAATAATCATGATAATAACAATATCAAAAATAAAATGTTTGCTATATATACTTCATATACATTAACTCAGTTCTCATGACAATGTAAGAGGTAAGTACTATTATTATCTCAATAGGCCTTAGTTGAGGGAATAGAGGCCTAGTACATTTAAGTAACTTACACAAGGTCGCAGAGCTAGTGGGTTGGAATAGCCAAGAGATGAACCAGCATAGAGCCATAGTCCATGCTCTTAACCACTTGACAATGCGGTAAGTCCTGTCTGCTTCCCACCTGTTTATGCCTAGGTTGACCTAGGCCAAAGATGGAAATTTTTCTGGTAAGGGTCCTAAAACTCCTTTTCTCCAAACTTACAGAAGTGTGTGTCTTATATTAAGCAGTAAGAATACTGTCCTATCTCCTTGTGGAAAGAATCAGGGAGAGTAAAGAGGCATAATAAAACTGAAATATTTTTGCTCAATAGTTAGACAAGATTGGAAGGTTCTAGGAATTTATATCTGCCATGGTTGCTGCAAGGATCTTTTCATCTATCTCTTGTCTGGCTGCTAAGGAGCTTTGATTGCAAGTAACAGAAGCCAACTTTACTGTGAGCAAAAATAATTTATTCTAAAGACATAGTAGCTTACAGAATCAAAAGAAAAGCTGAATACTCAGGCTTCAGAAAGTTGGTGTATCAGCTTTTACTGTGTTACAACCACCTCAAAATTTAGTAGCTGAAGAAAAAACCCCACCATTTGTTCACCTTATGATTCTGCAAATCAGCAATCTGGTCGGTGCTTGAGCATTCCCCTACCTGCGCTAGGCTCAGCTGACCTCATCTGCGGCTCACTCATGGGTCTGCAGTCCCATGAGTAGCCTAGTTGGCTATTATGTCTTGATTCTCCATATGGTCATTCATCCCCTGGAAGGGTCACTCACATGATGGTCTTGGAGTTCCAAGTATAGTGAAAGAAGGCAAGCCCCAATGCACAAGCACTTTTCTAGTCTCTGCTCGAGATATATGTATTTAATCTCGACTGAAGCAAATCACACAGCTAAGCTCAGAGTCAGAGTGGGAGGGAGCTGCCCAAGAGCGCAGATAGAGAAGGAGGAACAATCCGTGGCCATTTTTGCTATCTCCCATAGATGGCCAGGAACCTTGGCACCTTTAAGACTCAAGTCACCAGTCGGGTGCTGTGGCTCACGCCTGTAATCCCAGCACTTTAGGAGGCCAAGGCAGGCAGATCATGAGGTCAAGAGATCGAGACCATCCTGGCCAACACAGTGAAACCCCTGTCTACTAAAAATACAAAAATTAGCTGGGCATGGTGGCGTGTGCCTGTAGTCCCAACTACTTGGGAGGCTGAGGCAGGAGAATGACTTGAACCCAGCAGGCAGAGGTTGCAGTGAGCCAAGATTGTGCTATTGCACTCCAGCCTGACGACAGAGCGAGACTCCATTTCAAAAAAAAAAAAAGGACATGAGTCAGCAAGAACTAAGGTGAAGGCTTTCTAGGGTGCCTCCGTCTGAATAACTTAGCCCCCACTATCTTCCTGCCGTTAGTCAGTCCATTCAAGATTTCCAAAAAGAACCTCACTGTGCTTGAATTATATGCATCTTGGATGGTGCACCTTGGGTGACAATCAGTGAAGACTTGAGAAAGAGGGAGGAGTCCCCAAAAGGACAGTTGTGAAGTTGTTACCCGGATTAGTGTGGAGTGATGCAGAGAAGGCAATACAATATTCCTTCTCTCTGTATTGTTCACTGTATTGACTTAGTCCTTTCCCTCGAACCATGTAGGTTTAAGAATTTATTAAGCGCAAAAGTAGTAATCTCAGCATATTACTTGAACAACAGAAGATTTCAAATATTCAACTCAAAAGACACTTGTTATAAAGCTAGTGGTGCTATTAGTCCTTTCTCACGCTGCTATGAAGAACTGCCCAAGACTGGGTAATTTATAAAGGAAAGAGGTTTAATTGATTCACAGTTCTGCAGGGTTGGGGAGGCCTCAGGAAACTTACAAACATGATGGATGGGGAATGAAACGCATCCTTCTTCACATGGTGGCAGGAAGGAGAAGTGCCAAGCAAAGTGGGCAAAACCCCTTATAAAACCATCAGCCCTCATGAGAACTCACTCACTATCATGAGAACAGCATGGGGTAACTGCCCCCATCATTCAATTAACTGCGATCGGGTCCCTCCGATGACAAGAGGGAATTATGGGAACCATAATTCAAGATGAGATTTGGGTGGGGACACAGCGAAACCATATCACCTGGCATGGGTCAAGATCTCACCGACATCTCCTCTTTTTGTCATTGCTGTGTATTTATTGGATACCAAGTGTATAGCCAAGAAAGGGACTGGACTGGTGTTCTGATGTGAGATCACATGATCCTTGTCCCTGGCAGTTGTTTGTTTAAATCAGTTTTAGAATGTGTGCAGAATTGGAATGCTGGTTTTAAGACTTTCTAGAAATAAAGAAGGGATGGCAGTAAAGTCGACATTTAGCTGAAGTCCAGTCAACAGGGAAAGCCTAAGATAGGCTGTTACCATTGTCACCAGGGAGCTAGAGCACTTAAGATTGAATTATTGCCCAAATAATAGAAAGGTTTAAAGGCATAACAGATCCTTCATATTTACCAAAATACCTTTCCCTTTGAACTGAAAACCAGGGCCATTTTTCTGATCATAATAGCCTGCTTTTAGAAAGGATAGGGAAGAGGTGATATCTTTGTGTGTGTGTGTGTGTGTGTGTATGTGTACCCATGCTAAGTATTTGAAACATGCCTAGTACACTAAGCATTTTCTCCAGATGTTTGATCAAGTTTCTACAAAGGTTTAATCATGATCGTCTAATATATTTGGAATAAATATATTACTTTATTCTAATAAACTAATTTATTAGAATAAACTAATAAACTAAAACTAATAAATTAGTTTATTCCAATAAATTAATAAACATACAAACATACTAGTTAATGTTTTGTAACATATAATAAATAAAAAGAAGAAACATTGAAAAGGTGGGTTAAAAAGTGAACAAAAATAGAAGTTGTAAAATATTTTCTTTCCATACCCCAGTGGATCAACTGAGTATCTCCTAAGTCTACTCTTCCACTTTGGGGACTGCTTGTCTAGACTGCTAAAACATTTTATACCTGCCCAACAATTACAAAGACATTTCTCAGTACCAGAGGGATAATAGAAAGTTGAACATTCTGTCTTGATCAAAGTGTATTCATGACTTAATACTTCCTTTATGTGGTGAATTCCTGTACTTCTTTGGTATATCCATAATGGCTTTGTGAATGTATGTGTCTTCATATACATTCTGTCTTCATAGTTGTACTTCATACCTGAAGTATAGACTTTCATATCCCTTGTAGTTCTCAAGTCTTTGAAGTTTATCTCTACAATAATTATGGAAAGGTTTGGATTCATGGAAATCATAACCTGTAACAAATATATTCTTTCTTTTTCCAATTCCTTTCATTCTTCCTGCCTCCTTTCCTTTTTTCTCTGTTGGATTGATAACTAATATAACTTCAAAGGCATTTTCCCTCCCTACTTCCTCCTATTCTGTTTTTTGCTGCTTTAAGAATTTCGAAATGAGAATAATACATACATATTTTTTCTTCCTGTGAGAGCTAACAGTTATTGAGCTATAGGCCAGGCGTATGCTGGGAATTAGTTGTTTTCCTCTTTTTCTAAGAGATTGTCTTAACTTGATGTGTTTACACTTTTATAGATTGCATCTACCATCAGTCTATAAGGATGTCCTCTTTGATCTTGGTAACTAAAAGCGAGTTGGACAAGTCCAAATCCAATTGAAAAGACAAATGACCAACTCCAAATCCAATTGAAAAGACAGGCCTACTGCATACATGAGCTATTTGGTTATTTTGTTGTCAGTGTCATTGCTGGAAAGTCCACATAAAGAACAGTGAGCTTTGGGTAATACAGATGAAAGGGGTCGTCTGTAGGGATCCTTTCAGCTTGCAGTAATTGCCCCTAACATTCCTGTGGGTGATGCTGGTCATCTGACTGTACCCTCACCCCCAACAGACTTCTTGAATTTCTCCTGGAAATGATATTATAGCACAGCAAAGGTAACAAACAGAAGATCGACATGATACAGACTCAGAATGCATCTTCTTCTCCTTCCCAGGACACATGTACACAAGTACACATAATAACATGCAAGAAATCTCAGCTGTCTTTCTTTGCCCATACCACCAGCCCCCTGACCAAAGTTACAGAATCCCCAACTTGAGTGAAGCAGAAATTCTCATCACTAAGGTTCAAAATTATCAGACTTTGAATCTGGTAGAATGGCACTATTATAACTGTTTCAGGATTGTGACAGTGAAGACATTGCTGTTTGTGCTTAAAGTATATTTGCTCATGAAGCTAAAAGACTTCTGATAAGGTGAGACTAGTAAGACTCCCAAGCTCCACTCTCAGAATAAGTAGGCCTGGGTCTGTGCCCATACGACTGAATATAAAAGTATTATATATAAAGAGGCTGATGAGGACCAGCTCTGCAGGGGCACTGATCAGTAGGACTTTAGTGCTGTATTAAAAGTAGACCCATATATTGAAGGAAGCAGTGAGGGAGCTAACAGACAGAGCTGTTGGTGAGACTGCAACCTCTAGGTTTATTTCATTTGGCCACTTGACATGCTTTATAGGGCATAGTGTGGCTTTCTCTTATTCACCAACATAACCAGGGATAATCAAGCCCTTGCCCTTGTATAATTCCTGCTGGGTCTGTCCCACAAACCCTGGCCAACAGACAGATGGATGAAATGAGTATTCAGACACAGGTATGCAGTGTAAGAGCAGCTAGGGGACTGGCTGGCTCTAGTGGTCAAAGTGCAGTCCCGAGAAGCTGGAGCTGCTTGCTTTTTATTCAGTGCAGGCACAATGCCGAAAACCTGAAGCCAACACAACCTGCGGGTAATTAACATTTATTGTTCCACTTTCAGGGAATGTCACACGCGCAGATGATAGAAGTCAGTTCCTGGTCGACATAAGTAAATAAGCCTGTTTAAGATAATTCCCCCACACTCCCTTGTACCTACTCCTTGCCCTCTGCCTCAGGGTTATAGAATGCTGTCTTCAGCTATTCTCCCCTGGGGCTCTGCAGAACCTTCCGACCTTTCAGCAGATTTGCGTCCTTTCCCCTATAGTTTTTCCCACCACTCTGACCTGTCCCCCACACATTCCCTAATCTTTTATAAATCTGGTCATTTTTTCTGTCTTCTAACTATTGCAACAGTGAGCCTTTACCTTCCTTGGCAATTCCAGGATCTGAGAATCATCTTACAAAGTCTGAAACTGATTTTACTTGCTCACCGAAGAGTGATATGACTGTTAGAAATGGGTATCTCTGACCAAATGTAACATCAAGGTTCAGTCCCATCTAATTCCACTTTAGGGTATACTGATACAGCCTAGCCCTTCACTAGCATCCAGGAACGTAACTGTTCCTAACCCCTTCAAAGGTCCAGAGGCTTCTTGGATCTTACAAGCATCCTGCGTTGTTGGTGGGGTGTGTTCACATGGTGAGCAGGTGAATAGTAAGGATGTGGAGGTGCACATGAGTGAGACATCTGTGGCAGAGGGCAGTCCTAATGAGTCACCTGTCCTGGTCACAGTAAGAGCATGAGCATTATAGTCCTACCACTGCTTCTGGGGACTTACCCAGTGCTCCTCCAGGAAGTACTTTTTATGGCTCCCCAGCCCTGGCATGGGTATAAGAAGTGTGCTAAAATCGGTAAGAATGGAGACCCCCTTTTTCCCTTATTCCTATGCTACGTTCTCCCTTATGGTAACCTCTAGATATAGGACGCCTTCTCTTTTAACCTCCTAAACCGAAAGAGCCCCCTTTTCACTTCTTTTCATACCATAGAGGTGTTTGATGATCCATTGAGCAGAGCTTCACATCCAAAAGGCTGAGCTCCTACAAACTCCTCTGTTCAGTTCTCTTTGATGGACTCATAAGTACAGCCATGCACTGCATAGCATTTCAGTCAACAACAACATGTATATGTCAGTGGTCTTGTACGACTCTACTACCATATTTTTACTGTACCTTTTCTATGTTTAGATATCTTTGGGTATACAAATGCTTATAATTGCCTGCAGTATTCAGTACAGTAACATGCTGTACACGTTTGTAACCTAGGAGCAATAGGCTTTACCATATAGCCTCGGAGTATAGCAGGTTATACTATCTAGGTTTGTGTAACTACATTCTATGATGATATTCTCCAGGTTTGTGTAACACTCTATGATGATATTCTATCCAGGTTTGTGTAACTACACTCTATGATGATATACTATCCAGGTTTGTGTAACTACACTCTATGATGATATACTATCTAGGTTTGTGTAACTACACTCTATGATGATATTCTGTCTAGGTTTGTGTAACTGCACTCTCTGATGATATACTATCCAGGTTTGTGTAACTACACTCTATGATGATATACTATTTAGGTTTGTGTAACTACACTCTATGATGATATGCTATTTAGGTTTGTGTAACTACACTCTATGATGATATTCTATCCAGGTTTGTGTAACTACACTCTATGATGATATACTATCTAGGTTTGTGTAACTACACTCTATGTATGATGTTCCCACAATGAGGAAATCACCATTGATGTTGCATTTCTCAGGATACATTCCTGTCATTAACCAACAACAGGGATATGCTCTACAGTTGAAAATGACTATATTTGAAAATAGGAAGGAAACAGGTACTTTTTGCTATGGCAATAATAAAATAAAACACAGCTTAGGGTCTCTGCAGGTGTCACTATCACTAGTTAACTCAAGACACCTTGTTATATAAAATGTTAAGGAATTAATTTATAAAGCAGAATACTGATTTTTCAGTTTACCATAGATGCCAGAATATATCCCTGCCCTCAGCGTGAGACCTCTGCTGGGGAACTGGTGTTGGCCCAGTCAGACCACAGCAAGGTGTCGTAGTGGAGTCTCTGCCCAGGCTGAGTTGGAGAATGGAGCCCTCATCTAAGACAACCCAAGAAACTGATATCAGAAAGGCACATTGAGGCAGGGAACCAATAAGCCAATTGAGTCATAGTTGGTTGTTAGAGGAAGAGGCCAAAAGTAGGGATCCAAAGGTAGAGTATTGGGGAAGGCATGGGGAAGTGGGCAGTGGTAAAACAGAGGCAGAAGTTTAGAACCAGAGAGAAAAGATATTCTTGGTCACCACGTGAGGCTATACCCCACCAACATGGAATAAACTGGGGATAGTCCTGGACCAGTCAACAGACTTAAAGTCTGATGCTTGCTTTTCTGAGCAAAAAAAAGAAAGCTGGAATGTGTTGGGTCAGCCTGTCCTAATAGCAGGGAGGGAGTTGGCAGGGCAGGCTGGACCAGTCATTTGAAGAAGGTACGCAGTACTGCTTCATAGGTCACCTTAGTAAGTAAAAATGAGAATGTGGTGTCTTGATAAAGATTCTGTTAAGTAATGTTAAGTGGTAGTTTGATGAACTGGCTTCTTCACTTCGGGGATATCTCTGACGGGGTACTTTACCAGCATTGAAGCATCCTCTGTCTTGGACAGTGCCGAGCCAGGTGAATACACATCCTCTGGCTGTCCTTTTTATCATTAGTATTTTGTAATGACTAACCAGGTCCCAGCATAGACTCATCCTCCAGCTCTCCTTTTTATCATAGTATTTCGTGATGACTAAGTAGGTCCCAGCATATTTTACACACATTAGAAGCACCCTTGATAAGCTTGAGATGACTAACTCCCTTCTCTCACCCTATGCATTTCCACATTAGTGCATGACATCACTTGACCTTTTGCACAAAGACTTCTCTATGTCAATGGATGTTAATCTTTATTTAATTAACTTATTTTCCCTGTTGAAAAACGTTCCTAAGAAGTTGTGTCAAGATAACTCATGCCAATCTCAAAAAGTAATGGGAAAAATTAACCAGATTTTACCTTAACGAACAAGCGTTAAGGAAATACTAGAGTTACTAAAAATTAAAAGCAGGACTTGACTTCTGATCTCATCTTGGGCAGTTTACTTAAAATTGCTGACCTCAGGCTTCTCTGTAAAATGAAGAGGTCAAGTTTTACTATTTCTGAAATCTCTCCAAACCCCAAAATTCCGTGTTCCTCTTTTCACTTAACAAATTTCTCCATAAATATGAAATGCTTACTGTGTATCTGTGGCTGGTTGTACAGTTTTAAGCACAGGCACACCTCAGAGATACTGTAGGTTTGGTTTCAGACTATTGCAGTAAAGCAAGTATTGCAATAAAGCAAGTCACACACAGTTTTTGGTTTCCTAGTACAGATAAAACTTATGCTTACACTATATTATTAAGTGTGCAATAGCATTATGTCTAAACAATGTACACGCTTTAATTAAAGACACTTTATTGCTAGAAATGCTAATGATCACCTGAGCCTTCAGCAAGTCATAATCTTTTTCTGGTGAACAGCCTCAGGGTGGTGGCTGCTGAGGGTTGGAATGGCTGTGACAGTTGACAGCAATGATATTTGCTGCATCAGTTGACCCTTTCATGAAAGATTTGTCTGTAGTATCCGATGCTATTTGATAACATTTAACACACAGTAAAATATCTTTCAAAATTGGAGTCACTCCTCTCAAATCCTGCTGCTGCCTTATCAACTAAGTTTATGTAATATTCTTTTTAAAAATAATTTCAACATTTATTTTGTTATATTTTATTTATTTATTTATTTATTTATTTATTTATTTATTTTTGAGACAGAGTCTCATTCTGTTGCTCTGGCTGGAGTGCAGTGGCACGATCTCAGCTCACTGCAACCTTCACTTCCTGGGTTCAAGTGATTCTCCTGCCTCAGCCCCCTGAGTAGCTGGGACTACAGGTGCCTGCCACCTTGCCCAGCTGATTTTTGTATTTTTAGTAGAGATGGGGTTTCACCATGTTGGCCAGGCTGGTCTTGAACTCCTGACGTCAAGTGATCTGCCCACGTTGGCCTCCCAAAATGCTGGATTACAGGTGTGAGCCACTGCACCTGGCCTCAACTTTTATTTTAGATTCAGCAGGTACATGTGCAGGTTTGTTACATGGGCCTATTACATGACATGGAAGTTTGGGGTATGAATGATCCTGCCACCCAGGTAGTAAGCATAGTACTCAATCGGTAGGTTTTCAGCCCCAGTTTATGTAATATTCTAAAATCTTTGCTGTCATTTCAACAACGTTCACAGCATCTTCATCAGGAGTAGATTCTATCTCAAGAAAATACTTTTATTTTCTCATCCATAAGATGCAACTTCTCATCCATTAAAGTTTTATCATGAGATCACGTGCAGTGGATCATGCTTGTAATCTGAGCACTTAGGCAAACGCAGAAGGATAGCTTGAGCCCAGGAGTTTGAGACCAGCCTGAGCAACATAGTGAGACCCCGTTCTCCATAAAAAGGGAAAAAAAAGACCAAAGAAAAGTTTTCTTATGAGATTACAGCAATTCAGTCATATCTTCAGGTTTCACTTCTCGTTCTCTCGCTGTTTCCACCACATCTGCAGTTATTTCCTCCAGTGAAGTCTTGAACTCCTCAAAGTCATCCACAAGGCTTGGAATCAACTTTTACAAACTCCTGTGAAGGTTAACTTCTCTCATGAATCACAGATGTTTGTAATGGCATCTAGAATGATGAATCCTTTCCAGGAGTTTGTCAGTTTACCTTGCCCCAATCCATCAGAGGAATTACTATCTATGGCAGCCTTACAAAATGTATTCCTCAAATAAGAAGACTTGAAAATCAAAATTACCCCTTGATCCATGGGATATAGAATGGATGTTGTGGGCCGGGCACAGTGGCTCATGCCTGCAATCCCAGCACTTTGGGAGGCCAAGGCGGGCGGATCACCTGAGGTGGGGAGTTCAAGACCAGCCCAACCAACATGGAGAAACCCTGTCTCTACTAAAAATACAAAATAAGCCAAGCGTGGTGGCACATGCCTGTAATCCCAGCTGCACGGGAGGCTGAGGCAGGAGAATCGCTTGAACCTGGGAGGTGGAGGTTGCAGTGAGCCGAGATCGCCCCATTGCACTACAGCCTGGGCGACAGGAGCAAAACTCCATCTCAAAAAAAAAAAAAAAAAAAAAAAAAAAAGGATGTTGTGTTCCATGGCTGCAGGCATGAAAACAACATTAATCTCTTTGTGCATCTCTATCAGTGCTCTCGGGTGGTCAGGTGCATTGTCAGTGTGTAGTAATATTTTTGCAAGGAACCTCTTTTTTCTGAGCAGTAGGTCTCAACCTGGGCTTACAATATTCAGTAATTCATGCTGTAAACAGATGTGTTGTCATCCAGGCTTTGTTGTTCCATTTATAGATCTCAGGCAAGGTAGATTTGCATAATTCTTAAGGGCTCTAAGATTTTTGGAATGGTAAATAAACAATGGCTTCAACTTAAAGTCACCAGCCACATTAGCCACTAACAAGAGAGTCAGCCTGTCCTTTGAAGTTTTGAAACCAGGCATTGACTTTTCTCTAGCTATCAACATCCTAGATGGCATCTTCTTCCAGTAAAAGGCTGTTTTATCTTCAGTGAAAATCTGTTGCTTAGTGTATCCACCTTCCTCAATTATATTAGGTAAATCTTTTGGATAACTTGTTGCAGCTTCTACATTAGCACTTGCTGTTTAACCTTCTACTTTTATGTTATGGAAATGGCTTATTTCCTTAAACCTCGTGAACCAACCTCTGCTAGCTTTATTTATATATTTTTTTCCTGTGATTTCCTCACCTCTTTCCACCTTCATAGAATTGATGACAGGTGGGACCTTCCTCTGAATTAGGCTCTGGCTTACAAGAATATTGTCCCTGGTTTAATCCTCTATCCAGACCACTAAAACTTCCTCCATATCATCAGTCAAGCTCTTTCACTTTCTTGCCATTCATGTGTTCACTGGAGTGGCACTTTTAATTTCCTTTGAGGAGTTTTCCTTTGCATTCACAACTGGGTTAACTGGCATGGGCTTTTCGCCTGTCACGGCTTTTGCCATGCCTTCTTCACTAAGCTTACTCAACTCTCACTTTTGATTGAAAGTAAGAGACATATAACTCTTCATCTGAATACTTAGAGACCATAGTGGGATTATTAATTGGCCTAATTTCAATATTGTTGTGTCTCAGGGAATAAGGAGGCCTGACGAGAGAGAAAGAGAGGGGAATGGCGAGACTGTGGAGCAGCCCAGAACACACACATTTATTGATTAAGTTCACCATCTTATGTGGGCACAGTTTATGGTGCCCCGAAACAGTTACAATAGTATCATCAAAAATCACAGATCACGGTAACAGATATATTTATAGTGAAAATGTTTGAAATATTGTGAGAATTGCCAAAATGTGACCCAGAGACAGAGTGAGCACATGCTGTTGGAAAGATGGTGCTGACAGACTTTGCGTTGCCACAGATCTTCTGTTAATAAAAGATGCAGTATCTGTGAAGTGCAAAAAGACGAGGTATGCCTTTATATGCCGTTATGTAACAGTCACTGCTACTGCATGTTTAGAAGCCTGCAGTGATCTTAGAACATTTGTTCTTGCCACTCCTAATAAATTCCAATGAACATTTATCAATACTTTTTTTTGTATTTGTCACTGCATTAACAAATTAGGTTAACAAATAAGGGAAAGAAGATAGTAGAGTCTCTATGTTCAAAATATAGACACTTAATTTTCCTCCCATAGTTCTTACTTTTTATTCAGTTTTAGTGGCTTTGATGACTACTGAAATCACTTTATTTAATTTAATCTTTTAGGAACTTGAAATAGATTGTGGCCTAACATTAAAAGAATCCACCACTTCTCTTCAGTTGGCATCAGTAAAGACACTAGGAACCTCTTAGGTACTGGAAATTTTCCCTGTGCTATAGAATGAGAACCTAATCCTTACACATGGCTTTTGTTTGGCAGCAGCCCAACTCATAATAAAAACAATTTGGAGGTAGCCAGTGGAAGAGACAGTAATTGAAATCATGCTGGAGTTTAGTTTGTTGTTTTATTTTAATAAATCAGTAAATTGAATTGTGGAGAAGAATTAGTTTTGTGTTCAAGATACTTGGTTTTTGCCTATTTCTTGCTGGAGAAATTTGCCAGCTTTTCCCCCTCTCGTTGTTTCCAGTCCCAGCCACACCGGCAATAATTGTCTTGGGAAAGATCTAACCGCTGCTTTCTCAATACAGACTACAGCTAAGCAGTTTATTTCCTTTTTCTAAGGTTAATTAGTAGTAGTAATAAAGAGATGTTTTGAACTTTTATTATAACTTCTATTATAATGGTATGTTGCTTTCTTTTGTAAGCAACATCACAGTTTTTGAAAGAAAGAATACAGATTTCAAATTTTTTAAATCACCTCTTATCCCATGAGAGATTTGTTTTCACACCAAAATATTATGAGATTATTATATTCCAAAGCTTTCTAATACATACATACTACATTATCATTCCAGTAGTAGTGGTGGTGGTGGTGGTGGTAGTAGTAGTAGTAGTAATAAGAACAGCCTACATCTACTGAGCATTTATTATTTGCTTGTCTGGTAGGATTTAATATTTCCCTAATTAAATATATAGCAAAACTGAGATAGAGGGAAATTTAAGACTTGCCTAGAATCACATATCTAAAATGCTATAGGTATGGAATTGAAACCCAAGCAATTTGACTGCAGATTTTAGGTGCTTCTTGTTATTCACTCAACAATATGTCCTAGTCAGCTTCCATGTGAATTAACATGCATCAGAGCATCATCTTGACAGCTACATGGAATTTCATTTTAAGGATATAACAACTGATGTAACTAGTCTCCCATTGTTGGGCATTCAGGTTTTTTCATGTTTTTCTGTGATAGAAACATTGCCGTAATAAACATCACTGTGTACATCGTTGCATGCTTGTCCTGTTATTTCCTTAAACTCTTATAATTTATTTCCTAAAATTCTCGGATTTCTTTAAATAAATTATTTCATAGAAAAAGAAAAACTCAATTTCAGAAATTTCACCTATGCCCTGCTACCATCCCAGAGAATAAGTTTTAAAAATTCATGGAATTATGGAACATGAAACCGTCAAAGGAAAGATAATTTTGTCGAAGTCTTTTGATATTTTTTAATGACTGTCAAAAAGAAAACAGAATCCCTAGAAATTAATTGAATTCAAACATTTCCCTTCAAATTTAAAGACACTCATTTAGTTTGTATTATGACGCTAATGTTTCAAAAATGTTTAGGACTTGGTGTGATTTAAACTAACTTAGTTTGAAAAGGAATTTATTGTAAGAAAACGATCTTCAGTAGGGACAAAGGCCCTTTTCTCTCTTTTCATTTCTGGCTCAGGAGAAGATGAGAAGGGCTGTTTTGAGGACAAGATTCCCAACAGAAGGGAATCCTTTGGCAGCAAGTGTAAACAGCTTTGGCAGAAAGCCCCCCTGCAAAGAAAAAGGACCTCAGCTTGTTTTAAACTAGAGAGTGAGCTCCAGGACAAAAAGATAACCCTGATGCCAGGGGTGGGCCAGTAGAGATTGTTTGGGTGGAAACCCTACATCACAAAGACTCTCTAGTGCTGCCTCATTAGAAATTGATGAGTTTTGAGACGTACCCCTTTCCCGTTCTCTAGACAGGATCAAGAACCATTCCAAGGAAGTGATTGTATTTCACTCAGGACCACAATGTTCCTTTTAGACGTTGTTACCAAAATGATAAATAAAATATAAAAACTATGAGTGTAGGTTGTTTCCTGACCGTTTTCCCTTCAGTTTTCAGAAAATAAATCACTTATGTATATACAAAACTGGATTCATGCTTAATTTGAAGGAGATTGTCATCTTTAATTTAAAAATGTTTTAGAATCCTTTTTAGTCACTGTATATATAGAAAATGCTTTTTGCTCATTATGTTTCTGGGGTGGGTATGGATATGTGTATATGTATATGCATACTCGTGTTTAGCCTACATTTTCTTTTCTTTTTTTCTTTTTTCTTTTCTTTTTTTTTTTTTTTTTTGAGACAGAGTTTTGCTCTGTTGCCCAGGCTGGAGTGCAGTAGCGCCATCTCGGCTCACTGCAACCTCTGCCTCCCAGGTTCAAGCGCTTCTCCTGCCTCAGCCTCCCGAACAGCTGGGATTACAGGCTTGTGCCACCACGCCCAGCTAATTTTTGCATTTTTAGTAGAGACAGGGTTTTCATGTTGGCCAGGCTGGTCTCGAACTCCTGACCTCAAGTGATCTGTCTGCCTCGGCCTCCCAAAGTGCTGGGATTACAGGCGTGAGTCACCGTGCTCGGCCTAGCCTAACATTTTCAAACCGACGTTTTCAGTTGAGAGAATTGCTATCTGTTTGAATAAATTACTTGGAAAGACGGATGACAAGTCAGCATCCCATCCTTGTATAATTGCATGTGCAATTATGTGCAGCATTGCTGATGGTGTGGTTGGATGTGATACGCATGAAGGCGTAGTGAGATGGTCAGAAAACTCAATCATTCGAGTATCCGTTTCCCTTTGATTCCAAACGACTGGCCGTCGAAACAGTGGGTGGGATGGTAGCAGAGATCTCTCATACACATTCCTGCAGAGACGTAGAGAATGGAAGAGCTACTCTAAAGCAAAGTTTATTTTCTCACTTATTTTATCAAAAAACCTTATTGAGTACCTACTATATGCACACATTTGTTGTCAGTGCTGTTCCTTCATCAGAATTCATTCCTCCTTGCTAAAAGCCTCATTTCCCCTCCCTTCCCACAGCCCCAGCAGATACCCACGGTCCTTAGGTTACTGAAAAAATTTAGATCTTTCCCTCATCAAACCCAAGTCCTATATCTCCTTCCTGGAAGGCCCTGCTAAAGTGGAGTTTTATTTGTAATAACCTTTTTATCATAAAAAATAAACTTCAAGATGGAAAAAATATTTTAGAGAAAAAAAGATTATATCATGAGCATATTTCCTCATGATATACGGCATACTTGTAAACATTTTAGTGGGTGGGTATTATTTTATTGTAGGCTTCAATTTCTTAACACTTACCCAATTGTTGAATATTTAAAATATTTTTCCCTATTATAAATAATGCCAAAATGGACATCTCTGTTCTTCCAACTTGGTTCATAATTTAGATTTATTTTCTTAGGGTAGAATTACTAAGTAATTGTTTATGAACATGTGTTAAGGTCCTTAATATAAATTGCCCAGTCTTTTCAGGCGATCTGTTGCAACTTACAGTTTCATTAAGCGTCTACGTAGTGCTCCTATTATGGCACCCTTACCCTCATTGAGCACTAAAATCTTTCAGAATCTTCACTGATTTTTTTTTTTAATTTTAATTTTTCATTTTTGAGACGGAGTCTTCCTCTGTTGCCCAGGTTGGAGTGCTGACACGATCTCGGCTCACTGCAATCTCCATCTCCCGGGTTCGAGAGATTCTCCTGCCTCAGCCTCCCAAGTAGCTGGGATAACAGGTGCCCGCCACTACGCACAGCTAATTTTTTTGTATTTTTAGTAGAGACTGGGTTTCACCATGTTGGCCAGGCTGGTCTCGAACTCCTGACCTCGTGATACGCCCACCTCAGCCTCCCAAAGTGCTGGGATTACAGGCATGAGCCACCGCGCCCGGCCATTTTTCTTATTACTAGTGAGAATGGATATTTTTCACATACTTATTAGACATTTTTTCGTTTCTCTTTCATGAATTATCTGTGTATGTTCTTTACTCAGACTTCCATTGGGGTTTTTGTGTTTTTCTTATTCACATGTATGAACTTAGTGAATTAAGAAGGTTGACCATTTGTCTTTAATATTTGTTCATTGTGTTTAGGCTAAAATCCCTCCAAGAATATTATTTGTAATCATATTATCACTTACAGAAGATAACTTGTTTTTTTTCAGTGAGATGAGCTTATATAATTTTATATAGGAGATGGTTTTCAATGTTTAAAAATGAAGAATACATTTCTTAAAGCTAAGTACAGAAAACATCTATTCCAGAAGCTTAAAACAAGGGAGAGTATATAAATTGCAAGAGACCTTGGTACTACCAGTCACTACTTCTGTATTGCTATAGCCATTGTGTTCTTATTGCACTTAATGCGATAGCTCCTCTGGGGTACTCATTACAAATATGTGAGATCTATGCCCAGACTAAGCACCTGAAACAGGTAATGAGCTGCTTTGGAATGTACTGGATTCCAGTTGAAATTCTAGTAATCCCTCATTCCCATACTTTAGTTTTCCTTACCTCTAGAGCCCCTGAACAGTAGCTCATACGTTCTCCTTTTCGTTTTAGACAATTCCTCCTCGCTTCAGGAAGATGAAGAAGTAGAAATGGAGGCCATCAGCTGGCAGGCCAGCAGTCCGGCCATGAATGGGCACCCTGCCCCTCCAATGACCTCTGCTCGTTTTCCCAGCTGGGTCACCTTTGATGACAATGAAGTCAGCTGCCCTTTAGCACCAATCACCTCTCCTCTGAAGCCAAATACTCCACTAAGTGCATCTGTGATCCCAGATGTACCTTATAATTCAATGGGATCATTTAAGAAGAGGGACCGTCCCAAGAGCACTTTGATGAACTTCTCCAAAGTTCAGAAGCTGGACATTTCCTCTTTAAACCGCACGCCTTCTGTAGCTGAGGCTCCACCTTGGAGGGCAACCAACCCTTTCCTGAATGAGACTCTGCAGGATGTACAGCCCTCCCCTATCAACCCTTTCAGTGCTTTCTTTGAGGAACAGGAGAGGCGCTCCCAAAACAGTTCCATTTCCAGTACCACGGGCAAAAGCCAAAGAGATTCCCTCATTGTCATCTACCAGGATGCCATCAGTTTTGATGATTCAAGCAAAACCCAGTCACACTCTGATGCTGTTGAAAAACTCAAACAACTCCAAATTGATGACCCTGATCACTTTGGCAGTGCAACTCTACCTGATGATGACCCGATAGCCTGGATTGAGCTAGATGCTCACCCGCCTGGATCAGCATGGTCCCAGCCCCGTGACGGGTGGCCAATGATGTTGAGGATCCCTGAGAAGAAAAACATCATGTCCTCCAGGCACTGGGGACCGATCTACGTCAAACTGACAGATGCTGGTTACCTGCAGCTGTATTATGAGCAGGGCCTAGAAAAACCGTTCCGTGAGTTCAAGCTGGAGATCTGTCACGAGATTTCAGAACCCCGGCTTCAAAACTATGATGAGAATGGCAGAATCCACAGCTTGCGGATAGACCGTGTCACCTATAAGGAGAAGAAGAAATACCAGCCCAAACCTGCTGTGGCCCACACAGCAGAGAGGGAACAGGTGATTAAGCTGGGCACCACCAATTACGATGACTTCCTGAGTTTCATCCATGCAGTTCAGGACCGTCTCATGGATCTGCCAGTGTTGTCAATGGATTTGAGCACAGTTGGCCTGAACTACCTTGAAGAGGAGATTACAGTGGATGTCAGAGATGAATTCTCTGGCACTGTGAGCAAAGGAGACAACCAGATTCTCCAGCACCATGTCTTGACGCGGATCCACATCCTGAGTTTCCTGTCTGGGCTCGCAGAGTGCCGCCTGGGCCTCAATGATGTCCTCGTCAAAGGGAATGAAATAGTTTTGAGGCAGGACATCATGCCCACCACCACCACAAAGTGGATCAAGCTTCATGAGTGCCGTTTCCACGGGTGTGTGGATGAGGATGTATTCCACAACTCGCGGGTCATTCTGTTCAACCCTTTGGATGCGTGCCGGTTTGAGCTAATGCGGTTCAGGACAGTGTTTGCTGAGAAGACCTTGCCTTTCACACTCAGGACAGCCGCAAGCGTCAATGGGGCAGAGGTGGAGGTGCAGAGCTGGCTGAGGATGTCAACTGGCTTCTCCTCCAATCGTGACCCCCTCACTCAGGTTCCCTGTGAGAATGTGATGATCCGTTACCCTGTGCCCAGTGAGTGGGTGAAAAACTTCCGCAGGGAAAGTGTCCTGGGGGAAAAGTCTTTGAAAGCCAAAGTGAACCGGGGGGCAAGTTTTGGCTCCACTAGTGTTTCTGGCTCTGAGCCTGTCATGAGAGTAACGCTGGGAACTGCCAAGTATGAGCATGCCTTCAACTCCATTGTGTGGAGGATAAACCGACTGCCCGACAAAAACTCAGGTGGGTGGTGGTTCCTCTTCTGTGAAAACAAACATACAGTTGTAAAAAAGCTGAGCTCAAAGTTCCACATCCTGTATGAAGTGCTTGTTTTTACTGTGTGATGGGAGTGGTGATGGAGGGGGAGTGGGACCAGAAAAGTAAAAATAATTGAGCAAGGTAAGTAATGCGTAGAGTGTCCCAGTTCACTCTGTCTTTTCACCCCCTCATTATCACACATCTTCCATAAAACTAGGGATTCTTCTTCTCAGCTGAGCTGCTAAGCAGCTCTTCAGGGCAGCTTCTGAATTTCTATTCTTTGGGGACTCATTAACGTATTAGCTGTGGTGCTGGAAGTGATTCATTTCTAGATGGCTTCTGAAGACACATCTTTCTCACACTGCCCTCGATGTAGGTAAAAGGGCCAGTTTATGGCCAGTCATGGACAATACACTGAGAGGTTAATTTTATGACTCCAGCTACCCCGTGCAAGGCCTGTCAGTCATAATATCTCAAGTTCAGAGTTTGTCTCTGGGACTGGGGGATGGGAAAGAAAAGTGGCCTTCAATCAGACTGAAGATCCAGCTAGGACATGAATTTCTAAAAGGGCCAGAATTCTAGCAGACAAAATATAAAGAAAAGAATGTTTTATTTAGACAAACAAACAAACAAAAAATGCTTACCAGCCCTAGCTGGGCTGCTCACAGCTATCAGGGATGCTTTTGTGCTTGAGTGAATGCAGAAGGCAATTACTTCCCCCATGGGTCCAGTGAGATTTAGTGAAATGACAAAGTGAGGGAGCAGTCAAACCAGCACTAATACATGTATTTCTTCGAGTATGTCTGGGTGACCCCAATGGTAGGCAGCAAGCCCATGATCTTGTAAGCCTTTAAATCCCTTCTTTTCTTGTTTAGAATACATTTTGCCCATCTGTTAACAAAAGTGGATATGCTAGCTGAGCAAAAAGAATAAGGTTTGGAAAAACTCTTGATTCAAATGGCTTTCTCTTATGTGGCAATCCTTTCTTCCATTCTCACTATAAATCCTAGCAGTGTGTTCAGAGTCTTCCTCTCCCGCTCTGCGTGTGAAGTGGCAGTATTATTATATCCTAAGTGTAAAGCAATGTGATGGCAGACGGCAATGTGATCTGGCCAGCTCCCCAGGCAATCCAGGGAATGGACACACACCAGGGCGTTCTGTATCAGACACTGGGTGTAGCTGTGCAAACTGAAGAGACAATTGGACCTCTGTGTTTGAGGCTGGATTTCTAAACTGACAGAATTTTTAAAACCAAGTGTTCCTCTCTGTGCCTGCTTATTCATTTCCCCTGAACTCAGCACTGTCTTCTGCTGGCGGCAGCACTGTAACTTCTACCTTGTCCACGGGGCGCCTCTGACCTGACAGAGGAAGAGAGAAGACCCTGGCCTCTCCTCTGACATGGAAGCCCTTGGAAAGAGACAACCATGGAATTACCGCATTTTCAAGCTGGAAGGGACCTTGGGGATAACTCAGGTTATTTATAGATGAGAAAATGAAGGTCGGGAAGGTGATGTGACGCATCTAGAGAGTCATGCAGTCACATCCAGGGTCCTTTTCTCAATCTGTCACCGGTGTCTCCTGATAGATGGAGCCAAATAGACACAAATATTGAAATAATTTCCACCAGAAGAACAGATATTTGCAGTTTTTCCAATGAGTACAAACGTATCTATTTGTTTCAAAGGGATTTCTCCCAAACATTTAAAAGTACTGCATAAAGTTTTTTTTAAATTATTATTATAAGTAACAAAGACTTACTGGCTACCTTAAGCAACAAAACAAATTATTGGATGGGATAGCTCAGAGACCTGAGGAAAAGACTGATCCGGAAGACTTTAGAAAGACAGCAGTAGAGTAGCTCTGGTCATAGAGACTAATGGATATCTCCTCAGCGTGTAGCCTTAGGACAGATCATCACAGACTATTTTTTGTTTTTTGTTTGTTTGTTTGTTTTGTTTTGTTTTAAATGAAGTCGCACCGTGTCACCCAGGCTGGAGTGCAGTGGCGCGATCTCGGCTCACTGCAACTTCCACCTCCTGGGTTCAAGCGATTCTCCTGCATCAGCCTCCTGAGTAGCTAAATTTTTGTATTTTAAGTAGAGGCAGGGTTTCACCATGTTAGCCAGGCTGGTCTTGAACTCCTGACCTCAGGTGATCTGCCTGCCTCCTACTCCCAAAGTGCTAGGATTACAGGCCTAAGGCACCGCCCCCGGCCCTATTTTTTTGTTCTTTTGCAGCTTGGCTCAAGAGACTAGGGGAGAGGAGTGTGTTTTGACTGACATGACCACCAAGACAACATGTAGCCCTGGGGAAGATTATTTCCCAAAAGGAGAGAAAGAAAAAGACTGCTACCAGAAAAGAGGGAGGATGGATACAGGACAGGGAAAAAGCACAACCAGGCCTTCAGCAAACACTCTCCTTAATGATTCCCAGTGGAGAGTGTTCTGTTGGCTCAAGGGCAAGTAAACGCAGCTTATATGCTGTTTTACATATCTGTTTCCAGATTGTGGAACCTCGTTTGTGGAAGATTTTTGAAATATAGCACAGCATAAGGATATCTGTTGATGTTTCTTACTTAAATCCTCACAGCCTTGCCCCATTACTGCTTTCGCTGTCATGGTTATATAACAATATTTTCAATAGTGAAACCCCAAAAAGAGGCTGCTTCTACTTCTCTGGTCAGTGGGATGTTTTCCATACCGTTCGGGAAATGGACAGCACCCTTTTTGGAAACTTGCGGTGTATAGGATCTGAATTCCAGGCAGAATGGAAGTTGTCACCCACTGCTGGTATTCAGTGTGCCCAGCTCCTGCCCTCCTTGGCAGTGTTCATCCGGGAACCCAGAGAACTGATGGTTATCTTTTAGTAATAGCCCTTTCCTGGGCTCGTCTGTCTAGGTATTCAGACAGCCCTGGGAAGATGCTTTGTACAGGTTATTTTTTATAATCCTTAACCTTCTTTAAGGAAGCTGGGGCTCAGCTGAAGTCAAAGGCCCGGCTGGCTGGAAGCCTACCTCTCCTCACACGTTCCTGCCTGCCGTGGCCCTGCATTCCCAGGCCCCAGTGGGCAGGGCAGTCAGAGCCCAGGCAACAGAGGCCAGCAGGTCATTACCCTTGTGTTGCTGGCATCCCTAGCCTATAGCCACAGCAGGCTTGTCCCATTCCCAGCCACCAAGAGACCAAGCAGCCACCTTTGAATTCCAACGTGACTCCCACTGGTGGAGCCCAGCCCGGCCCAGCCCAGCCACATAGGTGGGCAGCTCCCCTCTCTGAGCTCTCCAAGGACCCCGCCCACCCTCATCCCAAGAGTTTTTCTTTCTTTGTTTTTTTGTTTGAGATGGAGTCTCTGTCGCCCAGGCTGGAGTGCAGCGGCACGATCTTGGCTCACTGCAAGCTCCGCCTCCCGGGTTCACTCCATTCTCCTGCCTCAGCCTCCCTTGTAGCTGGGACTACAGGCGCCCGCCACCACGCGTGGCTAATTTTTTTGTATTTTTAGTAGAGATGGGGTTTCACCATCTTAGCCAGGATGGTCTCGACCTCCTGACCTCGTGATCTGCCCGCCTCAGCCTCCCAAAGTGCTAGGAGTTTTTCTTCATCTTAGAAGGCACCAACATAAGTCGTGCTGCTTCCACAGATCATCGCCAGGAAATGAAACATTCTGTCCTGCATACGTGGCTTTCTTTGCAGGAACCCCCCGTTCTCATTAGACCTGGTAGAGGGAAAACAGTCCCAATATGATCATCCTTGTATGGGAAATTTTAAACATCTGAATTTTTTGTTGAATTTTCTCAACCTCATCAAGGACAATGACAGCATGTGTGGACTTATTTAATGCATTACTATGAATTAAACCACAATAGCTTTCAAAATTGAACTTCCTTAACTGTCCACCACCCTCACCCATCTGAGAGCTGATGCTAGGATTCTAGGAAAGAATGCTGCTTTCAGAATTTGCTGTGAATACACTTTGGTGGAGTAAAAGGAGGGAATCAGTTGGGTAGAAAGGAAAGATTTCTCCATATTCCAACAATGTGCAAAATAAGTGTAATTAGATTAAAAGAGTTGTCCAAGTTGCTATTAAATTAAGAGATGCTTCTGTATACTTGGTTGTGATCTAATTTCACAGCAATATATTGAGAAGAATTTAGGACATAGTTTGAAGGCAGAGTCATCTCTGAATCTTATTTCCAGCTCTACCACTTAATGGCTGTGTGACCTCGGGCAATTTACTTAACCCTCTCAGAGAAACCTAATTTTTCTCATCTATAAAATAGGGTTATTAATATCTAGTTCATTCAGAATGAAATGAGATAATGCTTTTAAGGGCTTAGCGCAGTATCTGGCCTGTAATAAAATGTCTCATAAATGATAGCTGTATCATTACATCTGTGGCACACAATTTAAAAACATTGAATGGATTCATTTTCAAGTAATTTAATTTTTACTGTTATATGTATCTTACTTAAATTCTTTTCCTAAAATTAGTGCACATTTTTCAATTTTCCAAAGCTTTACTCTTTAGAAATAACCACTGAAATATGTTATGTCTGTGAAACAGAGCAAAACAAATAACTTCACTATCTAATGTTTTCCTTGGAGAGCGGGTGTGTATGTCCTCACTCTCTGAGATTGAAAAGTCCTGGCCAGACCAATAAAGAACATAGGAATTGTTTGTTTGTGGAAACTGGGATAACTAAGGGGCTGTTTCAGTTACATAATTAAGGCAAGGCCATTTCATGTTGTTTATCTATAGCTAGTTGCAATATGGGGGTTCTTACAGCTCAATCCCCCTCTACCCCTGTCACCCTGCAAACTTGGTCTTGTGTTTTGGGGACCATGAGGTTATGACTCAGACAAAGTGGTTAAGAACACTCTGGGGTCAGACTGCTAGGTTCAGTTTTTTTTTTTTTTTTTTGAGGCAGAGTTTCGCTCTGTCCCCCAGGCTGGAGTGCAGTGGCGCAATCTCGGCTCACTGCAAGCTCTGCCTCCTGGGTTCATGCCATTCTCCTGCCTCAGCCTCCTGAGTAGCTGGGACTACAGGCACCTGCCACCACGCCCGCCTAATTTTTTGTATTTTTAGTAGAGACGGGGTTTCACCTTGTTGGCCAGGATGGTCTCAATCTCCTGACCTTGTGATCCGCCCACCTCGGCCTCCTGCTAGTTTCAGTTTTTAGCTTTGCCACTTTCTAGCTGTGACTGTGGGTAGCTCATTTTACCTCCCTAAGCCTTACCTTCCTCAACTATAAAACGAAGGTAACATTCTGACCTCAAAGGATCCTAATGAAGACTCAAAGAGAGAATCTGTGTAAAGGATTTAACATTGAGGCCAGGCGCGGTGGTTCATGCCTGTAATCCCAGCACTTTGGGAGGCCCAGGAGGGAGGATCACAAGGTCAGGAGATCAAGACCATCATGGCTAACATGGTGAAACCCCGTCTCTACTAAAAATACAAAAAATTAGCTGGGCATGGTGGCAGGTGCCTGTAGTCCCAGCTACTCGGGAGGCTGAAGCAGGAGAATGGCGTGAACCCAGGAGGCGGAGGTTGCAGGTGAGCCAAGATCGCGCCACTGCACTCCAGCCTGGGTGACAGAGTGAGACTCCGTCTCCAAAAAAAAAGATTTAACATCGAACGAGTCATAGGATGCTTCAATGCTTCCTATACAGCAGATGAATGACAGTGGTGTTTTCAGTGGTTATGGTCATAGAACTAAGCTCTGACTCTTTTTCCTCAAAAATCTCAATAACAATTCTCGAGTGAAAATCAAACCCGAAGTTTGCCATCACGAGTATAGTGGAATTACCCATAGATGTATAGAATTAAGGAGCAGCAAGGGACTGTGCCTGGCATTGTCCAGTCCACCATGTTGTACTGTTTCCTCGTACCCTAATCTCCCCACTTTACAGAGGAGGAATTGAGGCCTGGAGACTATAAAGGACTTGAGGGCAGGAGCTCTGCTGCTTGGTAGGGGAGCTGGAAGTCCAACCCAGGTGTTCTGCTGGTTGGTGTTTTGCCCAGTGTTCCATATGCCTCGCTAATATCTGTGTGCTATTTATAAAGTCTGTCATTTACATATGTCATTCACGCACAAAAGCGTGCCAAAAGCATTTTGAAACTATGAAATGCTATTAAGAAAATCAGTTCATTCGTCAAAGGAAAGCAATGATTTGCTCCAGGAAGCTGTCATTGATACTTTATTAGGTGCCAAGTGCTGATCCCTTCTATTCCATTCTTTACATCCTTACCCCTTATTTCTTAGTGTTTGGGCTGTGTTCACATCTCACTCTCACCCGAGCAGGCAGGATGGCCCCTGTTTCTCAGGCCTTGGGTTTTATTGTTGGGATACCAGGCTGCTAGAATCCGATGGAGTTATATCAAGGGGCTGAGGCACACAGAGCGTGAATTCTGCTGAGCCGGGCGGATCCTATTGCTCAACACTGGACCCGCTGAAAGCCTGCCAGGTGCTGAGCCCACAGGCCTCCTTTATTACTGAAGTGGCTCCTTTGGCTGCTCCTTCGGCTGCTCCTTCCACTTTCTCCCCAAATAATCTGATCTCTCGATTGTCTTTCTTTCATAGCTTCCGGTCACCCACACTGTTTCTTTTGCCACCTTGAACTCGGCTCTGACCGGGAAGTGCCTTCCAGATTTGCCAATCGTGTGAATGTCGAGTTCAGCATGCCCACAACTTCTGCCTCCAAGGCCAGCGTGAGATCTATCTCCGTGGAAGACAAGACTGATGTCAGGAAGTGGGTCAATTATTCTGCACACTACAGCTACCAGGTAGCCTTGGGAAGCATCTGGCTAATGCTTCCAAGTCCATTTGTTCACCCCACTACCCTCCCTCTCTTACTCCTTTAGCCATGCTTCCTGTGTGCTCGCCTCGTAACCTCTTACTGCCTTAGAGGAAGTTCCCCCTACATAGCTGTGGATGCATCTGCTCTGATTTAAATGCATCATCTGGCTAGTGGATGAGAGAAAGGTTGGAAAAAAATAAAGAGGCTCATCAAAGAGAATATAATGTCTTTCTGTCATTATGAGCAATGACAACAAAAAGAATAATGGGGGCCGGGCACAGTGGCTCACACCTGTAATCCCAGCACTTTGGGAAGTGGAGGTGGGCCGATTACTTGAGTTCAGGAGTTCAAGACCAGCCTGGCCAACATGTAAAAGTAAAAAGTAAAAAAATTAGCCGGGCATGGTGGCATGTGCGTGTAGTCCAGCTACTCAGGAGGCTGAGGCGGGAGGATCACTTGAGTCAGAGAGGTTGAGGCTGCAGTGAGCCATGATTGCACCACTGTACTCCAACCCGAGTGACAGAGCCAGACTGTGTCTCAAAAAAAGAAAAAGGATAATGGGGTAAAGTTATTATTCATTTGCGATATAATTGATGTTACCGAGTAGTGAG
Source organism: Macaca fascicularis (assembly GCF_037993035.2). Lineage (NCBI taxonomy): Eukaryota > Metazoa > Chordata > Mammalia > Primates > Cercopithecidae > Macaca > Macaca fascicularis. The sequence continues at coordinate 149,238,111 of NC_088381.1, read as the reverse complement.
CTTGGAAGTAGAGGAGAGAAAGCACTATCCCAAAGCATATGTTTCAGTTAGAGTTGATGAAGTGGACCTGAACGAAGTTAGGACACGTATGACCGGGGTACTGGGCTGTAACAGGACAAAACTCAAAAGCCAAGCAAACGTTTATAATAGTAACAGGATCAGGGCTGTGGAAGGAATCATGAAACTTAGAGTTTTCTGACATAAACAGAAAGCGATACATTCCTGGGGAGTTAGAAATTCAATAGGAGATTAAATGCCAACGATTGGAAAGGGAGTTTGTTAAAGAAGGATTTTGCAAAGTGGTTTTCTATTTATAATAATATCCTTGGATTTATATGGTGATTTATTGTTCCTCTAAATGTTTCCTTAGTTGTGTGGGCTAAAATATTTAACTACCAAAAGGAACAAACACTCCATCTTGTGGCGAGGAAAAAAATAGCACTTTCCTCAAACCTGACTCTTGAGTGTTGAATCATTACCCTGTATGTAGGTCAAACATCATAAATATCCAAAGTGGTGCTGAGAGGAGCAACTTGAACCCTGAACTCGAAGAACTCCTTGCCTGAGCTGTCAAAGATTTCCGTTTAGATGTATTACTTTCAAAGATTAATCTATTAATTTATTGATAACTACAGCAATAGTATGTTGCAAAAGATATGGTAGAACTGTAAACACTCCAGTATTTATCAGTTTGGAGGTTTTCTAAAGAGAGAAAGTATTGGAGGTGGCCAGCTGCTGTGGCTCATACCTGTAATCCCAGACCTTTGGGAGGCCAAGGCCGGTGGATCATTTGAGGTCAGGAATTCAAGACCAGCCTGGCCAACATGGTGAAACCCTGTCTCCACTAAAAATTCAAAAATTATCCAGGTGTGGTGGTGCGTGCCTGTAATCTTAGCTACTCTAGAGGCTGAGGCAGGAGAATCACTGGAGCCTGGGAAGTGGAGGTTGTGGGTGAGCTGTGAGCCAAGATTGCACCGCTGCACTCTAGTCTGGGTAACAGAATGAGACCCTGTCTCAAAAAACAAACAAACAAACAAACAAAAAAAACAAGTATTGAGGGGGTGCAAACAGTCAATTACAAAGGAATTAATTCATTTGATAAATCTTTGTCGATTGCCCGCTGTATTCCTACATTACTGCATAAAATATTGAACAAGATCCTGCCTGTCTTGTGGAGCCCATGGTATAGTAGAGCCAGACAGGTGTGCAAGGTACAGTGGAGATATTCACAGGGAGAAGTACCTGATTCTACTCAGTAAGTCAAAAATAGCTTCACAGAAGGGGTGACCTTTGACCAAATGTACAAGGCAAAGAATAAGAATTTTCCTGGTGGACCATGAGGGAAAGGGAATTACAGACCAATCAAAGAACATGTACAAAGAGAGAGACATGATATACTCAGGGCCAGTAGCTCCAATGTGGCTAAAGCCCAAAACGTTAGCAAACTTACAAGAAATCTCAAAGCACCTATGGAGTTTTGGTTTATTTATTTATTTGCAGGCTTTTCTCTTCTTTTTGATCTTTATCTCCAAATTCTATTCTTGGCAGGTGGAAATTGAGCAAAAAAAGAGTTTGAAGCCGGACTTTGAAGGAGATGAAATGGACAATCCCAAGGAGTGTGGAGTGCAGTGACAAAGCCTTGCGGGAAGGAATCCTAATCCCAGGGTCATGATAGGGTGTCTTCCTGAGTAGCTGAAGTTTCAGTCAATACCTGCTGTGGCCACTCCATGTTGGGAACAGTGTACCAGATCTTCCTGTTTGCAGTTACTTGTATTTTACCAGGAAACCATGAGAATGGTGGCTTGTGGAGAGGCTCTTGGATTCTGGTCATGCCTAAAGCACGTGGTTCACCTGACTGTTGGAGCTTACTGTATAATTAAGCCTCCTTGTCTTGTCTCTGCTTATCTCACAGCACTGGTATGTGGTTTGTTGTGACTGTTACAGTCAGGAAAAGAACCTCCCACATCAGTGTCAGCACGATTCCCTTCTGATGTGCATCTGTCACTCGCGTAAGTTTCCGGAAAAGGCAGTCTTGAGAAGTTAATTAAGCATCCATCTCTTTCACTCCGTCTAGAAAAGGCTCAGAAAAGGCGCAAAACAAATTTCCTCTTTGGGTCTTACTAGACCTTGTTGAGGTGTCTCCATTCTTTAAATGTTGAGTTTCCAAGACATTTCCCTTCTGGCTCTAGATTGTTTAGACTGGAACACTTTTTCCATCTCTCTAAGGTTTCAGTCACAGGATTTGCTATCCTGAGTCACAATAGACAATGGAAAAAGGCACAATAGGAGACTTTTTAATTCTGTGAATGGACCCACATTCTGCAAAATGGCTGTTGAGGGGAAGCCAAAATTAAGCTTAGTTTTCTTCATTCTGGAGAAAAGAGACATTAAATGTAAGATGATGTTCAGTTCAAGAGGTAGATTTAATCTCAGTGAATTCCCAAATTCACACTGAAAAATACAGTCCATTTCTGATTCCTGAAACAAATATCTATAATACCTCAGGCATTTGTAAGGGGTGTTTGGGAGTTCTTTTTATACCTCGTGACCAATAAACAGTTGCATGTCCCTTTAACCCAGACTTTATAGGAAATTTAAGCTGCAAAGATAATTTTTAAAGCTGTTTTAAAATTAAGCTTGAATGAGCTTTCCCCCAAAATTCAGAGTTTGATAATCACAGTATTGTAATGGATTGAAAAGGCATCTCTAGGATAGAGACAGGGAAAAGCCATATTTTCCTAATGTTGGGAACATTATATCCTGATTCCAAGAGTCAGAACACTCACTCCATCTTCCTTTTCTTCATCTGTTTCTGGGACACTTAATCTTTTCCTTCATCCATTCCTACTCACCTCTTCTTATTTGTATCTTGGTGTTTTCTCCCATGAAGAATAGAGTGGGGGGACAGAAAGCACACTTTGTCAGATTTGTAGATGATGCAGAAATGAACAATATCTCCAGTTTTTGGCTGATGGATTCAAGATTAATGTATTCAATGAACAATGATTGGATTCTAAATATGTATTGACACTGGGATATAGAAATAGTTACAGTATTATGAAATATCTGAACTAAGACTGAAAGTAAAAGAATGATTGAATAGGCATTAATGAGAAACCCTATATTCTGGGTTTTTTAAATGCAAAGTACAGAGTGGAGTGTGTATTTATGGATGTGTGTGGTGTTGATGGGAAGGAATAGTGTTAGGAAGACCTGGTTTCACAGTACTTTATAGAGAAATATTTCCTTACAGAAATGGAGGTTCAGTGTTGACTCAGAAATACATCATGGCTATTCACAAAGCTAATGTGTTCAGCTGGTGTTAATAAAAGCCTTGCATGCTTTCATTAACCCTCCCTCTAGTCCATATCTAAATGGAGGGTTGACTTCAATTATGGGTATCATATTTTAAGACAGACATTAATAAGTTGATTGTGTCCACAGGCAGGTGACCAGGGTTGTAAAGGGTCTGATGATACAAGAACAAAGGGATAGCTTCCCTGAAGGAACAGAAGGTATAGCTGGAAAGGGAGTGCAGACAAGGAGGGAATGATATAATAGCTGCCTCGAAATTTCTGTTGAGCTATAAAAAGGAAGAGGAATTAGACTTATTCTGTGTAGCTTCAAAGGGCAAAAATAAGAACAAAGAGGAACTTCACAGATGACAAATGTTTGCTTCAATATAAGGAAGAATTTTCTAATAAGAGTTGTTCTAAAGAGGAATAGACTCAAGTTAGCAAAATTTTCTGTTCCTGTGAATGCCCAATGGTTAAAATAACCACCTATCCCACGTGCTGTGAAAGGCAATCTTACATTGGATTTGCTCTATATGTCTACCAAGATTCCTTCTAAATATAGGTTTAGTCTCAATAGTAATAAGACTCTCTAACTTCATTTGTCTTTTTCTTCAGAAGTGGTTTTTCATGCTCTTTGAAATACAGTGGAGTTCCTTTGACGTTTTTATCAAGGGATTTCAAAGCATATGTCTTCCCCTGTTGTACTAAAGGCTTTTGAGATTGATTCCTCATAGAACATCTAAATGGACTGGAGAGTTGGCAAGGGAAATGAAGCTCATCCCAGCACCTTCCTTAGTCACTAAGGCTTAGCACTCCGTCAAGATCTCTGCCTCATCTGCTAGCATCACATGTGGATTGCTTGTTGGAACTTATTTTCCCCCGCCATGGTAAATTCTCATTTCCGGTGTACATGCACCTGGACTTTTTTTTTTTTAACCAAGAGTTGGGAAAAATCCTTCTATGTTATCTATATTCTGCAAGCAAATTATTATTATTATTATTATTAAGACAGAGTTTTGCTCTTGTTGCCCAGGCTGGAGTGCAATGGTGCAATCTTGGTTCATTGCAACCTCTGCCTCCCGAGTTCAGGCAATTCTTCTGCCTCAGCCTCCTGAGAGTAGCTGGCGCCCATCACCATGCACCACTAATTTTTGTATTTTTAGTAGAGACAGGGTTTCACCATGTTGGCCAGGCTGCTCTCAAATGCCTGACCTCAGGTGATAAGCCTGCCTCAGTCTCCCAAAGCTCTGGGATTACAGGTGTGAGCCACCATACCGGACCCATAAATTGTTATTAATTTTTAAAAACCTAACATCTTAATTTCATCAAATTTGTTTTCCCTCTACTGTTTTTTAGGAAACTGATTATGGGTAGCATTTAGGGGCTTGGGGATTATAATACTATATATTTTTAGATGTAAGGAGTGTTTTACTAGTTTTAAATAACTTCTATAGAAAACACAAGTGGGCTATGTAATAGCCTACATAGAAAACAGTTGGGCAAATTACCAGTGGATGTGCAGATTCTACTTTTGCCACCCTGAACCTGGACTTTTATTTTCCTTTTGTGGTCACAATCTTTATCAATAATGTGAAAATAGTAAAAATGAATTCATTTTACCAGTATATAGTATTACTCTTAGAACATAAATTCGATATCACATGGTATCAAGAGCTGTGCTTTCTTTTGAGTCTAGGGCCTGCTTTTTGACTTTATAGCAAAAAGATAAGAAATGTACTCATTTTGACATGTCAGACAAGACAATGTGAGGCACTTTGTGGGGATACCATTAGATCCCCCTTGCCTGCTCTTGCAGACATAGTACTAGTTATTCCTTATCAAAAGTTTGCGTTTCATTCATATTAAATATTATCTGGACAGTTTCATTTTTTTCTATTTGGCTCTTCCCTTAGGACTGTGCCTTCTTGCATTATTGGCAGGGTTCATAATCCTTGAGAACACTGTTTGATTTAAAATATTTTTTATTTGAAATGAGACTGATTTCTATTCAAATCCAGTGGCTGGGAGTAAGAGTTTATTTCCCTAGAAACTTATGTTTCTGAGAAATGGGATCCATGAAAGCAAGGAATGTATATAATTTTTTGTGTTTCCAACACCTAGCACAAAGCTTGGAATGTAATAGGGTTCAGCCACCTTAAATGCTTGCCGATAGGGCAAACGTATCCTCATGAAATAAAAGAAAATGAGTATGTATTCAATAAATGTTGGCTGAAAGAATACTGACCCTGAGACTCTAAGGCTACTTAACCCTTATCATCAGCTACTCATAATAAAGCCAGCAAGCATGCTTTTATTTCCTGAAGGACTTAAATAATTTTCCTTTCCTTTTATTCCTGCCTCCAGAGTCGAGTAATAAAACCTGTCAGCACTTAGGCACTTAATATGCTGCTGAATTTGAACTACAATGTACCTCATTCACATTGAAAAACATTTTTGTGCCCAAAAGCATAGTAGCATAGATGCTGTCCATAGTCACGGTGATTGATTGCTTTGTTCCTGCAAGTCAAACAGATCTATGAGCCTGGGCCTTGCCCATTTCAATGGTCAGTAGGAAAAGAAAGCATTTGATAAGAGTGCACAACCAGTCTTCATGCACTAGGTCTTTGTTCTTCCAGCATTAACCACTGACCATTACTGTGCATTTGTCACCACAGTGAGATGGAGGTCTGAGATAGTAAGGTTGAAATTTGTGAGATAAAATCATGATTTCAGAGGTGATATATATTCCACCATAAGTTTAGTGGTGGGAAAACAGAATGAGCTGAAGTTTTTTCTTAAAAGCCTTGGGAATATTAAATTGGTTTAAGTAGGAAGCACTACCATCCAGCCTACTTATAGAAATTCTCCCAGTTGGAATGACAACTGTAAGTCTTCTAAAAACGAGGATTATATGTTAATTCCAGCATATCTAGACTTTAGTCAAGGATGGCCAATCTTTTGGCTTCCCTGGGCCACACAGGAAGAAGAATTGTCTTGGTTGGGCCACACATAAAATACACTAACACTAACAACAGCTGATGAGCTTTCCAAGCATGCCTAGTGTTTTTTTTCTTTTTTTTTCTTTTGAGACGGAGTCTCACTCTGTCACCCAGGCTAGAATGTAGTGGCACAATATTGGCTCACTGCAACCTCTGCCTCCCGGATTCAAGTGATTCTCCTGCCTCAACCTCCCGAGTAGCTGGGACTACAGGCATGTACCACCACGCCTGGCTAATTTTTATATTTTTAGTAGAGATGGGATTTCACCATGTTGGCCAGCTGGTCTTGAACTCCTGACCTCAGGTGATCCACCTGCCTCAGCCTTCCAGAGTGCTAAGATAACAGGCATGAGCTGCTGTGCCTGGCCAAAATAGCATGTTTTAAGAAAGTTTATGAATTTGTCATGGGCCACATTCAAAACCGTCATGGGCCAAGGGTTGGACAAGCTAGCCTTAGGTCATGTCCAGAATGCAATTTAACAGGAATTTCAAACAAAACTAACAAAAAATTAAATCCACAAAAAAATATCATTTGGTAAATGCATTGTCCACACACTTTACTACCAAGTCCCATTCGAACCATGACAATTCTTTACATAAAATGAGAAGATTCTCACCAAGTTCCTAAAGATGATTTCTAAACATTACCAACGTCTAAGTGCTAATTCCCCACAAATCACCATTTCTTATCTTTTTAAAATGAGACTGGCTTTAGATATCATGACTCATATTTATGTGTTTAAGGAATTAAAGGAGAAGGAGATGTATAAGGCAACCACAGATGTAGAGAGCAAATGTACATGTTAGTAATATTCTCCCATGTATTAACTAAAACAAGAATGTGAGATTTTTACATTTCTTCTAGTGTGCCTTAGCAAATCTGCTGGAGAAAGTCTAGTTGCTTTAAGAACTGAAAAAAAAATGTCTCTCTACTTGGCAATTGGAAGCCTGTAAAGGCAGAAACTATCCATAGTAATGAGTTTGGTAGTGCCTGGAGAAAGGCAAATGATCATTGGATGTAACAAAAGCTATTAAGAGAACAGACTAAAAAAAGAATTTCAATATGAAAAAGTAAAATCTAGAGAGATGACAAATCAGCATTGGGTACCAAGCCTCAAAATACTTGAACTAGAAGCCATCTCTTAAAGTTAAAAGTAAGAAGCTCTAGGAAAAAATAAAGATTGCATAGTAAAAAGGGATAGACGGCAGGATTAATTCAAGTCAACAAATATTTATCAAGTGTCTACTCTGGTCAGGTGCTATGTTAGCAGCCAGCTTCTCTAAAGGGAGGAAAGGCTAGATACGAGGACATTGAGGATTGTTTATATAAAGTCACTCATAGGCATGCCAAATGGATTTATTAAGGGGAAATTGGGGTTTCTGTGAATCTTTAAAGGACATAGCCATGGAGACAATCACTATGTTAAGTAAGTTGCTGTTTTCCCAATTGGGCTTCAGTTACCTGAGACAAAAAAGTGAGGAAGTTGGATTAATTGTTTCTTCAAGTCCTTTCCAGCTCTAAAGTTATGGGTTATTTTACAAAATATCCGTTGGTGCCACCTTTCATGACTATTCCTATGTTTATAAGAACCAAGAAATTTAAATTTTGAAGGTTGGAAAACTCAGCTGGTCCATCTTTTTCTTTTTCACATCTTTTTTTTTTTTTTTTTTTTTAAATAATTTCCCCAGACAACAGAAACAGACAACCTTCCAAATCCTCTATTTTGCAGTTGCCTTCCACACACAGATTTAAAAAGAGGATCAAAGAGGATGGTGAAGATCAGGTGGAATGCGTCTTTGGAAGTTCCACCGGCATCATCCATCAGAACAATGGTGTGAGCATGAAGAGGCACAGACAGGTCTCCAAAATGGATGTTAGGATTTGGGTGCTACTTGACACAGAAGTAGGTCTAACCCTCCAGGTTCTGGGGATGCTAGGATAATCAATGAGATATATATATATATATATATGTCATTTTGTATAAAATATTGTGAAAATTGAAGGAAGACACTCAGTAAACATCCTGGGACTAGTTGTAAGTTATGGCAAAACCAGATTAGAGAAAAGGGACAGTCCCCTCCTCATCCTCATTGTCTCTTAGTAACATCAAATTGTAGTTAAAAAAAAAAAAAAAAAACCTATGTACAAGCTACAAAATAGCATCTCTTTTGTGGTATGTTTGAGTGTATAATTTTAGTTTCTTTTCTGGTTGTCCTTGTGGTAGTCAGATGTGTTGGACTGATTCCAGCTGGACAGAGTAAGGAATTCCAGCATCCTCTTCCTGTTTGCTTGTGCTCTCCCACAGATCAAACCCTCAATTCTAGTTGGGGATGCCATCTAGCACAACACTGTGACTGAAGCCTCAAGCACTGTTGCGCCTCCTTGTGCTTTGGATCAGCAACCCCAGTGGTGTTCTACCAGAGCAGTTCAGGGAAAGCATATGTACAGTCAGGTCCCAACAGCAAACTGTTGGATGTGAGAGTTCTAAAGTATAGGGGTGAAGGAAGAGAAGGATATGAACTCCTCTGACCTTAAGCCAGCATTCATTTAACTTTTATATCTACTTGCCAAGAGAACCTGGAGAAAACTACCATATTCAAGAGATTAATCAAAATCAGTGGTCTAGCCAGGTGGTGACAGAGAAGCACCATTCCTCACCCTCCATTCTTGTAATGTCTGTAATAAATTTCAATGTGTCAGGATGAATGAACCCAAGATCCAGTGAATGATTCAGCTGATCCAAGCCTTGCATTTTCCATCACTCATCATCCATCCTCATTCAGTGTAACCTCTTGCACTATTGTGGCTAATTTTATGTAAAACCAGTTTTTTTTTTTAATATGTGCCTATGTAATAAAGTCTACACACTGGCTATCTCTGTAGAGGTGAGGTTTTGTTTTTAGTTGTTCTACTGATTATGTCCTTTTTTGAGCTATGAAAATGAATTATTAATAAATTTTTGAACAAAGTGTCACTATGCCAAATTTAATGAGGTCAGACATATGAAGAGTAATGCTTATTAATATAAGGCCTGTCACCCAGCTTATATGGTTAGTGATCATAAACTGACAAATTAACAAATGACCTGTTTAATTATCCTATTTAAATTTATCATAGATATAATTTAGTCAATTAAAGATAGGTTGGCTGGACCCCGTGGCTCATGCCTGTAATCCCAGCACTTTGGGAGGCTGAAGTGGGTGGATTACGAGATCAAGAGATCGAGACCATCCTGGCCAACATGGTGAAACGCCATCTCTACTAAAAATACAAAATTAGCTGGGCGTGGTAGTGCATGCCTGTAATCCCAGCTACTCGGGTGGTTGAGGCAGGAGAATCGCTTGAACCTGGGAGGCGGAGGTTGCATTGAGCCAAGATCACGCCACTGCACTCCAGCCTGGGCAACAAGAGCGAAATCCCATCTCAAAAAAAAAAAAAAAAAAGGTTTATTTGCATTCCAATTTTGTGCCTGATTCTGAGAAAACAAATAAAAATGATTACAATCCTTAAGGTTTTCTTGGAGATACATACATAAACATATAAGTGAGAAACATAAATGAGCACATAATCAAATAATAAGTTTGCATTATGTTCCTGACGTCAGTGCTTAACAAATACTTGTTCAATTGATTGATGAATCCAGATTACTAATGTCAACATAACTTGCATGGGAAAAAATCAGTATGGACTAAAACACTTGGGAAATTTTCACAGGAAAGATGGCCGTCAGCTGAGACCTGGAGGTGGGGTAAAATTTGGCTCAGCCATGAGAAGGGAATGTAGGGTGGGGAAAAAAAAGAGTAAAAGTGGTATGTTGGGCTAGCAGGAGATCAGATTGACCTGGGTGAAGGATTCATGAACATCCAGAGATAAAACTGATGGTTAAGCCAAGCTATGGTAGGGATGTATCCAGCCTGAGGTGGAACTCAATCTACTAAATGCAATGAAGCAATTTTTGAATCTTGGCAGTAAAGCATTATTCTAGAAAAACTAGTCTGTCAATACCATGCTGAGCATTTTGGACTTTAGGAAAAGATTAAAGGCAAGGAAAATAATTTATAGCTTTTTTGGAGTAAACAAGGCAAAAAATAAACAAAGCTTTGTGTTTTATTTAGTTCAAAGCAACCGGAAACATTTTATTGTAAAATACAATCATGTACAAGGGAGAACTCAGACCAGGTCAGTGGCCTCCTGCTTTCAAGAGATATCTGTCATTAGCAGAACACGGAGAAGAGTCTAGCCTAGTCAGTACCAGATCACATAATATCAGGTACGCAAAAGAGATACTAGCCAAATAAGAGCATAATATTAAGCTGGATATTCTGGAGACTATTCTCCTTCCCACTATTCTTCTATCCTTACCTGTCCAGAGTCCCCTTGAACAAGTTGTGAGAACTAATTACCTAGGTTCCCCATTGTCACAAGGCTTTGATCTTCTAGGGTCCCCTTTTCCTTTAATATCCCAGGATAATAACTATCTGAGTAGCTGACTGAAGCCAGGCATGCACCCCAGTGTTCCTCAGGATTTGGGTAGGGCAAGTTGAGGGCCAGAGGAAGTAAAGATGAGAGTTTAAATGTCCCCAGTGTTATTTGTCCCTTCTCTTTCCAAACTCCTCTCATCTCCTCCTTGATTTCCTCCAACTATCACCTCTCTCTTCCTTGATCTGGGGCAGATTTCACTCTTCCCCAGATTTAATAATATTAGCTAACATTTACATAACGCATACACTCCGGGGCAGCCACTGGCACTAAGTATTTAAGGCATATTATTTAGTAAACGTAGCTCCCTCTCCATTCTGCAAGGCACTAATAATTCAAGGCTGTGGGTATAACAGATACTTACTGAAGATTAGCAATCACTGATGAAAATCTACAGCACAAAAATAAGAATGAATTTTAAACTGATTATCATGGTTTGCACCAATTGCTGACGGCTACACCCAACGCGAGCCTCGCGGATCTTTGGGCAGCACATTTGCTGCTCCTCTGCTCCAGGATGATCGGCCAGAAGACCCAGAGACCCTCTACTTCTTCTCCTAAGCCTCACCAGGGAGCGACATTCCCACAGTCCCAAGCCAGGCATGCGGCCCTCACCACTGAGCCGGGAACAGTTCCACATCCAGACAATTAAGGCCGCGGCGCTACTCAGGCTCGCGGCCCACACCATGCCTGTGGTCTTTGGTGAGAGCTGGAAGAAACACCTCAATGGAGAGTTCGGAAAACTGTATTCTATAAAACGAATGGGATTTGTTGCAGAAGAAAGAAAACATTACACTGTTTATCCTCCCCAACACTAAGTCTTCACCTGGACCCAGATATGTGACATAGGAGGTGTTAAGGTTGTCATCCTGGGATAGGACCCATATCACAGACCCCATCAAGCCCACGATGCTGCTTTAGTGTCTAAAGACCTGTGCGACCTCTGCCTAGTTTGGAAAACATTTATGAAGAGCTGCCTACAGACAGATGGTTTGGATCATCCTGGCCATGCAGATTTATCTGGGTGGGCCAAAAAAGGTGTTCTATTCCCTGTCTTCACTGTGCAGACCCATCAAGCCAATTCTCCTAAGAGAGGCTGGGAGCATTTGCCAATGCAGTTGTGTCCTGGCTAAATCCAAACTAAATGGCCTTGTCTTCTTGCTGTGGGCTCTTATACTCAGGAGGAGGGCAGTGCCATTGATAGGAGGTGGCACTATGTACTGCGGGTGGCTTCTCTCTTCTGGTTGTTGGTGTATAGAGAGTTCTTTGGATGCAGACACTTATTCCAGGACCAATGAGCTGCTGCAGAAGTCCAGCAAGAAGTTCACAGACTAGAAGGAGCTGTGATCCTCAACTAAGGGGTGGTCTGTCTCCACTCGTGGTTTTTGAGAAGCTGCTGTTAAAGTATTTGTCATTTACGAAGTCGAATTGAACATTTCTGAATTAACCCGTAAGTACTTTGCATAAGGGGGCAAAGCTTCCATTAAAGCAGCCGTGAAGCAGGCTGCCCAGGAATGGCAGCTTCAGCCAGCCCGACACAGCAAAGGCGCCTCTGTGACCAAATGTCTTTCTCTGCAACATGGCTTCAGCCCAAAATACGCAAACTTCTCAGAAGACAGGTGAGGTCAAATATTCACTTGGCTCTCTTTACCACCTTTAGTTTTATGTTTAAGCGGGGAGATTGCACTTGTTGGTACAGCCCTAGTATTGTACCTGCTGCTACTAGGTTTTGCCTGGTTAGACTTCCAGTTACAAGGTGTTGGGGTGCTTTTGCTTAGAAAGGAACCCTTTTCAATGGCCAGGCACGGTGGCTCACGCCTGTAATCACAGCACTTCGGGAGGCCAAGGCGGGCGGATCACGAGGTCAGGAGATCGAGACCATCCTGGCTAACACAGTGAAACCCCATCTCTACTAAAAAAAAAAAAAAAAAAAAAAAAAAAAAAAAAAAAAATACAAAAAATGTAGCCGGGCGTGGTGGCGGGCACCTCTAGTCCCAACTACTTGGGAGGCTGAGGCAGGAGAATGGCGTGAACCCGGTAGGCGGAGCTTGCAGTGAGCCGAGATGGTGCCACTGCACTCCAGCCTGGGTGACAGAGCGAGACTCCATCTCAAAAAAAAGAAAGAAAGGAACTCTTTCCCCAGCCTGGCTGGCATTCCAGTCCCAGCCCAGCACACTGCCCACTTGATCATTCAAGGAGCCCTCAGGTCCTCCATAAAGGAAGCATGAGGATGTTCTGCAGGTTTCCAGAAATCTAGCCCAGAAATTGGTGCTCAATTTCCTAATTGTAGGGGAGGTGAAGTTTCCTAAGGAAAAGTCCGTGGTATGAGCCTTAACAGATAGGGGCTGAGAAAAGTGACCTGGGTCTTGTTATTCTTCGGTTGTTTTATGGAATAAGCAGTGGAATTTGAACAAGGAAGAGGAGAAAAGGGATTTTTCTTAAATGTGGGGGTGAGCTTCTCCTAGAGTAATCTTGAGTTGGAGTTTTTAAGGAAGCACGAACTGCCAAATGCTGTTTTTTGTGGACTGCAATCACTTTGGGATATTTTTTCGGCAACACTGGAAAGTTTTAGTTTTTTTAAAAAAATACTTACGCAAATATGTACATATTTTCGCAATTTGTTTTTTATCTTATTTTATTTTTTTGAGACAGAGTCTCTCTCTGTTGCCCAGGTTGGAGTGCAGTGGTGTGATCTCGGCTCACTGCAACCTCTGCCTCCCAGGTTCAAGCAATTCTCCTGCCTCAGCCTCCCAAGTAGCTGGGATTACAGGTGCACACTACCATGCCCGGCTAATTTTTTGTATTTTTAGTAGAGACAGGGTTTCACCATGTTGGCCAGGCTGGTCTTGAACCCCTGACCTCAGGTGATCCGTCCACCTCGGCCTCCCAACATGCTGGGATTACAGGCGTGAGCCACTGCCCCCAGCCTCCAATTTGTTTTTTAGGAGACAGTCTTTATTGTTCCTGCACCTCCATCCTTGATCTTGTTACTGATGCTATTTTGCTGTTAGCTGGGTTAGAGTTAACCGTGTGCTAGTTTGGTAACAAAAGACTGTTGAAGTTTTTTTTTTTTAACTGAATATGAGACATTACTCTTTCTACTATTTCTAAAAATGTTTTCAAGACAGAGTCTTGCTCTGTCACCCAGGATGCAGTGAAGTGGCATGATCACAGCTCACTTCAGCCTTGACCTCCTGGGCTCAAGTAACCCTGCCACCTCAGACTCCCCAGGAGATGGGACTACAGATGACACCTGGCTAATTTTAATTTTTATTATGGTAGAGATGGGGATCTCACTATGTTCCCAGGCTGGTCTCAAACTCCTGGGCTCAAGCAGTCGTCCCACCTTGGCCTCCCAAAGTACTGGGACTACAGAGGCAAGCCACCATGCCCAGCCCCATTCCTCCTCCTAAAGTTCATTGACCATACCTTACAGAGAAAATCCCGTTCAAACATCCTTCTGCTTTGGCCCTAGCCTGAGTAAATGGGCTAACTCCTCAAGTTCCAGATCATTGTCTCTTTAACTGCCAGAGGAAAACTGAAAACTCTTCTGGAAATCTCTTTAATGGGGATTAAATTCTAAAGTTAACACTATTGAAAATAACATAAATTGCCCATAAAGTAGACTAACGGAGTCTTCCTTAATGAAAGTTGCTCTGTTTATTAGTATATTCTCACAATGCCATAAAGAACTACCTGAGGTGAGGCGCAGTGGCTCACACCTGTAATCCCAGTACTTTGGGAGGCTGAGGCGGGTGGATCGCTTGAGGCCAGGAGTTCAAGACCAGCCTGGCCAACATGGTGAAACCCCATCTCTACTAAAAATACAAAAATTAGCTGGGTGTGGTGGCACATGCCTGTAATCCCAGCTACTCAGGAGGCTGAGGCACAAGAATCACTTGAACCCAGGAGGCAGAGATTGCAGTGAGCCGAGATCATACCACTGCACTCCAGCCTGGGTGAGAGTGAGACTCTGTCTCAAAAAATAGAACCACCTGAGACTGGGTAATTTATAAAGAAAAAAGGTTTAATTGACTTGCAGTTCAGCAGACTGTATGGAAGCATGGCTGGGAGGCCTCAGGAAACTTATAATTATGGCAGAAGGCAAAGAGGAAGCAAGCATGTCTTAGCATGGTAGAGCAGGAGAGAGCACTAAGCGGGAAGTGCTACACGCTTTGAAACAAGCAAATCTTGTGATAACTCACTCACTATCATGAGAATAGCAAGGGGAAAATACCCCCACCATGATCCAATCACCTCCCATGAGGCCCCTCCTCTAACACTGAAGATCATAATTCAACATGAGATATGGGTGGGGACACAAGAGCCAAACCTTATCGCTCTATGGCCCTCAATTAATTTTTCAGTTTCTTCCTTGATATTGACAGAGTCATCACCACCCAAGATCCCAGCCACCTGAACAATGTGTTCCAGTTCTTGGTTAGTGTGGGGAAGTGAGTAAAATGACTCCCACAATTATTCTGAGTTTTACCAACATGAATTGACTGTTTCTGAGTTGACATCATCCTTTACAGACCCACTGAGTGGAATGGCAGACCAAATAACTTGATTGGAGGTAAAATAAGTCTCCATTATACGCCACCTTTATTATGCAAAGTAATTTTTAGTTCATTCCATCTTATCCCGTCATGGACCCATTGAAGAATTTTTACAAACAGAAGAGAAGTCTGCCTTAAATCTCCAAAAAAGAGCTAACAAAAACTCACAATTTTCTTAGCAGTCCCAAAAGTTACAGATAAAATTTTCAGAAAGCATTAAGGTCAAAATACCTATACTTTCCTGCCCTGCCACAGTCTAGGTCAACGGACAGGAACAAGATATTCTCCACCTATGGAGAGCAAACCCAATGGGTCATGACATTCTCTCCCCTCTTCCTCTCCCTTCCTTTACCCTCTCTCTTGTCTCTTCTCTTCTTCACGAACAGGCATGAAGTCCTGAGAGCCTAGATTAAGCTGGTGGCAACGGCAGAGAAAGGGACATACCTTAGAGATCTGAAACACTCCCCAATTCTATCTGCCAAGGTCGACTGCTTTTCACCCACACTCCTATTGCATATCTCACTGGTTGCCTTTAATACTTGTGTGCTGCTTTTTAATGTTTTATATTTATTAGATTTGCCCTCCTGATTAAAAAAGCAATAGTTAATTAAGAGAACTGGCTTTCTCAGTGTGTGGCAAAGTACACCAAAAATAATATGAATCAGCAAACACAAATCAATGTGCAATTAAAAATGACTGAAATTTAATTTTGCATTCTAATAAAACTTTCTTGTAATCGCTTGAAGTCAATCCCCTGCTTCCATTACTGGGGATCTGCAGTCTGGAAAGTCTTCTCCTTACTGTTGCTTTTCTTTCTCTTTGCAACTCCAAGGTTAGTGCTGTCAGGATTGCTGCAAGCATGTTTCCTTCTAATTTGCTGGCTGTAAAAAAATCTATCCTCGGCCGGGCGCGGTGGCTCAAGCCTGTAATCCCAGCACTTTGGGAGGCCGAGACGGGCGGATCACGAGGTCAGGAGATCGAGACCATCCTGGCTAACACGGTGAAACCCCGTCTCTACTAAAAATACAAGAAAATTAGCTGGGCGAGGTGGCGGGCGCCTGTAGTCCCAGCTACTCGGGAGGCTGAGGCAGGAGAATGGCGTGAACCCGGGGAGGCGGAGCTTGCAGTGAGCCGAGATCGCGCCACTGCACTCCAGCCTGGGGCACAGAGCAAGACTCCGTCTCAAAAAAAAAAAAAAAAAAAATCTATCCTCTTTTACTCAGTACACTTCTGTAAGGAGAACTAGGAAAAACACCAAAGTACTTTTCCCCATTCTTACTCGGTTCCTTAATGCAACAGTTCTGACACCAACTCTAGAAATAGAAAAAAACAATACAAGACGTATTTTTCCTGTTCTCTACTCTCACACAGTCACTCAGCACTTCTGGCACCAGGTGTGTGGGAGTTTTTCACCACAAATCAAGCAATTCTGCAGTGAATTCTGCAGCAGATTCTCCAGTGGACAGCAGCCGGGTGTCCTCCAGTTCACGATCCACCTGGAGTGAACAGACAATTCTGACACTATCTAATTGGAAATAGCATCAGATCTCACAGGTTGAGGGGCTTAGTCCCCAACATTGCTCTCCACTTCAGATGCCATGGATCGTGGCCTGTGCTTGTTTCTGACTAACTGGTTATAAATAGGGGTTTTTAGTACTCCTTGCTGGGTTTCAATTAATTTCCTAGAGCAGCTCACAACCCAGAAAAACACTATTTTCTCATGTTCTATAAAGAATATTACAAAGGATACAGATAAATAACCCAATGGAAGAGATGTATGGGCAAAGTGTAGAAGAAGGAGGGGAGAGCGTCCATTCCCCTACAGAAACCTCTGTATGTTCAGCTATCTAGAAGCTCTCTGAATCCAGTCCTTTTAGGTTTTTATGGGAATTTCATCATGCAGGCATGATTGATTAAATCGTTGGCCTTTGGTGATCAACTCAACCTTCAGCCCCTCTTCCCTCCCTCTGAGATTGGGGTATGAGGCTGAAAGTCTCAACCTTCTAATCACGTCTCAGTCTTTCCAGTAACCAGACCCCACCCTGAAGCTATCTAGGGGCCCCCAGCCACCAGTCATGTCGTTAGCATCTAAAAGATACCCTTATCAGTCCAGAGATTCTAAGGGTTTTAGAAGCTGTATGTCAGGAAACAGGAAGAAGGCCCAATATTTATTTTACAATATCACAACTTCTAATAAGGGAATGACAATTGCAATGAAAAAGAAAAGTTCCGGCGTAAAGGAAGAATGTAGGAACTTAGGGACCAGACTGAATGGTGGAACAAAGGAAAAAGAATCCATGATTCAGAAATGCGGAACCTGGTCATGCTTATCCTATAAGTAGCCTATCAGAAGCCCTAATGTTTTCCTGAAAAAGTTTTTGCTAACAAAATACCAAATAAAAAGTTCTATACCAATATATCCTTTCCTAAGATTTTTAAATTATGAACTTGATGAGTACCCAAGACATTAGTCTGCTGCTCAGTTTAGGAAAAGCTAACAAGAAAGTCTATGATTTGTCAATAAAAACATTTAAAACAATTAAAAGCTGCATAGCCAAAGAAAAATAAGAGAAAAACCCCGAGACACCCCACAAAGGTAAACACTTACTTCTTCTTCTTTTTTTGTTTTGTTTTTTGAGATGGAGTCTCATTCTGCTGCCCAGGCTGGAGTGCACTGGTATGATCTCGGCTCACTGCAATCCCCGCCTTCTGGGTTCAAGCGATTCTCCTGCCTCAGCCTCCCAATTACAAGCACGCGCCACCATGCCCAGCTAATTTTTGTATTTTTAGTAGAGACGGGGTTTCACCATGTTAGCCAGGATCTCAATCTCTTGACCTTGTGATCTGCCCGTCTTGGCCTCTCAAAGTGCTGGGATTACAGGCGTGAGCCACCGCACTTGGCCAACACTTACTTCTAAATGAAAGAAAGGACCTCATTTCTACTCAAGGTCCTTGACCCCTTTCCATAAATATTCAAGTAATGGGATTTCTACTTTCAGGTAGACAATGCGTCCATTAAGGAATGTTCTCTGTGGCAAGGCAGCATGGTCAAATGGGGGATCAAATTTTGAAGGCAATGTTTTTTCTCATTTCTGCAAACCAGAATTGAGTTAGGAAAAGCTAACAAGAAAGTCTAAGGCTTGTCAATAAAAACATTTTGAAAAAATTGAAAGCTGCACAACCAAAGAAAAATAAGAGCAAAACCCCAGGACATGCCACAAAGGTGAACACACTTCTAAATGAATGCAAGGACCTCACTAAACTCAAGGTCCTTGACCCCTTTCCAAAAATATTCAAGTAATGGGATTTATATTTGCAGATAGACAGTGCTTCCATTGGGGAATGTTCTCTGAGGCAAGGCGGCATGGTCAAATAGGGATGGAATTTTGAAGGCAATGCTTTTCTCATCTCTGCAACCCAGAATTGAGTTATCTGTGCTCTGAGACTTTTTCTTTATAAACCATTTAATGCTTCAATGATGGCAAAGCTAACTCAGCTTCCCAATGGTGTTGTCTCTGGAATTCCACCTCAGACAAGAGAGAACTAGGAACAGCAGTAACTGATATATACAAAATACAAAATACAAAGTCTTCTAGATCTTGGCAGTAAATTTTTGGAAGTACTTGTTTCTGGTGAGAAGTATTTTTAATGTGCCCTGATAGATATGGAGACAGTACCTCCAAAAGTTGACCCTGGGAACAATAAGCATCACCCTCATCATCATAGTAACTTGTTGGCCTTCCTTTTAACTAGTCTCTCCTCTTAACACATTTTATTTCTTCTAATTAAACATAAGGCACAAAATATATACATTCCACTACAAAACCTCTTATCAAATACATTTTACATATTTAACATTTAGCCTGTGAGTTCCTTTGCTAGCTCAGTGTGCTTTCCTCTACATTACTCAACAGTGACAGCAGCAATGGCCAGCACTCTGCTTTGTGTTTTATATGCATTACTTCATTTAATCCTTGTAATAACCCTACGAAGTCGGGTTACTATACATTTTATACCTGTAAATATCCTCATTTTACAGGTATATATATAAAAAAAACCAAAACCGAAGCATAGAAGGTTGGTTAATTTGCCCAACGATCATAAGGATAATGGTGGAACTGTCTTTATCTCTGCTTCTTTGCTTATGCTCTCATCTCTGGTTTTCTGCCACCTACAGGAAGGTTGTGAGTGAGTCAATTCCATTTCAGGCGACAGTTATAACTAGCATTTTCGAAGCACTCTGTCATCTTTAGGAAAAATTGCTAAGCAATATAGTAGTAATTCAATAAATGTCTTTAAGCCCCCCATGAGGTTGAAAGGGCATAGAGATGAGATATGGTCCCAACTCTCTAGAAGCACCCATTCAGAAGACAGTTTTGATAGCAAATCTACCATCAGAGCCAAGAGCAACACACTCGACCCCTTTGAGTTACAAAAGGGCACCCCACTTTCTGGCTGATAAAGCTTCACACCACAACAGAGAGAATATTGCAGGTAGATCAAGAGCTGGATTTTGCTGGGCCAACTGGCTCATGCCTGTAATCTCAGCACTTTGGGAGGCCAAGGTTAACCGATTGCTTGAGCCTAGGAGTTCAAGACTAGCCTAAGCAACATAGTGAAACCCCATCTCTACAAAGCATACAAAAATTAGCCAGGCATGGTGGTGGCACATGCCTGTAGTCCTAGCTACTCAAGAGACTGAGGTGGGAGCATCCCTTGAGCCTGGGAAGTGGAGGCTGTAGTGGGCCGAGATCATGCGACTGCACTCCAGCCTGGGTGACAGAGCAAGACCCTGTCTTAAAAAAAAAAAAAAAAAAAAAAAAAAAGCTGGATTTCATCTCTACCTTCATAAAAGAGTCCTTTTATGCAGTGTGAAAACTACACAACAGTATGTGACATCTTCAGTTCTATCGTTGGTACCCAAATTATGAGCTTGTGGAGATCTATTCTTTAAAGATGTGCATGAAAATATTAGAAGCATAGAATTTATGGAAACATGAATCCATATGTTAGAAAATATAGGAGCAGTGACGGAATGTTCTACTATTTCATTTTAATCCCAGTATCAATAAAGGGTAGGAAAAGAGATAAGCCTGTGGGAAACAATAAAGTTTTTGAGAGGAAAAAAAGAGGAGCAACAAATGGAAAACCAAAACCAACAAAGAGGAAATGACTGAAGACCCTATAGAGAATGAGCACAGCCTTAATCTTGAAACTTTAGGAAAATGTAATATGTCTATTGTAAGCAAGCACATACAGAAATGTTCCTAGGAATGACTTTGGGACGCTATGCCATATTTGCATATTCCAGCAATGACTATTTCACCTTTGCTTATAAAGCTGCATTTGTCATGAGGCCACAGTATTCTTGATCACTCTGTAATATTACCCTCATCAACAAAAACAAAAATCATTTAGGGAATTCTTTTTTTTTCTTTGAGATGGAGTCTCACTCCGTCACCCAGGCTGAAGTGCAGTGGCGCGATCTCGGCTCACTGCAATCTCTGCCTCCTGGGTTCGAGCAATTCTCCTGCCTCAGCCTCCCGGGTAGCTGGGACTACAGGCACCTGCCACCATGCCTGGCTAATTTTTAGTAGAGACGGGGTTTCACTATGTTGGCCAGGCTGGTCTCGAATGCCTGATGTCGTGATCTGCCCACCTCAGCCTCCCAAAGTGCTGGGATTACAGGCGTGAGCCATGGTGCCTGGCCTAGGGAATTCTTAAGATTAGCAAAATAATTAGTCTAACTACTAAGCAGTACACATTAAAACTTGAAAATATTGTCTTTCTTGCCCTCAAAATGAACTACATTTAAGAAGATAATGTAGGCCAGGCGTGGTGGCTCACATCTGTAATCCCAGCATTTTGGGAGGCCGAGGCAGGCGGCTCACTTGAGGTCAGGAGTTCAAGACCAGCCTGGCCAACATGGCAAAATCCCATCTCTACTAAAAATACAAAATTAGCCGGGCTTAGTGATGGGTGCCTGTAATCCCAGCTACTCGGGAGGCTGAGGTGGGGAGAATTGCTTGAACCTGGGAGGCAGAGGTTGCAGTAAGTAGAGATTGTGCCACTGCACTCCAGCCTGGGCAACAGAGCAAGACTCCATCTCAAAAAAAAAAAAAGAAGAAGAAGAAGAAGAAAGAAGAAGGAAGAAGAAGGAAAATGGAAGAAGAAGGAGAAGGAGGAAGAGGAGGAGGAGGAGGAGAAGAAGAATGCAAGGTATAGAAAACAAGTGCTAAATAAATGGTGCTAAAATTATGGATTTTGGAAATGCAGGCAGAAATCAAATGACCTATTACAACCAGGGGAAAGACTGAGAGAAAGGATGTGCTTTCAGCTAGCTCTTAAAGGAAAGGGTACCACTTCAAAAGGCAGAGCAAGGCAGGGTGAAGGAAGGAAGTACATTCCAAGTAGAGAGAACACCATGACGTAAGTAAGTAAAGGAGGCAGACTTCAATGTAAGTGGTGAATTTAGAGAAAATTAGTAGATCTGTTTGACAAGACTAGCGGAAATAATAAAAGTGCCTAACTACGGCAGACTGTTCTCCCAAAATGAATGCAATCAACACCAGTATTTTCAGTTTCACATATTATTTCTTCTGTTCTCCATCAAATGGTGGGGTCTTTTCCCCATCTCTTTAATCTGGGTTATGACTGGTTTATGTCTGTTTCAACTGAGAAAGTATAGTGGAAGTGATGCTATGTGACTTCCAAGTCTGTGTCGCAAAGGATATAGCTTCTGCCTGGCTCTCTCTTAGCACATTCACCTTTGGAACTCAGCCACCATGTGTGAGGGAGCCTGGGCCACATGGAGAGGCCACATGTAGGTGTTCCAGTTGACAGTCCCAGCGAAAGTCTCAGCTGACAGCTAGAATCGACTGAAACACATAAGTACATGAAGCTGCAGATGATTCGGCCCTCAGACTTAGTGTCTTCCAGCTGAGGCACCAGATACCAAAGAACCGAGACAAGCCATTCCCTCTGTGCCCTATCCAAATTGCCAATCCACATAATCTGTGAGCTTAATAACTGGTTGTTTCAGGCCAACAATTTTGGGGGTAATTTGTGACGTAACCATAGTAACTGGAACACTAATATCAATTGAGTAATGACCATATGCCATGTTCTATGTTTGATGTCTTATATTTTATAGCAGTTAGCTATTTCTGTGTAACAAACCACCCCAAGTCTCAGTAGCTTACAAAACAGGTATTTCTCTACTATAGTTCACATATCTGTGAATCTATTAGGGGTTGGCTGACCTAAGCTGGGCTCACTCTGGTGTCTAAGTGTTGGCAGACAGCTCTGCTCCAGGCCATGCGTGGCTGGGGCATCTAAGCTAGGACAGATCTGCTTTTGTGTCTCTCATCCTCCTCCAGGAACCAGCAGGCTTGCCTGAATATGTCACTTTCATGGGGAAGAATGAGAGTGGAAACACATAAAACTTTTGAGGCCAGGCTTCAAAACAGCACACTATCTGGCCAGGTATGGTGGCTCACACCTGTAATCTCAGCACTTTGGGAAGCTGAGGTGGGTGGATCACCTGAGGTCTGGAGTTCGAGACCAGCTGACCAACATGGTGAAACCCCATCTCTACTAAAAATACAAAATATTAGCCAGGCATGGTGGCACATGCCTGTAATCCCAGCTACTTGGGAGGTTGAGGTAGGAGAATTGCTTGAACCCAGGAGGCGGAGGTTGCAGTGAGTTGAGATTGTGCCATTGCACTCCAGTCTGGGCAAAAAGAGCAAAACTCCATCTCAAAAAAAAAAAAAAAAAAAGGCACACTATCACTTCTGTGACATTCTATTGGCCAAATCAAGTTACATGGCCAGACCCAGATTAAAGAGGTAGGAAAACATACTCCAGTTATATAATGTACTATGAAGTCACAAGGAAAGAGTATGCACTTAGGGAGGGGTAAAGAATTGGAGCCAGGCCCAGGCATGGTGGCTTCACGCTTGTAATCCCAGCACCTTGGGAGGCCGAGGCGGGTGGATCAACTGAGGTCAGGAGTTCAAGACCAGCCTGGCCAACATGGTGAAACCTCATCTCTAGTAAAAAAAAATACAAAAAATTAGCCAGGCATGGTGACAGACGCCTGTAATCCCAGCTACTCTGGAGGCTGAGGTAGGAGAATCACTTGAACCCGGGAGGCAGAGGTTGCAGTGAGCTGAGATTGTGCCACTGCACTCCAGCCTGGGCAACAAGCCGAGACTCTATCTCAAAATAAACAAACAAACAAACAAACAAACAAACAAATAAATAAGAATTGGAGCCAGGAGTAATGTCAGCAAGATGGCTGACTAAAGACAGCAGCTGCTTGTCCCTCCCAACAAGAAAGACCCAAGGCAATGAATACATAGCTCACTTTGACTGGAGTATCGAAGGGAGAGCACTGGAGTACAGTGGGGGAGTGGGCTGAATCTGCGGTGACAGAAATCCGGAAGAGCAGCGTGGAGGCACCCAGCCTCTACAGCCCCATCTGCTCTTCCCAAATTGGATTAGCCTGAAGACACAGGGACTTCCCGTTGTGGAGAAAAGGTAAGCAGATCCCCACCAGCCTTCATTGTCTTGACAAATACCTATTGTCCTTTCTGCAGGAGAACCCCACAGTTCTCACAAGCCCTGAGCCCAGTTTGGAGAGCTGCCAGGAATTTATGCAGCTGCACTGCCCTGGATTAGGAGTGTAAGGTGTGCACTCCCCACCCCCACCCACTCCCTGTGAGCAAAGCTGCTGCAGCACAGCCCCATCTTGAGAGCAGAGCCACCTGTGGAGTGCACCCTCTGCCCAGGGTCGGCAGCCACCCCAGCACTGGGGCTCCATTTTCATTACGCCAAGCCCAGGGTGTCTGGATGCCACAGCCTTAGCTGCGCAGAACCTGGGCCCAGGATCAGCTGTAACTCTGGTCCTGCAAAGCAGGGAAACCAATTCCCACCACCATATATTCAGCTAGAGAAACAGTCTGCCAGTCCTGCCCAGGGCAAACTAAGTGAGCTAGCCAAACCACTGTGTGTCCTCCCACACATGGGAGCTGACATGCCCCAGGCCAGTAGAGTGGCTACACTAGAACTAGCCCTGCGGCATCCCTGTCCCCAACAGTCATGCTCCTGACCTGCCCAGTGGGCCTGTGTCTCCGATAAGAGCTTAAGAAAGAGTTCTGTAGGTCACTACTGGTGGCACGTCCCCAGGGCAGCCAAGCAGCCAAGAGCCCATATCCCGGACCTAAAAAGCAGCCCCGCAGGCTGTCCCCTTGTAGGCGTGCCCCTGAGCCAGCTGAGCAGCCATACAATTGAATCCCAGACCTAAGACACAGCCCTGTGGGCTGTCCCTGACAGTCATCCCCCAGGACAACTGAGCAGCTGTGTGTCCATGTCCTAGGTTGAGAAACAGCCCTGCAGGCTGCCTGTAGTAGACACAACCACAAGCTGACTAAGCAGTCCTATGTTCCTTGCCCAGGCCTACGAAACAATCTCATGGGCCACCACCCACAGAAATGCCCCCAGGCCATTTGACCAGCAATGCAGATATGTCATAGGTCTGAGAAACAGCCTTGTGCCCAACCCAGGCAGCAGAGCAGTCATGCACCCATGCCCTGGACCTGAGAACCTGTGGGCCACCCGCAGCAGATGTGCCCCTGGGCCAGTCAAGCAGACTTGTGCCCACATCCTGGGTGTGAAAAGCAGCCCCATGGGCTGACAATGGCAGACATGTCCACAGGCCAATCAAGCAGTTGTGTACCAGCATCCTGAGCCAAAGGAACAGCCCCGTGGACCATCCTCAGCAGACATGTACTCACACCAGCCAAGAAGTCATGCGATCATGTCTTGAGCCTGTGAAACCTCGGGGGCCACCCCCAACAAACATGCCCCCAGGCCAATTGAGAAACTGGGCAGCTGTGTCCTGGGCCTAAGAAACTCTGTGAATCACCCAGAGCAGACACATCCTAGGCCAGCCAAGCAGCTTTATCCCTGCATCCTAAACCGAAGAAAGCATGTTGTGGGCCACCCCTGGCAGACACATCCCCAGGCCAGCCAAGCAGCTGTGTGCCCACATCCCGGGCTGAAGAAAGTCCCACAAACCATTCCTGGCAGGCACGCCCCAAGGCCAAGTGAGCAACCATGTGTCCATGCTCCCAGCCAGAGTAACAACCCTGTGGCCTAAACCCCAGTGAGCCATACCCCAAGTTGGCTGACCCACTGGGTGCACACACACACACACACCAGGCCTGAGAAACAGCCTGGGAAGCCCAACTCTGGCAAAGCCACATCATTATCACAAACTCTCTCAGCCTAGACCACTGAGAAACTCACAAATGCCACTAGTATCGATTACAGCTGAAGAAACTAAATGGAGAGTACACTACTGTACATATCTAGAATCAAGGTCAATGCACCCCACTGAACTGACAATCCAAGGATTATTGGTACAATTGTTTCCCTATGAAACCTTCTTCATAAAACTGGAAAACATAACTTTTCCATGAGATGTGTAGAAATCAATGTAGGACCACATCAACCATGAAAAGGGCAAAGAAACATGTCACCTCCAAGGAAAACAATACTTCTCTAGTAACAGACTCTAATAAAAAAAATATGAAATGACAGAAAAATAATTCAAAATAATAATCTTAAGGAAACTCAATAAGATGCAAGATAATACAGATAGACTATTTAATGAAATCACAAAAATCAGTTTATTATTTGAATGAGAAGTTCAACAAAAAGATAGATACCATAAAAAGAAGCAAACAAGCTGGGCGCCGTGGCTCACGCCTGTAATCCCAACACTTTGGGAGGCCGAGGTGGGTGGATCACGAGGCCAGGAGATCGAGACCATCCTGGCTAACATGGTGAAACCCCATCTCTACTAAAAATACAAAAATTAGCCAGGCGTGGTGGTGGGTGCCTATAGTCCCAGCTACTCAGGAGGCTGAGGCAGGAGAATGGTGTGAACCCAGGAGGCAGAGCTTGCAGGGAGCTGAGATTGTGCCACTGCACTCCAGCTTGGGCGACAGAGCGAGACTCCATCTCAAAAAAAAAAAAAAAAAAAAGAAGCAAACAGAAATCCAAGAGCTGAAGAATTCAATGAATGAAATACAAAATATGCTTAAGAGCTTCAACAACAGACTAGATGAAGCAGCAAAAGGAATTTCTAAACTTGAAAACAGATATTTTGAAATAACATAGGCAGACAAAAACAAAAAGGGATAAAGAATAAAGAGTAAAAACGAATGAAGAAAGTCTACCTAATTTATGGGTATCATGGGCATTCCAGAAAGAAAAGAGAAGGGAAAAGGTGAGCAAAACATAGTTAATAAAATAATAAACAGAAACATTCTTGGGAGAGAGACAGAGATCTAGGTTCAGGAAGATCAAAGAACCCCAAACAGATCTTCTTTAAGGCACATTATAGTCAAACTGTCAAAAGTCAAAGATGAAGAATCTTAAGAACAGCCAAGGAAAAACATCAAGTCACATGTAAGGGAATCCCAATTAAACTAACAAGAGCATTTCTCAGCAGAAACTTTATGGACCAGGAGAGAATAGGACAATATATTCAAAGTACTAAAAGAAAAAGAAAGCTGCCAGTCAAAAATACTATATGTAGCAAAGCTATTCTTCAAAAATGAAGAAGTAAAATCTTTCACAGACAAGAAAAAAACTAAGGAATTTTATCACCACCAGACCAGCCTTACAAGAGATACTCAAGGGTATCTTCTATCTGGAAGTGAAAACACAACTACCACCATTATTTACCCACATGCAGGAGAAAGAAAGGAATCAAAGCTTATTGCTACAGAAAACCACCCAACTGCAAAAATAAACAGTAAGAAAGAAAGGAAGGAACAAAGGACATATAAAATAACCAGAAAACAATAAAATGATAGAAGTAAGTCCTCATCATAGAGAGAAGATGCCACTTATACATGAGGAAACAGGCTTTACCAGACATCAAATCTGCTGGTGTCTTGATCTTGAACTTCCCAGCCTATACAAATGTGAGAAATAAATTTCTATTGTTTAAGCAAAAAAAAAAAAAAAAGTAAGTCCTCACCTACCAATAATGACTTTGAATGTAAATGGATTAAATTCCCCCATTTAAAACATATAGACTGGAGGAATTGATTAAAACAATTGACAACAAGACCCAACTATATGCTACTTACAAAAAAACCCACCTCATCAGTGAAGACACACAAAGATTGAAAGTGAAGGGATAGAAAAAGACACCCCATGTAACTGGAAATCAAAAGTAAGCAGGAGTTGCTATACTGACAATAGATAAAACATACTCCAGGTTAAAAGCTGTAAAAAGAAAAAAGAATAATATTAATTATATCTTAATAAGGGAACCAATTCTGTAAGAGAATATAACAATTGTAAATATATATGCACCCAACAGATATATAAAGCAAGTACTAGATCTAAAGGGAGTGATAGACTCCAGTATAGATAACTGGGGACTTTAAAACCCCACCCTCAACATTAGACAGATCATCTAGACAGAAAATTAATAAACATCAAATTTAAACTGCACCATAGGCCAAATGGACCTAACAGACATTTACAGAATATTTCACTCAACTGCTGTAGAATATACATTCTTTGGTGCATGGTAGCTCACGCCTGTAATCCCAGCACTTTGGGAGGCCGAGGCGGGTGGATCACTTGAGGTCAGGAGTTCCAGACCAGCCTGACCAACATGGTAAAACCCTGACTCTACTAAAAATGTACAAAAATTAGCCATGCACGGTGGCATGTACCTGTAGTCCCAGCTACTTGTGCAGATGAAGCAGGAGAATCACGTGAACTCAGGAAATGGAGGCTGCAGTGACCCAAGATTGTACTATGGGCAACAGAGCGAGACTCCATCTTAAAAAATAGAAAATATATATATATATGCACTCTTTTCATCAGCACATGGAACATTCTCCAGAACTGACCATATGTTAGGACACAAAACAAGTCTCAAAAAATTTTTTTTAATTTTTAAAAATTGAAATCATATAAAGTATCTTATCTGGTCATGATGAAATAAAACCAGACATCACTGACAAGAGGAACATTTGAAACTATAAAAAGATATGGAAATTAAATAACATGCTACTGCACAACCAAGGGGTGAAGGAAGGAATTAAGAATGAAATTTTAAGATTCCTTGAAACAAGCAAAAATAGAAACACAACATACCAAAACTTATGGGTCACAGCAAAAGCAGTATTGAGGCAAATTTATAACAATAAATGCCTACATCAAAAAAATAGAAAGATGTCAAATAAACAGCTGAAAAATGCACCTCAAGGAATTAGAAAAGCAAGAACAAACCAAACCCAAAATTCATAGAATGAAATAATAATAAAAATAGCAGAAATAAACAAAATGGAGACTAAAAAATATCAACAAAACCAAAAGCTGTTTTTTTAAAGATAAACAAAATCAACAAAGCATTAGCGAGAATAAGAAAAAAGAGAGAAGACCTAAATAAATAAAATCAGATAAGAGAAAGGAGATGTCACAACAGATACTACAGAAATACAAAGGATCATACAGACTACAATGAACAACTGCATGCCAATACATTAAAAAACCTAGAGATTACAGATAAATTTCTAGACACAAACAACCTAAAAAGATTGAACCAAGAAGAAACAGAAAACTTGAACATCCTCTATAATGGAAGCATGTCAAAAAAAAAAAAAAAAAAAAGAAAAAAGAAAAAAAAAGAAAACCTGAGCAGACCAGTAACAAGTAACAAGATTGAATCAGTAATAAAAAGTCTTCCAACAAAAGTAGTCTGAATTCTACTGAACATCTAAAGAAGAAGTACTATAATTTCTTCTCAAACTACCTCAACAAATTGACCATAAGGAATTCTTTCTAACTCATTCTATAAGGCCAGCATTACCTTGATACCAAAACCAGACAAGAACACAACAAAATAAATCTTCAGGCCAATACTCCAATGAATGTATACACAGAAATCCTCAACAAAATACTAGCAAAACCAAATCCAAAAACATATCAAAAAGATAATACACCATGATCAAGTGGGATTTATTCTAGGAATAGAAGGATGGTTTAACATATGCAAATTAATAAATGTCATACATCACAGCAACAGAATGATGAACAAAACCATATGATGATCTGAATAGACGCAGAAAAAGCTTTTGATAAAATTCAATATCCCTTTATGATGGAAAAATCTTAATAAATTAGGTATAGAAGGAAAGTACCTCAACATAATAAACGACATATATGACAAAACTATAGCTAAGGTCTTTATTGAACAGGGAAAAGCTAAAAGCTTTTTCTTTTCTTTTATTTTTTTGAGACAGAGTTTCACTCTTTTTGCCCAGGCTGGAGTGCAACCCCCACCTCCCAGGTTCAAGCAATTCTCCTGCCTCAGCCTCCCACGTA
Source organism: Macaca fascicularis (assembly GCF_037993035.2). Classification (NCBI taxonomy): domain Eukaryota; kingdom Metazoa; phylum Chordata; class Mammalia; order Primates; family Cercopithecidae; genus Macaca; species Macaca fascicularis. Next base: position 149,208,353 of record NC_088381.1, on the reverse strand, counting down.
GCTGGGATTACAGGCATGTGCCGCCACCACGCCCAGTGAATTTTGTAGTTTTAGTAGAGATGGGGTTTCTCCATGTTGGTCAGGCTGGTCTCGAACTCCCAACTTCAGGTGATCCACCCACCTCAGCCTCCCAAAGTGCTGGGATTATAGACATGAGCCACGGCGCCTAGCCAGCTTTTTCTTTAAGAAATGGAACAAGATAAGATGCCCACTCTCACCAGACTTACTCAATATGGTACTGAAAGTCTTAGCCAGAGCAATGAGGCAAGAGACAGAAATAAAGGGCAGCCAAATTGGAAAGGAGAAATTGAAAATGGCATTATCTTATATGGAGAAGAAACTAAAGACTCTACCAAAACACTCTTAGAACTAATCAATGAATTCAGCGAAGTTGCAGGATACAAAATGAATATAAAAAATCAGTAGTGTTTCTATACACAATGACCTAGTTGAGTAAGAAAGCAAACCCATTTAAAATAGCTACAAAAAATGAAATATCTAGGAATAAATTTCAATGACTGGATAAAGAAAATGTGGTATACATACACAATAAAATACTATTCAGTGATTAAGAAAAAAAGAATGAAACCCTGTCATTTTCAGCAACATGGATGGAACTGGAGGACATTATGTTAAGTGAAATAAGCCAGGAAGAGAAAGTTAAACACCACATGTTCTCACTCATATGTGGAAACTACAAAAAGTGGATCTCATAGAAGTAAAAAGTAGAACAGAGGATACTAGAGGCTGGGAAGGGTAGGAGGAAGGGAGAGAAAGGAAGAGATTTGCTCAAGGATACAAAATTACAGCTAGATAGAAGGGTAAGTTCTATAGTCATCCAGGATGACTATAGTTAACAATAATATTGTATATAGGTTGAAATAGCTAGAAGGAGGATATTGAAACACATTCCCAACACAAAGAAATAATATGTGTTTGGGATGATGAATATGCTAATTATCCTAATCTGATCACTACACATTATATGTATCAAAACTTCACTATGTACCCCATGACTGTATACAATTATTTGTCAATTAAAATTAAAATTGAATTGGAGCCATTACTTTATCACATATTTAATCTTCATAATTATCAATTATCACTATTATATCCATTTCATTCATTTCCTTGATAAGTAAACTGAGGCTTTAAATCATATGAGTTTATGGAGTTCCTAGAGCTTTTGGTGAAACTGTTTTTGGAGCTTGCCACGGCTGCCTTACCATTGACAGATCAACATCTCAGGTATCTTTACTCATCCCTTTATCTGCCAGACCGCTACTGACTGCAAGAGTGATGGGGCTTTTTGTCTTAAGCCAATTTCCAACACTCCTCTAATTGGCCCTCAGGATCACTATATCAACGTGTCTCACATCTCCATTTGCCTTTTGCACCAGTAGAGGTTCAAACATTTCTCACCATTCTACCTCAATTGATCCATGAATATGGCCCCATCTCCCACTTGTTCTTAACTGCCTGAACACTTCCTGTGCCCTCTGAGACTCATGATCTCTTATCAACATCTATAATATTTTCTCCGAGCTTTCCCTTCATTTCATGCCCTGACTGAAACCCAATTGTTCCCTAAGGGCACTGGTTGCCCTACATGCTCCTCAGTCCTCTGCAAGGAATGTGGGTTTTTTTTTTCTCTCTTATACCATGCACCTCTGGGCTTGAAGATAAGAGGTAAGACCAGTATCCTTCTTGATTCCTATTGCAGCTTCATAAGTTGTTCTCTTTCCTCTTCAAAAAATTAGATCCTTTGAAATTTATGCTATCAGATGCTACAACCCCAAATATTGACATACTGTTGACATTTAAGCCTCTCCTCTTTCACTGAGGACTTTAGCACCTGGCTCTCTTCCTATTCATCCCTACTCCTGTCACTGTGAAAGGAAAATAAATCTTTGGGCCCCCAAATCACTAAACTAAAGGGAAAACCCAAGCTGGGAACTGCTTAGGGCAAATCTGCCTCCCATTCTGTTCAAAGTCACCCCTCTGCTCACTGACATAAATGCTTATCTGATTGCCTCCTTTGGAGAGGCTAATCAGAAACTCAAAAGAATGCAACCATTTGTCTCTTATCTACCTATGACCTGGAAACCCCCTCCCTGTTTCGAGTTGTCCTGCCTTTCTGGATGAACCAATGTTCATTTTACATATGTTGATTGATGTCTCATGTCTCCTTAAAATGTATAAAACCAAACTGCTCTGACCACCTTGGCCACATGTCATCAGGACCTCTTGAGGCTGTGTCATGGGCACGCGTACTCAGTGTTGGCAAAACACACTTTCTAAATTAACTGAGGCCTGTCTCAGTCAGGGTTCACATCGCCAATCTTGTTGTATGATCAAATCAACAATGAGGCCTCTTAGTTCCTTGACCTCCTCAACTCTAATAATTTTTTTCAAATCTCACATCAGCTGCCCACTTCTATGGGCATAAATTTGCCCAATAATTATACTCTTTGATCCAAGCACTTCACTCTCTGACCACTATCCCTATCTTTCAAATGATTTATCTAATATTTCACTTCAAAATTTTAGTTCATTACAATTTCCAATTCACCGACTCTATTATTTTTTTCATTATCTATTGCCCTTTCAAAGACACACATCCCATTGAACCCCTTAGATTCAATGGGCTATCATTATAGTCACTCACTGAGATCAGGGCAAGTGGTCTCCTCTTTATGAAGATGACTGAGGAGTGGCACACATCACATTTCGCATCCTGTTGGATCAGTTGGGAAGTGGGGCCTTTGGGGAGTTATTTAGATAATGAGGGCTCTGCTTTTATAAATGGATAAATGCCTTTATAAAAGGACTTGAAGGGGGAAAGTTCACTCTTTTCCACCCCTTCCATTCCTTCCATCATGTGAAGACACGACATTCCTCCCTTCCAGAAGACGCTATCTTGGAAGCTGAGCCCAGGTTCTCACCAGACACTGAACCTATCAGCTCCTTAATCTTGGACTCCTAGCTCCCAGAACTGTGAAAGGTAAATTTCTGTTCTTTATAAATCACCCAGTCTCAGATATCTTGTTGTAGCAGCACAGATGAAATAAGACAACTTGCTAAAACTCAGGGCATTCTATATTAAAAGAAAAGAGGATGTGACTATTTGGGGACAGTTAGTGATGTCTGCACATTAGTTAAGCCTAAATGCCCACCTAGTCTGTGCTTTCCCACAAGTAACTAACAGATCAGAGGAAAGTATGCAGCCATGATGACTCTCACTCCAAATCTCAAGTGAGCTATCAAGTCTACATAACAAACTTATACACGTATTTAATACATTTGAACTTCTACTCTCAAGAAATGGCTATTTTGTATGTTCTCCTCTTTTCTCAAACTTCTCACAATCCCTTAGTATCTTTTACACCTCACTCTCAGGTGGTAACTTTCTCTTGTATTGAATAGAAAAAGTGAAAGCAATCCCAGGAACTTACTTTTCTTTCCCCACTAAATCTACTAGCCCATTCTAACATTCTTGTCTCATTTCAATTCTGACTTACTTTGTCCACATTTTTTTCTCCCTTTACAGTACACAGAAGCTCCTTGTTCCTAGCAAAGATGAACACCTCTAAAGCCTATCTTCAGCCTTTCTCAAGGACAGATGTCTGTAATAAGCAGTTTCTCTTGTACTATGTTTTGATTTTCTGTTGGATTATTTCCAACAGTTAGGAAATAGTCTCTAATAAATCCCACCTTCAAAAAATTATTAGAAGAGAGGACTCTGGGAAGATAGCAGAGTAGAGAGCACCTGAAATCTGTCTCTCCAACTTGACAACAATTGCACTGAGGGAATCTGTCTTACCTATGTTGAAACTCTAGTGTCTATTGAAGGCTTGCAGTTTGCAGGGAAGGTTTGGATGGTAAATTGCAGTTAATTCCAGTCAGCTCTTAGCACAGTAGCAGCTACCCATTCCCCACCACCCAACCCTTTGGCAGGCAGCCATGCACACATTCCAAGAGCAGCTTTCATATAGCTTGCAGATGCCAGGGTGAGTAAAAAGGACCCTTTCCTCCAAATATCAGGGATCTGGACTCTAATCATTGATTGCTGTTTCTGACTCACAAAGGTGCAAAGAGGCAGGTAGCCATTGTTGACCTCTCCCAACTGTTGTATGCCCCTCCTCCTCCAGCTGAAGCTACTTCCAGGGGATTAAAAGGGCTGGCACCCCCTACTCCATTTATTTTTCTTTTTCCCCCCTTTTTCAGAGCCATATATTAATGACTAGACATTCAAAAGCAACTACATATGTGGGAGAAATTAGAAAGTCATAGTGTATGCTCAGGGAAAGGTGCAAGCTTAGAAAAGATCTGAGAAGACCTTAAGTTTACACCTCAGACTGACACGTGACACAGAGGCAGTCTATGACAATTTTAAAAAGCAGCAAACTCTGGGCAAGAGAAAGAATCTGATTTCCAGAGTTACTACGTTATTAGATTCCACGGTCCAGTTTTGAACCAAAAGAAAAATTACAAGATATACAAAGAAATAGGAAAGTATGGCCCATTCAAGGGAAAAAAAAAATCAACAGAAATTGTCCCTGAAAAAAGCTAATGGTGGTGGAACTAGACAAACACCTTAACAAAACTGGCTAGGTATGGTGGCTCACTCAGGTAATCCCAGCACTTTGGGAAACTGAGGCAGGCAGATCACTTGAGGTCAAGAGTTTGAGACCAGCCTGGCCAACATGGGTTTTTTTTTTTAGTAGAAACAGGGCTTACTAGAAACCCCGTCTCTACTAAAAATACAAAAATTAACTGGGCGTGGTGGTATGCACCTGGAGTCTCAGCTGCTTGGGAGGCTGAGGCAGGAGAATCGCTTTAACCCAGCAGGCGGAGGTTGCAGTGAGCTGAGATTGCGCCATTGCACTCCAGCCTGAGTGACAGAGTGAAACTCTGTTTCAAAACAAAACAAAACAAAAAGACTGTAACAAAACTGTCTTAAAGATGCTCAAAAGAACTAAAGGAAAATGTGGAGAAAAGTCAAGAGAATGATGTATGAACAAAAGGGAAACATCAATAAGGAGGCAGAAAAGCTAAAAAGAAACCAGAAAAGAAAAGAAAAGACTATGGGGTTGAAAAGTACAAAACTAAAATAAAAAATTGAGGAGAGGCATTCAAAGGCAGATTTGTGCAGGAAAAATAATTAGTGAACTTGAAAATAGGCCAGTGGAAATTATTGACCGTGAGAAGCAGAAAGGAAAAGAACTGAAGAAAAGTGAGCAGAGCTAAGGGACCTGTGGGGCACACTCAAGTGGATGAACATATGTACTGTAAGAGTTCCAGAGGGAGAAAACAAGAGGAAAGGAATAGAGAGAGTATTTGAAGAAATAATAGCTGAAAACATTCTAAATTAAATGAAAAACATGAACGTAAACATCCAACAAACTCCAAATAGGATGAACTCATACAGGGCAACTCCAGGATACATTACAGTCAAACTGTCAAAGATCAAAGAGAGAATCTTGAAAGCAGCAAGAGAAAAGCCACTTATCACATACAAGAGTTTCTCAGTAAGATTATCCACAGATTTCTCATCAGAAACTTTTGAGGCTGATATACATAAGGTGCTAAAAGAAAAAAAAAACTGTCAAAGAGGAATCCTATATTCAGCAAAACTGTCCTTCAAAAGTGAGGGAAAAATTAAGACATTCCCAGATAAATAAAGGCTGACAGAGCTTTTATTTACCTAACTTGTTATCACTAAACCTGGCCTGCGGGAAGTGCTAAATAGAGTCCTCCAGGTTAAAATGAAAGAAAACAAGACAGTAACATAAAGCGATATGAAGAAATAAAGATCTCATTAAAGGCAAATACATGGGCAATTATAAAAGCTAGTATTAGCCACGCGTGGTGGCTCATGCCTGTAATCCCAGCACTTTGGGAGGCTGAGGCGGGTGGATCAGCTGCGGTTGGGAGTTCAAGACCAGCCTGACCAATACGGAGAAACCCCATCTCTACTAAAAATACAAACTTAGCTGGGCGTGGTGGCACATGCCTGCAATCCCAGCTAATTGGGAGGCTGAGGCAGAAGAATTGCTTGAACCAGGGAGGTGAAGGTTGCAGTGAGCTGAGATTGTGCCATTGCACTCCAGCCTGGGCAACAAGAGCCAAATTCCGTCTCAAAAAAAGAAAAAGGTAGTATTGAAGACATTTATGTTAAGTGAAATAATTAGCCAGGCACAGAAAGACAAATATCATATGATCTCACTTATGTGTGGAATCTAAAAATGTTCAACTCATAGAATCAGAGAGTAGAATGATGGTTAACAGGGGATTGGGGATGGTGAAGGTTGGAAAGATGCTGGTCCAAGGATACAAAGTTTAAGTTAGCTAAGAGGAATAAGTCTAAGAGATCTGTTGATCTATAGGACTATAGTTAATAATAATGTATTATATCCTTGAAAATTGCTAAGAGTATATTTTAAGTGCTCTTACCACAAAAAATAATAAGTATATGATGTAATGCATATGTTAACTTGACTTAGCCATCTATGATGTATACATATTTCAAAACATCATGGTGTACACAATAAATATACACAATTTTTGTCAATTCAGAAAAATAAATGTTTTTAAAAGATAGTGTTATTGTAACTATGGTTTGTAACTACATTTTTTTCTGCATGTATTAAGAGGTTAATACATTAAAAAACAATTATTAAGTTCTAGCTAATGCAATAAGACAGGAAAATGAAAATAAATATCTACAGATTGGAAAGGAATAAAACTGCTTTTGTTTGTAGATGTCATGATTACTTATGCAGAAAATCTGGAAGAATTGACCAAAAAAATCTCCTAGAACTAATAAGCGATTATAGCAGGGTTACATGATACTAGGTTAATACTCAATAGCTAATTACTTTCCTATATGTCAGCAAAGAACAAGTGAAATTTAAAAGTAAAAATACAGTATCATTTACATTAACACCTCCAAATGAAATACTTATATATACTATAAAACAAAACAAAATAAAAACAGAAAATAATGTGTTAATGAGGATATGGAGAAATTGGAGCCTTGTGCACTGTTGGTGGGAATGTAAAATGGTACAATTGCTGTTGGTTTCACTGGGGAATTGCACTAAACAGTAAAAGAAGAACTAACACCAATCCTCCTGAAACTTTTTTTTTTTTTTTTTTTTTTTTGAGATGGAGTGTTGCTCTTGTTGCCCAGGCAGGAGTGCAGTGGTGCAATCTCGGCTCACTGCAACCTCTGCCTCCTGGGCTTAAGCGATTCTCCTGCCTCAGCCTCCTGAGTAGCTGGGATTACAGGCACCCGCCACCACACCCAGCTAATTTCTTTTTTGTATTTTTGGTAGAGACAGGGTTTCACCATGTTGACCTGGCTGGTCTCAAACTCCTGACCTCAGGTGATCCACCTGCCTTGGTCTCCCTAAGTGCTGGGATTATAGGTGTGAGCCACCGCACTCGGTCTTCCTGAAACTTTTCAAAAAAAAAAAAAAATGAAGAGGTGGGAACACTTTGTAACTCATTCTATGAGGCTGGCATTACTGTGATACCAAAGTTAAACAAAGGCACAAGAAAACTGTGGACCATTATCCTTTCTGGACACTGGTGTAAGAATTCTCAAGAAAATACTACTGACAAATCAAGTTCAGCAGCATATATAAAGGATAATACACCATGACCACATGGTATTTATTCCTGGAGTGTGAAGATGGTTCAACATACAAATCCTGATCAATGTAATACACCACATTCACAGAACAAAGAAAAAGCCCATGATTATCTCAATTAGAGCAGAAAAAGCATTTACCAAAATTCAACATTCTTTCATAATAAAAACACCCAACAAACTAGAAATAAAAACTACCTCAATATAATAAAAGCCATATACTTAAAAAAAAAAACTGAACATCACACTCAATGGTGAAATACTGAAAACTTTTCCTGTAAAATCAGAAACAAGGCAAGGATGCCCACTTTTCCCACTTCTGTCAACATGCTACTAGAAAGTTCTAGCTAGAACAATTAGGCAAGAAAAAGAAATATGTGGCATCCCAGTTGGAAAGGAAGAAGTAAAATTGTCACAGTTCACAGGTGATATCATATGTTAAAACAAACAAACAAACAAACAAAAAACAAAACAAAAACCCTAAAGACTCCACAACAGCACTTTGGGAGGCCAAGGCGGGCGGATCACGAGGTCAGGAGATCGAGACCATCCTGGCTGACACGGTGAAACCCTGTCTCTATTAAAAATACAAAAAATTAGCCAGGTATGGTTGTGGGTGCTTGTTCTCAAATTATCATAGTGTACTATATACTCACCTATCTTCTTCGTGTTATGATGTGAGATTATAAAATTTCTGATGAAATTTCCAGAAATAAACAATTCATAAATTGTAAATTACACATTGTTCTGAATATCATGAATAACATGGGCATTGTGCCATAAATGAAATTACCAGAAATAAGCAATTCGTAAGTTTTAAATTACATGCTGTTCTGAATATCACGATAAACTCTCACACTGTCCTGCTCTGTCCCACCCAATTGCAATTCGTCGCTTAGCCATACAGGTTATTAGATCAACTGGCCCAGTATCACAATACTTGTATTTAAGTCATCCTTATTTTACTTAATAATGGCTCCAAAGCGCAAGAGTGATTATGTAATATTTTTGGACCTCAGTTGACTGCAGATAGCTGAAACTTCAGAAAGCAAAACCATGCATAAGGGGGGGACTACTGACATTTAGTCCATATGTAAAGGCCTGAGAACAAGGAGACCTGATGTCCAAGAATAGAAAAAGATGGATGTTTCTGCTCAAACAGAGAGAATGAATTCACCCTTTCAATGTTTGGTTCTATTCACGCCCTCAATGGACTGGATGATGCCTGCCCGCACTGGTGAGGGCAATCTTCTTTACTCAGTCTACTGATTTAATTGCTAATATTATCCAGTAACCCCCTCACAGACACACCCAGAAGTAATGTTTCACCAGCTAGCTAGGCATCCCTTAGCGCAGTCAAGTTAATACGTAACATTAACTATCACATAAGGATTCTACCCAGTGTTAGGGGAAGCATGGACCTACCAACACCTTGGTTTTTTGTTTGTTTTGAGATGGAGTCTCACTGTGTCACCCAGGCTGGAGTGCAGTGGCGTGATCTTGGCTCACTGCAACCTCTGCCTCCTGGGTTTAGGACATTCTCCTGCCTCAGCCTCCCGAGTAGCTGGGACTACAGGCGTGTGCCACCACGCCTGGCAAATTTTTTTGCATTTTTTTTAATAGAGACGGGGTTTCACCATGTTAGCCAGGATGGTCTCGATCTCCTGAACTTGTGATCTGCCCACCTCGGCTTCCCAAAGTGCTGGGATTACAGGTGTGCCCGGCCAACACCTTGGTTTTAAACTGCTAGCCTCCAGAACTGTCAGACGATAAATTTTTTTTATTTTTTTATTATTTTGAGTCGGGAGTCTCGCTCTGTCCCCCAGGCTAGAGTACAGTGGCACATCTCAGATCACTGCAAGCTCCGCCTCCTGAGTTCAGGCCATTCTCCTGCCTCAGCCTCCCAAGTAGCTGGGACTACAGGTGCCTGCCACCATGCCCGGCTAATTTTTGGTATTTTTAGTAGAGACGGGGTTTCATCGTGTTAGCCAGGATGGTCTCGATCTCCTGACCTCGTGATCCACCTGCCTCGGCCTCCTAAAGTGCTGGGATTACAGGCGTGAGCCACCACGCCCAGCCAAATTCTTGTTGTTTTAAACTACCTAGTTTGTGGCACTTTGTTACAACAGCCCTGGGAAACAAATACACCTTCCTTGTTATCCACATGAAAAGATATTCTAGAGTCACTTTGTCTTATTTTAGTCAATAATTGGTAATTTTGCTTGGTTTAAACGTTTTTTTATCCCAGTCCTAGAGTCATTATTCCTTGGAAAATAGAATTTCAAGATAATGATCTGGGAGCAAGAGGTGCTCCCAAATACTGGAGCACTGGACTGGTCATTGTTTGTTTTAGCTTTCTGGGGACAAATATATTTTATAAGATCAAACATTGAGTTTGGGTGGTGGTGGTGGTTGTTAAGAAAAGACATTTCCTGCTCTTGACCTGGAATCAGAATCAGACATTTCTCCACAAAGCACTGGTCTTGAAATCTTATAATTTAGGTACCTAGTGTACTTATTACTACCGTGCTGGTCATTGTTTCTAGGCCTCTTCAGAGCCAGAAGGGAATTTTGACAAAATTCACCAAGATACTTCTAATTCAAATTCAGGACTACAGAATTTGTACTTATCCTCCTGTACCTTACATCTGCATCTTCTTTCTCCCATATGATAAAGAGATTAGCATTATGAACCAGGAGACTGAGTAAATAAGATTGCCCTCAACAATGCAGGTAAGCCTTATCCAATCTATTGAGGGCCTGGTTCTCAAGAACAATTGGGATTAGATAATTAGAACATAATATAATTACTCATATTCTTTAACCCACATTTCACATAAAATTACCAAAATATATTTCCAAACATCATCACCAACAGTGCAAATACTAACAACACTTAAAATTTTTTGGACATTTCTTTTTATCCTTAAAAATATCCCACTATGGGTATCTAGTCAAATTATTGTGTTTGAAAGTCACTTGAAAAAGTTCTTTGTGCGTTACGTAACATTTGGTTAAGTTACTTAACTTTTAGATTGGGGAATTGTTTTTCAAAATTTAAGTTTTTAAAAACTAAGTAAAGTATGTGTTTTCAGTCAAATCTAAAAAACAAAAGTACATTTAAATAACTCTTTTTTTTTCTGTCTTCTCCACACTCTTCTCTCCCAGTCCTTATAGGTAACCTTTAAAGATATATACATATGGTTTATATTTCCTTTTTTTTTTTTTTTTGAGAGGGTGTCAGGCTCTGTCACCCAGGCTGGAGTGCAGTGGTGTGACCTCAGATAACTGTAACTTCTACCTCCCTGGTTCAAGTGATTCTCCTGCCTCAGCCTCCCAAGTAGCTGGGATTTCAGATGCTTGCCACCGTGCCCAGTTAATTTTTGTATTTTTAGTAGAGACAATGTTTTGCCATGTTGACCAGGCTGGTCTTGAACTTCTGACCTCAGGTGATCTGCCCTCCTTAGCCTCCCAAAGTGCTAGGATTACACGTGTGAGCCACCATGCCTGGCCATATTTCCTTTTAAAAAAAAAAGAAATAGTAAGCAAGTGTATTACACACATTTTTGTATTTTCTCTTTTCTTAAATGGAGGCAAAGAATACTTTTCTACATCTAACTTTTTTCATTCAGCATTATATTCCAAAGATCATTCCATAGTGGGTATATATATACATTCCTTATTTCTTCTTCCAGCTGCATAGTACTCACCTGTGTGCATGTACTATAGTTTATTCAACCAGCCTCCTTATATGGACATGTGGGACACGGACATATTATATAATCTTCTTATATAAAATATTTACTTTTTTGGGGGGTGGGATGGGTGTTAATGCAGTCCTACAATGAATAGTCTGGAGCATATATCTTTTCTTATCTTTATAAGAAGATAAGAAAAGATATATGTATCTGTGGGACAGAGTCCTAGATTTGGCATTGCTAGGTCAATGGGCAAATTCATTCATAACTTTTACTACATATAGTTGGGCACACGTGTAACTAAGCAATCTGATATATTTAATCAATAAATCAGCTTTCAGCTTAAGGAATCATCTCATTATATTAACATACAAAAATTATGCTGTGGGCCAGGCGCGGTGGCTCACGCCTGTAATCCCAGCACTTTGGAAGGTCGAGGTAGGTGGATCACAAGGTCAGGAGTTCAAGACCAGCCTAGCCAAGATGGTGAAACCCCGTCTCTACTAAAAATACAGAAATTAGCAGGGCACGGTGGCAGGCGCCTATAATCCCAGCTACTTGGGAGGCTGACGCAGGAGAATTGCTTGAATCCGGGGGCAGAGGTTTCAGTGAGCCAAGGTCGAGCCACTGCACTCTAGCCTGGGCAACAGAGTAAGACTCCATCTCAAAACAAAAACAAAAACAAAAACAAACGCTGTGTACTTATAACCAGCTCAAGTCTGGCTGCTCATTGCTCAGAAGCTGAAAACATGAGAAGCGACATGTAGTGAAAGGATAGCAACTTTATTCAAATATTAGCAGTTGGGGGATGGACAGGCTTATGCCTTTAACAGATCACTCCAACTTTTTGGGCTGAGTGAAGGGGTTTAAGAAGCAAAAAGGTGTAGGAAATATGCAGGAGTAGCGCAGGAAGGTGTAGGTCTGTGTGCCTTCTTCTGATGGCCATCTTCAGTGACTGCCTGCCTGGAGGCCCAGTTCACATCATATGACCTCAGCTGGTAGTGCTGGACTAATGGTTCCTAATCCCCCTTGAGCAGGAGGATTCTGCAGTTGGGGTCTCTCCCTCTAGTTTGTTTCAAAATTGGCCCCTGGAATTTTTAAGCAAGCACATCAGTAAGATAAGTGAGCCCTGTTCTCAGAAGGGGCTGGTGAGAAAGGGACAAAGTTTCAAAGTATGTTTCAAGGCTGAAAGCAAGCAAGCAAGAAAAAAAAAGTTTTAAAATGCATTGTGAGGCTGGGATGCTGTTACATATTTACCACCTGAGTTATCAAAATTTGGCTAAGCTTCTTGTAAAGTAAGCATTGGCCACCGACATCATTATTTAAAAAAAATTTTTTTGAGACAGGGTCTCGCTCTGTCTCCCAGGCTGGAATACAGTGGTGCAGTCTTGGCTCACTGCAGCCTCCACCTCCTGGGTTCAAGTGATTCTTGTGCCTCAGCCTCCAGAGTAGTTGGGATTACAGGGTAATGCACAAGCATACCCAGCTAATTTTTGTATTTTTAGTAGAGATGGGTTTTCACCATGTTGGCCAGGCTGGTCTCAAACTTCTGACCTCAAGTAATCCACCCACCTCATCCTCCCAAAGTGCTGGGATTACTGATGTGAGCCACCACTCCTGGCTGTTGTTGTTTGTTTGAGACAGTCTGTTTCCAGCTCTGGTGCCCAGGCACGATCTTGGTTCACTGCAACCTCTGCCTCCTAAGTAGCTGGGATTACAGGCACATGCCACCATACCCCGCTAATTCTGAGCATTTTTAGTAGACATAGGGTTTCGCCATGTTGGCCAGGCTGGTCTTGAACTCCTGGCCTTAAGTGATCTGCCTGCCTCAGCCTCCCAAAGTGCTAGGATTACAGGCATGAACCACAACACATAGCCATCATTATTAAAATGTAATGGTAGTATTCTACAAAGTGAGTTAAGAACATCTTTCCCCAGCTTTGATGATACTGGTGTAGCTGTTACAGTTACCATTAATAATAAAACCACCACCAAATACTTGTCAGAGCACTTCCTAGTACCTTTGATCTTCCAACAACGATAGGTGATGGTGATTATTTCACCTTATTGACACAGAGAGAATCATGGCACAAATGTCACACAGGAATTTAGTGGCAAGAGTCAAACCTGATTCCACCAAAACTCCACACCAAGTTAACTTATTTTTGCTAAAAACTACAAACTGGTCTCCACTTCGTTCTACAGAAAATAACTCAGAGCTGGTTGGTGTTTTAAGGCATGAAGTAGCAATTTCAAACTAACTTACAACAGACAAAGACAATTTAAAAAGATTTTTTAAAATCTCTTCATCACGTGTATCGAACTGATTTGTGTGGTCACCAGTTTCTTCTTATAGCCACCACCAAAAATGTGTGCATGGGAAAATCGGCAGTTTCTTTGAAAATGACAGAAACATAGGTGAAATCTGAATGCGGTATAATTTTTTTTTGGTAGGACTGAAATATGTATGCTTTCAGCAGCTTAAATGAATGCTATGACTATGCACTACCCTTTAAAACAAGAACTTTCATTAAGATTAGTAAACTTGCTGGGCATGGTGGCGTTCAGCTATACCCCAGCACTTTGGGAGGTCAAGGCAGGTGGATCACCCGAGGTCAGGAGTTCGAAACCAGCCTGGCCAACAATGGTGAAACCCCGTCTCTACCAAAACTACAAAAATAAGCTGGCGTGGTGGCGTGAGTCTGCAATTCCAGTTACTCGGAAAGCTGAGGCAGGAGAATAACTCGAACCCATGAGGCAGAGGCTGCAGTAAGCCGAGATCACACCACTGCACTCCAGTCTGGATGACAGAGCGAGACTCTGTCTCAAAAAGAAAGAAAGAAAGAAAGACAAAAAAAGAAATGATTAGTAAGCTCGAGGCATCTTTCTTCTTCAATTTTGTATCCTCCCAAAGTGCCCAATACTACTGAGCATGAGGACCTAAATAGGCTTCAAAACTAGTTTTGTTTTTTCTTTCTTCACTATTTAAGAAAATGGAGTTTGATGGGAAATCACGAGATTTTAGTTTAAGCCAATTTCCACAATCTTTTTAGACTCTTTTCTTTCTTGGCATTGTTGCTAAAAGAGTCATTTGGACAGTTAAATACTTAAATGTTTGGACATAGAAGGTTTGGTGTCATTTTGTGGATGGTACAACAAAATTTATACATTGATTTTTTTCCCTTTTCTTCTCTTATTTTACAGTTATCTACTGTTTAGGCTGCATATTAAAAGAAAGACGCAACATTTTATCTCCCAATATAAATCATTTTGAAGTTACAAAAACACACACAAACATTCATCACAAAGAGAGGACTGTTATGTATCTATCTAAGTACATCGCTGCTACAAAGTATGAGATCAAACAGCAAATCCTGTATAAATGTTTTATATAGCAGAAAGAGCTGTTAAAGTTAAAAACGTCATTCAAGCTGTAGGAGTCCAACAATAAAAAGTTCAGATAGAAACAATTTACATATGATGCTAAATGTAATCTTACTTGGGAGTTTTCTCTCACAAATTTTCAGTTTTGTGAATTAAAAGGCTGCAGCTTCTAAGTATTCAGTCCTACAATTTTCGTGAAAGAACAGAAAATATTTCTTTCTGAAACTAAACGGGATGGCACACATATGTTGCAATGAAGGCATATAACAGCTGTTGAGGGACTGGGAAACCAATATATTGGAATGGAATCCATGATGGCTAGATGCCAGACACACAAGCAATCTAAGTTCCTGGGTAAATATTAACCAAGTGCTTAGGTCTTTTTGCAATCTAGGTGCAAAGAGAGATGCCAACTCAGAGCCTCCAGGGAGTCTGATGGTCTTAAGGAGGCCAAGACTGGGTTTTCCACCATTTTAATCCAATAACTACATTCCATTATTTCACAGATTAAATCTGTGAAGAGCAAACCTCATAGCTTCTCTTCCATGTCCTGTCTGCAGTGGTTTTAACTTTAATTGATGGCAAAACTACTCAACCATTTAGTCAAGAATACCAAGTAGTAGGGAAGAAAACTAGGTAGAAAGTGAATGATTCCAGGTGCAAAGCGTTTGGGAGTATGTATACAGAGAAGCAAGAAGAAGTCCTCTCAATACGTAGTAAAACTTACCAGGAATGGTATTGTTTAGTGTAACTTTTCGGTTTGTCACTTGAATATTAAATGAATTACAAATGTTGATAGAATAATACACCAAGAATACTGATTTCCTGTGATTTTTTTCTTTAAGTGTCCCAGACCATGAAGCTGTACAGGAAACTGGGAAGCAACTAAGGGTTAAGAGGCGAACGAACTTGGTGTGAAAAGAAATCTCAAGGTTCATAGATATTCTTTACACCCATTCACAATCTCCCATTTTCTGGGTATTCAAGGCCTCTGGTTTCTCTAATCCCTTTCTTCAAGTCTTGGCAGGATTCATTTTTTTTCCCTCTCTGGTAAGACGCCTTTGATATTTTTCAAATCCGGTTTCACCAGCACAGAACTTTGACATTTCGTTTTGCTTTGTCTCTGGAAGACAAACTCCCTCACTCATCCAAGCGACATCTCAAGTCCCTCAAAATTCCCAGGGACAAGAAAATTAGGTACTATGAATTCTGCCTTCCAAACAGCATTCTCTGTTCCGCTTGCAATGTCGATATAAAGGCAGGATTTGCTTGGGCAGAATAGGTCAAAAGCTTATTGAATTGCACATGGAACACAGCCTGCTTGCTCTCTTATAGCGAGAGGCCATGAGAGTTGCTGGGTCAAGGGCATGCATTTCAATGTGATCAGTCACTATACGTTGGCCATGCGGAGTCGCAGTATTTTGGCAATATTTTTAAAAACCAGGGAAAGTTACTGTGCTGTTATAATCCAAAGGCTGGTGGGGTTTTCTTCCCCACCGCATCTCCACTAGCGTGATAAATTAAAGTACGTGGGCTAGTAGAGAACTAACCTCTGGGCAACTTAAGCCTAGTCTTCGCAGCGTACCCAGTGTGGAAACAAACGAATCAGAGGTTACTAATTCTGGAATGTTAAAAGTGGGCCCCGATCGGCGTTTACTCCCTTTGGGAAATCCTATACAATTCTGCGCGCGAAAGACCCACCCTTGGTGAGGCGCGAAAGCCGAGAAGCTTATAGTCAAAGCCTCGCTGACAAATCAAGAGATGACTCCGCATTTAAAACCTTCCCGAATAGGAACGCGCCAGAGGCCGGAAGCTACGCCACGTGACCAATCCTCCTCCGCGGCCATTCCTAGTGAGGCAGTAGGCACCGCCTCTGTCACATTTCCTAGCTCCTACAGCGCGGGACCGGGCGGAAACGTGCGACAGGAGGCGGTCCCACCTAGCTTCGGAGTGTCACTAGAACTCGCGTCTTTTCCAGCAATGCTTTGCAAGTACTTCACCGCAAAGAACTGCCGCAGACTTCCGCCTGGGTGCCAACCACGTGATCAGGCGAGCGTTGGAGAGGCGTAGGTCCGACTACACTAGTTCACTCCCCGGGCTCCGCCAGCCCAGCACCCACCACGGCGCGTGACAACGCGGCTCGCGGCGGCCTCCGCCCCGGCGCGCCTGCGCACGCGGCTCTCGCGGTGTCTCGCGCTCAGCCCCGCCCACATCTGCCCCCGCCCTTTCCGCCCCTCCCTCCCCCTTCACCCTGTTTCTCGGCGGCGGCGGCGGCGGTGGCGGCTCGCGCAGCTTGTTGGCTCGCTATATAAAGGAGAGAAGCGGGCGGACCGGACGGCTGGAGCTGCAGCCGGTGGCGGCAGCGGCGGCGCAGGGAGCGGCGACCGGTGGTGGTTTCCCTCCTTGGCGCGGGGTGGGGAGCGGGCAACGCCCCCCGGACCCCTAAAGGGTCGTGGCTTTTTTTTTAAAGGCGATTCTCGAGGTTTTTAGCTGCGGGAGGAGTGCCCCCCTCCTCCTCTCTCCGCTCTCCCTTACTCCTTCAGGATTGATTTTGTTTAAAATTTTTTCCCCAATCTTGTGGTGATTTGGGTCACCCTCCGGGTGTTTTAGTTTTTTTTTTTTTTTTTGGTTTTGTTTTTATCTTGTTTTCTTGGGGTTGCCCCCTCTTGTTTGTGTTGTGTGTGGAAATGGCGAACTCGGCAAATACAAACACCGTGGTAAGGACGTGGTTCGGTGGCCGGCGGGGGCTTCGTTCAGGCGGCAGCAACGGCCGGACCGGGCGGGGGCGGGGACGGCGGCGACTCCCGGCCTCGACTCTTCAGCCGTCCGCGCGGCCGCCGCCGCCGCCGCCGCCGCTTCCCGCCTCGGGCGGATCGGGCCGGAGCGCCGGGCGGCGGGCGCGGGGGGGCGCCGAGGGCTCGCGGCGCGGGGAGGGCGGGGGCGCCGGCGGGGCCTGGGGCAGCCGCGGGCCGGGCCGGGCCGCGGAGGCGGTTGGGCCCGGGCGGGCGTGCAGCCCCGGCCCCAGAACCCGGCCGCCGGGAGGGAGGGCGGGAGGGGAGCCGCCGCTTCCCCGCGAGGGGCCCGTCCGTGCTGTCTTGACGAGGGCTCCCCGAGCGGCTGCAGAACAAAAACCGTGTCTGGGGAATCGGGCGAACCCCCGAGACCCACCGTGATCCACTTTAATGCAGTGGAAGAATAATGATTACTTTGGGGGTTACTTAGGTTTTTTCTGGCTGTTGTGCTTTGGGAACCTTCACTGGGGCCATTTTATGTTTAAAAAAAGGAGGAAGGTTGGTTGAAAAGCACTTATCTCAGTTCCTTCCGAATGGGTAAAATGGCGAAGGGGAAGACCCCCATCGTATCTTCGACTAGCAGAAGCACCAAAACAAACAAAAAAAGCCTGCAGTGGTCCAAGTGTCCCCGCTTTCGCCTTGAAATTTACCTACTTCTTCCCGTTGGTCCCTTTTTGGTTACTTGAGATCACGTAGGTTTGCAAAAAGCAGTCACATAAATAACCTTTTCAGTCACCAACGCAATGTGATCACTAGTCCACCCAACTCTTATTTTTATGATGACAATAAAACACGTTTTTGCCCTGTCCCAAATGCCGCAGACCAGCCCGCGGCCGCCCGACACCGTACCGTTGGCGACTCGGGTCGATCCATCATGGCTGCGGCCGCTTACCCTGCTTTTCAGTCCCTGAGCCTTGTGGTCCTCCTCCCTTTGGCTGCCCTGTTTATATAGAGCCATTGCCGCTCTCTAATATAGACTCTGCCAGGATGGGAAGGTGCTTTTCAGTACTACGTCACCGCCTCTCCATTTAAACACCAGATCCGGCTTTAAATAGTGAGAGCTGCTGAGAGCGGGGCTGGGAGGTGCGTGCTCCCGAGGCGAGAGCCAGGCGCGTGCAGAGCTCAATTTATTTCTAGGTCCTTTTTTCACGCTGTAATTTCTCATCCGTCGGGGGCTGCTTTCAGAGCCCCAAGTTTTGGTTTTGTTCCTAGCAGCAGCCAGGATTTGCCTTCTTTGTTTGCTAGGGGAAATATATCCGAATCGCTGTCCCTTTTTATTTTGTTTACAGTTTTCAAAATTTATAATTTAAAACAAAGAGTTTTAGATAAGATGGTCTAGCCGTTTTTCTTGTGTGCATTATTTTCGGGAATTTAAAAAACTGTTTTCTACACTGAAAGTGTTAGCTGCAGAGGACTCGGTTTTGGTAGTGTTTTGTTTAAGTATTCAAGAAATATGTTAGAAATATAGCTCCCAATATTACATTATGTTTTCCTATAGTAAATATAAAAGACACGAGGCTTTTCAGAGAAATAGATAAGTACCTAAAGCTTCAGTATAGGACCATTTATGTGTATGAGAATCATGAGTAATTACAGGGAAGAGACATGCTGCAAACTGGATTAAAAAAAATTCTAAGTAGAACTTTATTGCCTTGGATATTAACATGGATATCCGGTGTAAAAATTATTCCAGTTTATCTTCCAGCATTGCATCAGGGAATTAACATTTTTGAAGGAAACCTTCTAACAAATCACTTAATGCCACTAGTGGCCCTCTTATTTACCAGTTCTTAAGTTTGAAATAACCTGTTTTTTAAAAATCAGGATAAACCTAAATTGTATTTCGTGATAGAAGCTTTGCCTGAAATATAGCGTAGAATTTTAAGTAATAATTTAGAAATTTCTTGTTTCGAATACTATGTGCCCACATACTTTTCAAAAATTACCTTGAGGGCTTTTCAAATTGTGAACAATTCTGCTAAATTACTTATTAGGCATGTATTTTGTGAAGAGTACACATTTCCCTTCCTTCAACTATAGAGCTTATGAAGCTGTTAAGTGGTCAAGTTGTGAGTTCATTAAGACACAAAAATAAAATCTTAAATAATGATTCATTAAGTAGAGAGTACTAGAAGAAAGCAGATTTATACCTATACGTGTCTGGATCTCCAGGCAACAGGTTTTTAGAGGTAACTGACTTCAGAAACACCAAAACACCGTCTAGTTTACTGAAAAGCATACATATTGTCAATTTGAGATTGATATTCCCAATTTAAAATATATTGCCCTCCTGATGTCTTGAGGAGTCATTGTTGGTTAAAACACACACACACACTTTACAGAGATACTTTTGTAATTCAGTTAAGTCACTTTAGGCAAGATGATGTCCATAGTCAGATATACTTTCCTTATATATAGAATTAGAATGTTAAAGTAGGGACTATAGAAATGTGCATTTTACAGATGAACAAACTTCAAGAGGAGGATTTGGCAAAATAAAGCAGGTTAGTGAGTGAAACAGTAAAGCAAGAACCCGGATATTTGAATTGGTTTTCTTGTAATGAGAAGGACTAAATAGTTTTTAATGGTTGAGGTAAATTGTACTGACAAACTCATTTGTATTTTGTTTGTTTTCTGAGACAGGGTCTGGGCCTGTCACCCAGGCTGGAGGGCAGTGCTACAATCTTGGCTCACTGCATCCTTTCCCTTCTGGGCTCAAGCCATCCTCCCACCTCAGCCTCCCAAGTAGCGGGGACTACGGGCACGTGCCACTATTCCTGGCTAATTTTTTGTATAGCCTGAATTTCACTATGTAACCCAGACTGGTCTTGAACTCCTGAGCTCAAGCGATCCTCCCAAAATGCTGGGATTACAGGTCATTGCATCTGGCCTCATTATTTGTAGTTTTCACAAGACAAGGACACATTTTCTTAGCAGTTCCCCTGTGTCACAGTGTTGCTGATAAGAGATGGTAGTGAAACACATATTTCTGTTTGAAGTTTGCTCATGAGAACAAACACTTAGTTTTTTTTGATAGCCATTTAACTTTAAGCAAGGTGTGAAACACAAGTAATGAGAAGACATCTAAAAAGCTTGTTAACCATAACTCTCTGATAATGGGTAGGATTTATAACCTGGCAACTCTAGTTTTGTCAAGGCAGCTCTAGTTTTGTCATCTGACATGACTTCCTTTTGTCTTACAGGTTAAAAATAGGATATGGATTGAGCTAATTGTTCTATCTCCCACCTTGTAGTTTTTAAATAATTTTTATTTTTTGAAAGTTCTTTCACATCTATTCTCATTTTGCCCATTTTACCATTCAACCTTCTAGAAGCCAGCTCCTTTACTTCCCGCTCCTCCTCCAAGTAATACCAACAGTGCTAATTATAATAATAATAATAAACGTTTAGAGGGTTTATGTTCATTATAATGTTTCATAGCATTATCTGGGCAGTAGTAGAGGAGAAATTCTGGGAAGGAAATCAGTGTACCTTGTTTCTTTGGGACCTTGAGACCTGTCATTGTGGGTGTGTGAGTAGTTTAATGGTGTAGCTTGAAAGTACAGACTGGGTCACACAACAGAAGTTAGGTGATTTTTAAACCTGAATGTTCATTAGATTGTAGATTATTACCAGGCAGATGACTCCCGGACGTAAGATTCTCCAAAGTCTTAAGATTTAGTGGTGAGGTAGTAAAACATACAACAGAGTTCAAACCAAGCATGGAATAGTAGAAGCCAGACGTAAGCAACCCCTGAAGCTGTTATTGAACATTACATTAGGTATTTTGACTATAACATAGGAAATTATAATTGAAAATTGTATGGACCTTGTAGGCATAGGGACCTTCTGTTTATGAATTGCATTAATCTTAAAATTTTTATTAAAGTATGCAGTCATCAAATCCAGTTTATGGCAAATGATGGTGGTCGTATCTTTAAATTCATATGTAGTTAGTTGGCAAAATGACTATTATATTGGTTTTGAATTATACATTGTAACCTGTGAAAAACTGTCTTTATCAAGTCTGTTATTTTTCCTTTAAAGCCTAAATTATACCGATCTGTGATTGAAGATGTCATTAATGACGTGAGAGACATCTTTCTGGACGATGGCGTGGATGAACAAGTACTGATGGAACTGAAAACCGTACGTTTGTCTTCTTAAAAATATTCCTACCTTTTCACCCCAAATCATTTTCTTTAGTCAGAGATGAATCTGTAATTTTTCTGTAGGGTGAACGTATAGTTTAGTGAAGTGTGCTGGTTTTAAATCCCAACTGTACCATGCATTCTTCCTCTGACCTTAGGCAGGCTACATTTATATTTCAGTTTCTTTACATGTAAGATGGAAATTGGTAGTATTTACCTTATAGGTTTGTTTTGAGGATTAAATGGGATAACCATATAAAATCTTAGCACAATGCCTGATAGTAGCATTAGCAGTTATTATTGGATAGTTAACATTCTACATTTTAGGGTCTAATTACTTGACATGCCTGGAAGAGTTTTCTTTCTTTTTTCTTTTTTTTTTTTTTTTTTTTTGAGACAGGGTTGGGCTCTGTCGCCCAGCTGGAGTGCAGTGGCACAATCTGGACTTACTGCAACCTCCGCCTCCCAGGCTCAAACCATCCTCCCACCTCTGGGACTACAGGCACATGCCAGCATGCCTGGCTAATTTTTGTATTTTTGGTAGGGATGGTTTTCACCATGTTGTCAAGGCTGCTTTCGAACTCCTGGCTGCAAGTGATCCTCCCGCCTCGGCCTCCCAAAGTGCTAGGATTATGGACGTGAGACACAGTGCCCAGCTTTAATCTTGCCTTTTTTTAATGGTCTTAATGTGCCTGTATTCTAAGTGTGTTTTAAGTTGTAGGGAGTAAGTGCTTGATAAAAGAATTTTAGGTTCTTGAAGTAGACCCTTTATGTAGGCCAAATGTTTTAAATATATTTTACATTAAGAGCTGGTTTTCTGTATCTTGGATTTAAGCAGAAATATTTAGTTTTTTTATTGGCAGTTGTGTTTTCCTTGCAGTGTAATGACTCATGAAATTGTGGACTATTTTTGCCCTGTTGGTTAGAATAGTGGTTCTCAAGGTATATAGTTCATGGAGTCCTGGGTTCTCCCCAAGGGTTCTTTCCAGGGGTCCACAAGGTTGACTAAATGCTCAAGTCTGGAAAATCATAGTTTGCCTTCATTCTTTCAAGTAAAAGTTGTATTCTGTGAGAAAAGTGGCCAGTTAAATTCATAACTCAAGCGCACAGATGCTTTTCCTTGAGATAACTGTAAATAAGCAGCAGAAATGCTGTATGCATACTTCTCATTTCTGAATATTAAAAAGATGTGGACTCAGTGTTGATACTAAGAAATTTGATTGTTTGATATTCTGTAATGAAGTGTGTTTACATTCGAAAGATCCATATAATTCATTGAACTTGTATTTTCTGAATGTCCAATGCATAATGTTGGAAAATTCATTCAAAATGCAAGATAAATTAATGAACTTTAACAGTATGAAAAGTTCATAGTTATATGGTTTCATATTCTGCATTGTAACTAACTTGTAAGAAACTATCACTTAAAAGTACCTTTTCTTTTCCTAACTACTTAACTGTAGGAAGGCAGATTTTCTTTGTATACCTCAACCAAAACAAAGCGAAAACACAGGCAGATATGAAAATCTAGCTATTTTCCTTTAAGTCATTTGTCATTCTCACTCAATTTTATTTACTAAAATATGACTATTTTCAGAAAACTGTTATTTATGTTAACATATAATGGATCCATTATTTCTAAACAAATTAGTAAGCATTAAACATTTGTTACAATTTCTGTTACTATAAATATAGGGGGGTGTAATTCACATACAGAGAAGCTCTTTGAGGGTCTCAGTAATTTTTTAAAGTGATAAAGCATCCTGAGGTGAAAGAGTTTTAGAACTGCTGGTTTAGAAGTTGAGTATTAAGCTCCTTTAAGTCTATGTACAAATAAATAATCACAGTTAATAAATGTTAAGGAACATTTGTTGTGGTGTCATTTATCCAACATAGGTTTAGAGGCTGCAGCTTGGCAACCAGTTTATTTTACGTAAAGCAAATCTCACCTTGATTGTGGTGATGAAGTAGGTCTTGATGTATTTATTAATAGATATCTGCAGGAAACTTCTCTAGAATTTTCAATAAGAATATTGTGTGAGGAGTTTCAGACCAGCCTGGCCAACATGGTGAAACCCTATCTCTACTAAAAATACAAAAATTAGCTGGGCATGGTGGTACGTGCCTGTAATCCCAGCTACTGGGGAGGCTGAGGCAGGAGTATGGCTTGAACCCAGGAGGCGGAGGTTGCAGTGAGCTGAGATCGTGCCACTACACTCCAGCCTGGGTGACAGAGCAAGACTCTGTCTTGGAAAAAAAACAAAAGAGTATACCTGTGTGAGTTAAGAAAAATATATAGGTGTGAAACAGATGAGCAAATATGTATTTACCTTGAGAAAAATGTAAGGGTTACTAATAGTGAAGAGTAGGTATCTAAAAATACAAGTGTAAGAGTGCTAATTCTGAGACATGAGTTGGAAGAAGAACAATATAAATTGTTCAAGTAGCATGAAGTAACTGAGGGATGTGAATAATTAGAAAACAAGCTTATTTTGTTTCCTTAGTGTAACGTGGAATGAGATTTTTGCAATTTATGTTATACTTTTATAATGGTTGTCCTTGTGGTTTCGTGACCTTGTATAGAAAATGCAGCATTTTTAGGTGTAGAAAATCAGTTCTAAAGATGTTAGGTAATTTTCTCTAGGTCAAATTCTAGTGGTCAGTCTGGGTTGTTATCTACTCTTGCTTTTCATAATGAAAATCTGGAGAATTTATTTTTCCTATCTTTAACAGTAGAATCGAGACGTTCTCTTGAAGAGAATGCGCTATCTTTGAGACCAAATGTTTCCACCTCCATTTTTATTATATATGACTTTTTTGGTACATATTTTATAGGTAACACACTGATTTTTAGTTTAATACTTAGGTTTTAATGGCAAAAAAAGTGACCTACTCAACTTTGAATCCCCAGCTTCTACCACAATGTCTGGGCATATGTGGTTGGCATTCAGTAAGTATTTGATTGAACTGTTTGATAACAGATATGGCACCTGAATCTAACTGAACAAAATAGTGTAATATTCTTGTTGTTTTTAAATGGGCCATACTCTTCTATCTGGGTTGTATTGAAGTTAAAAATAAAACTGTTAGACTAAAATGAGTTTATTTTAATTCTCTGCACTGAATTTCTTCAGGATCTCATTAGAATTTCTAGAATATGCCCTAGATTTAACAGCTGGACAGCCAGCATTGTCCAATAGAACTTTCTGCAGTGATGAAAGTGTTCTATATCTGTGCTCTTCAGTAGGGTAGCCACTATCCACATGTGCTTATTAAGCGCTCAAAATGTGGTTGGTGGAACTGAGCAACTGAATTTTTATTAATCTAAACCTAAATCACTACATATGGCTGATTGCTGCCATATTGGACTGCTCAGGTTTAGACATTCTTGCTTAATAAAACGAACTTTAATTTCGTATTTTATGGTTTAGAAACACTGGCATTATTAGCTCTAGCCCCTCTCCCCACTTTTTGGGGCCATTTTACAAACTTATCAAAAGCTTGTATAAGGCTATAAAGGAGGCAGTGGTGAATTAGATTGAGGACAAAGATGAATGATGAGAATGCATGTAATTTGAGGGTTAATGAGGTAATGCAGAAAGGGAGATGATAAGAATATTTCAACCCAGTCGTCGAGGTTATCTCTTGAACCACTGCGGGCCTACGTTAATGTGTAAACTATGAGAGGTAGAAAAAACAATAAAATACAGCCCTGGTTTTCAGTAAATCTATATTTGAATATAAATGTGTTTTGGATTGATGAGTGTCTATGGGTGGGAATGACACTGTAGAAATTCTCTTCAAAGTGAATGATAAAATCAGCCGGATTTCTAGATTTTCCGACCTGCCTATGTTCAGACATCAAGTTCTGTGGGAGATATAAAACATTTTTTCTCTTTTTAATAAAACAAATAAAATGAGAAGAGTTGCCTCAATTGGAAGTATATCTGAAATTCAGTTTATCTGCCTCTGGTTCAGATTTCTCAACATTGGCATTATTGACATTTTGCACCAGTTAATTCTTCGTTGCAGGGGCTGTCCTATTAATTGTAGGATGTTAGCAGCACAACTGGCCTCTGCCCACTAGATGCCAGTAGCACCCTTCAGTTGTATCCAGAAATGTCTCTAGACATTGCCAGATGTCGCTGGGGGGCAAAATCACCTCTGGCTGAGAACCACTATTCTAAATATACTCTAGCTGTATACATAAAAAGTACTTGATATACTCTAATTATATATAAATATTTGGACCATACGTTGAATGATAATCTACTATTTCATTTCATTTACTCTTAGGGAAAGCTCTGTTTCTCCAGCACTGTTTCTTGGGAACTCAGAAGTGTAATACATTTTATCCAGGAGCTAGATGTTTTGTGAAAGTAGGAGAATCCTTCAGAATTTCTAGCCCACCATGTTGCCAGGTTTAGCCACCTAACCTCTGGGCTTGTGATGTGAGGGGCTGCAATGCAGGTCTCTGATATGGCCTGGAGACATTTTCTCCATGGTCTTGGGGATTAACAGTAGGGAAGCAGTAAGGGGATTAACTTGGGGAGCAGTAAGTCCACTTATCTATAAAATCTCATGATTTTATATTCCAAGTAGACTTGGAATGTGCTTTGACAAAGTCATTTAGCTAATAAATGATAGAGCCACGAACCTAGCCCTTTTGCATCCATGTGACATATACAGTACTTAGCAGTAGGAAGGAAGGTAAGAGTTTTGACTAGATCTTGGGTTGTTGGTGGGTGGCACCTGAGATGGTTTTGAGGGTTGGCGACCTGCTCTGATAGCAGCAGTCCAGTTTAGAGACTAGGAGTTTGAACTAGTACTGGGATTAAAGGGAGGCAAGTGAGGGTCCTGGGGTGCAGAATACAAAGAGACATTCACTCTCTAGCCCTGACTGGGACATTGGAGTCAGACCACCTGGTTTATATCCCTATTCTGTCTGCCATTAGTTAGAGCGATCTTGGATAAGCTACCTAACTTCTTTCTCATCAGATTCTTTTTCTGTAAAAAGTCATAATAATATCTATCTTACAGAATTTTTGTGAAAAAACTAGTCTGTACATGTGTTTATAAAGTACACAGAATTTAGTAAGTTTTAGTTACCAGTCTGGTTAACACGATATACAAATGTACACGTGAATCATTTTGGGTACAGAAGATGAATTTTCTCCATCTAATTTCAGATACCTTGCAAAGATTAGTATTCCTGATTGTTTTCAATACTGTATTAGAGGCTGCGTGCGGTGGCTCATGCCTGTAATTCCAGCACTTTGGGAGGCCGAGGTGGGCGAATCACTTGGGGTCAGGAGTTTGAGACTAGCCTGGCCAACATGGTGAAACCCCGTCTCTACTAAAAATACAAAAATTAGGCCGGGCGCGGTGGCTCAAGCCTGTAATCCCAGCACTTTGGGAGGCCGAGGCAGGCGGATCACGAGGTCAGGAGATCGAGACCATCCTGGCGATCACGGTGAAACCCCGTCTCTACTAAAAAATACAAAAAAAAAAACTAGCTGGGCGAGGTGGCGGGCGCCTGTAGTCCCAGCTACTTGGGAGGCCGAGGCAGGAGAATGGCGTAAACCCGGGAGGCAGAGCTTGCAGTGAGCTGAGATCCGGCCACTGCACTCCAGCCTGGGTGACAGAGCAAGACTCCGTCTCAAAAAAAAAAAAAAATTACAAAAATTAGCCGGGCGTGGTGGCACGTGCTTGTAATCCCAGCCACTGGGGAGGCTGAGGCCGGAGAATTGCTTGAACCCAGGAGGCAGAGGTTGCAGTGAGCCGAGATCGCGCCATTGCACTCTAGCCTGGACAACAAAGTGACACTCCACCTAAAAAAAAAAAAAAAAAAGAAGAAAGAAATATGTTAGTATGATTACTACTGCCAAAATAGTGTTTCATTGTTTATTTTATTTTCATTATGTTGGTTGGGCTGGTCTTCAACTCCTGGTCTCGTGATCTTTCACCTCAGCCTCCCAAAGTGCTGGGTTTACAGGCATGAGCCTCCACGCCCAGCCTCATTGTTCATTTTAAATAGTTGATATCTAATATTTTGATAAAGATTGTGTGAAAATGGAATTGTAGAGAAACTATAGACATTAAATTAATTTGAACTTTATGGTAATTGGCATTATAAGCTTAATACAAAGTACTTTTATGATCCTCTTTTTGCATGTCTTACATTACCTAGAACCAGTATTATAGTACTTGGTACATAATGATTTTCAGTAGATTACCCGCCTCTCCCAAAGCTGTTGGAAATCTCTGGGGCCATGTTCAACATTTCATGAGGATTTTTGGCATTTACTAGACAGCAGCCAGGAATGTTGCAATTCCTGCATATTTCTTGTGGGACCATTCTGTATGATAAAGAATTGTCCTGCCCAAAATGTCAGTAGCATCCTTATATAGGAACAGTATTCTAGAAGACAAATAGTTTTGTTTTCCCTCTTTGAAGTTAGATCCTGAATAAGACAGTTGCTGCCTAGAAGATATTCATACTTTGATAGAAGTCGTAGACTTTGTGTGGTAAGTACAAAATAGAAATATCTCTTATGCGTGGAGGCAGTGAGTGATGCCTTTTCTTTGAGGCTGTTGAGACTTAGGCATTTGTTTTGTATAGGGAATTGTGGGAGAAAACTGCTGATCATAAGGAATAGTTCATTAAGGTTACATATGATATATTCAGGGACCTCCAAGTAATTTGGTACTGTGAGAAAATAGAGTTCAAGTTGTAGTAGCAATTGGTATATGGTAACATGCTATACTAAGGAGCTTGGTCTTTAGAGTGAGGATTATCTGGGGTACTAGTTAAAATGCAGATTTTTGGATTTTCCAGAGAGTCTGGCTTGATAGGGGTAGTAAAATGAGACCTAGGAATCTTTTGCAAATAAGTATTCCAGTATGCAAGTATTCTAATTTGCAAATTAGATGGTGTATTAGTTAGTTTTCACACTGCTAATAAGGACATATACACACTGCTAATAAAGACATACCAGAAACTGGGAACAAAAAAAGGTTTAATTGAACTTACAGTTCCACATGGCTGGGGAGGCCTCAGAATCATAATGGGAAGTGAAAGGCTCTTTTTACTTGGCAGCGACAAGAGAAAATGAGGAAGAAGCAAAAGCGGAAACCCCTGATAAACCCGTCAGATCTCGTGAGACTTACTCACTATCACAAGAATAGTATGGGAAAGACCAGGCCCTTTGATTCAGTTACCTCCCCGCTGGATCCCTCCCACAATATGTGGGAATTCTGGGAGATAAAATTCAAGTTGAGATTTTGGTGGGGACATAGCCAAACCATATTCTGTCCCTGGCCCTCCAAATCTAATGTCCTCATATTTCAGAACCAGTCATACCTTCCCAGCAGTCCCTCAAAGTCTTAACTCATTTCAGCATTAACACAAATGTCCACAGTTTGGAGTCTCATCTGAGACAAGACAAGTCCCTTCTGCCTATGAGCCTGTAAAATCAAAAGCAAGCTAGTTACTTCCTAGATACAATGGGGGTACAGTTATTGGGTAAATAAAGCTGTTCCAAACGGGAGAAAGAAATTGGCCAAAACAAAGGGGTTACAGGGCCCATGCAAGTCCGGAAATCCAGCAGGGCAGTCTTACGTTAAAACTCCAAAATGATCTCCCTTGACTCCAGGTCTCCCATCCAGGTCATGCTGATGCAAGAGGTGGGTTCCCATGGTCTTGGGCAGCTCCACCCTTGTGGCTTTGCAGGGTGGTCTTGCTTCCAGTTGCTTTCACGGGCTGACATTGAGTGCGACTTTTCCAGGAGCACGGTGCAAGCTGTTGGTGGGTCTGCCATTCTGGGATCTAGAGGACTGTGGCCCTCTTCTCACAGCTCCACTAAGCAGTGCCCTAGTAGGGATTCTGTGTAGGGCCTCCGACCCCGCATTTCTCTTCTGCACTGCCCTAGCAGAGGTTCTCCGTGAGGGCTCTGCCTCTGCAGCAGCAGACTTTTGCTTGGCCATCCAGGCATTTCCATACATCTTCTGAAATCTAGGTGGAAGTTCCCAAACCTCAATTCTTGACTTCTGTGCACCCACAGACTCAACACCACATGGATGCTGCCAAGGTTTGGGGCTTCCACGCTCTGAAGCCACAGCCTGAGCTTTATGTTGCCCCCTTTCAGCTGGAGTGGCTGGGATACAGGGCACCAAGTCCCTAGGCTACACACAGCATGGGGACCCTGGGCCTGGCCAGCGAAACCACTTTTTTCTTCTGGGTCTCTGGGCTCATCATGGGAGGGGCTGCAGTGAAGGTCTCTGATGTGGCCTAGAGACATTTTCCCCATGGTCTTGGAGATTAACATTAGGCTCCTTGCTACTTATGCAAATTTCTCCAGCGAGCTTGAATTTCTCCTCAAAAAGTGGCTTTTTCTTTTCCACTGCATTGTCAGGCTGCAAATTTTCTGAACTTCTATGCTGTGTTTCCGTTTTAAAACAGAATGCTTTTAACAGCACCGAAGTCACCTTTTGAATGCTTTTCTGCTTGGAAATTTCTTCTGTCACATAACCTAAATCATCTCTCAAGTTCAAAGTTCCGCAAATCTCTAGGGCAGGGACAAAATGCTGCCACTCTCTTTGCTAAAACAGAACAAGGGTCACCTTTGCTCCAGTTGCTAACAAATTCCTCATCTCCATCTGAGATCACCTCAGCCTGGACCGTGTTCATATCACTATCAGCATTTCCGTCAAAGCCATTCAGCAAGTCTCTAGGAAGTTCCAGACCTCCCCACATTTTCCTGTCTTCTGAGCTGCCCAAACTATTCCAACCTCTGCCTGTTACACAGTTCTAAAGTCGCTTCCATATTTTCAGGTATCTTTTCAGTAATGCCCCACTCTACTAGTACCAGTTTACTATATTAGTTTGTTTTCATGCTGCTAATAAAGACATACCCAAAACTGGGAACAGAGAAAGGTTTAATTGGACTTACAGTTCCACATGGCTGGGGAGGCCTCAGAATCATGGCAGTAGGTAAAAGGCTCTTCTTATATGTTGGCAGCAAAAGAAAATGAGGAACAAGGAAGAGCAAAAACGCCTGATAAACCCATCAGGTCTCCTGAAAATAGCATGGGAAAGACCAGCCCCCATGGTTCAGTTACCCGTCCCTCCCAAATCACATGGGAATTCTGGGAGATACAATTCAAGTTGATATTTTGGTGGGAACACAGGCAAACCATATCAGGTAGGTAGGTAGGTAGGTAGGTAAATAAATTACTTTGCTCTGTGGTTTCAGTTTTTAAACAGAGGATATATTTATAAATTAAAAAAATTCACCTTGATAACAGTGTAGAACAGTGTTTCTCAAACTTCTTGACTAGGACTCTCCTTAAGAATTAATAGTATTTAACATTTTGAATAAATATATGCACAAGTATATGAGTGACAAATCTGCAAAAGTTTTTTCTCAGTGCAGTACAGTCTGATTTTTCCTTTCAATTCTATTTTGTTTACAGAAAACATCCTTAGGGGAGAGAGGGAGGGAGAAGGAGAAAGGAAAGGGAGAGAGGGACGGAGAAGGGGAGGGAAGGGGAGAGAAAGAGGAAAGGGAGAGGAGAGAGGGCTACAAAGAAAATTCTAAATTGACTTTGAATCACTAGTGGGTTGCAGTCCTCAGTTTGAAAAACATCGGTTTAGATTTTAAAACAGTTCTCACTTTAGCATCCATCAGAATAACCTGAATGAACAGTTTGTTAAATTAGATTTCTGGTTTACCCCCAGAGCTGCTGATTCAGTATTTTTAACAAGTATCCAGGTGATGCTGATGTTGGGTCTAGAACCGCATTTTGAGGATCACTGATTTATAGAGGATAGATTGGAAGGGCAAGCGTACACTGGAATGTCTGCTCTGTAAGGTCAAGCATTTTTCTCAGGTTCACAGTATCTTCTCAATGCCTGTAACAGTGTTCGGCATATAGGACATAATTATTTGTGGACTGTATGACTTGATGCAAGAAACTCAAGCGCTCAGTCACTACATTACTACTGTTTGCAGTACTGCTGGGCAGAAAGGACCAGGGCCGCGTCATAGAGATACATTGGAACAGTGAATCAGAATAGACGGTAATGGTGGACTGTTGGGGTGGATTGTGACTCCTAGGTCATTTACACGGGAGTCTAGGTGAGTCATGGTGCCCAGTACTTAGCCACACATAATGTATATTCATTAATACTTGCCATTATCATAGGAGCTTCGTTGAAGTGATGGGTCCAGATTGCTGTGGGTAAACCAATTGTAGGTGATAAAAGTGAAGCATAAAATTTAGAAAATTACAATTTAAAACACTTTTTAAACAAAACATTAATAAGACTTTTTTTCACCTTGATTTTTGGCTCACAAGAAACAGGCTTTGTTTTGTTTTGGAAGAGAGGAGAAGATGTAGAAGGTTTGGGTGATAACAGACTGTTTGGAAGCCTTACTATATATAATACATTAGTCATAATGTGTTTTATTTAGCATATGAGTATCTATTTTGATGGTGCGCTATGCTAGATGCCCACTTTACAGAGATGAATCAGACACAACATGGGCTCTCAAAAAGTAGTGCTTGTTACTACGGGAAGAAGCTAGCTGTCTTTCGCCTGGGATTAGCAGAGACTTAAATTTATTCACTGGAAGTGAGTTTAGAAGTAATCTAATCCGATTGGTTCCCCTTTTGGGTAAAGATGATGCCTAAGACAAGCCTGTAATCCCAGCACTTTGGGAGGCCGAGTCGGTCGGATCACGAGGTCAGGAGATCGAGACCATCCTGGCTAACACGGTGAAACCCCGTCTCTACTAAAAAAATACAAAAAACCAGCCGGGCGAGGTGGCGGGCGCCTGTAGTCCCAGCTACTCGGGAGGCTGAGGCAGGAGAATGGTGTAAACCTGGGAGGCGGAGCTTGCAGTGAGCTGAGATCTGGCCACTGCACTCCAGCCCAGGCGATAGAGCGAGACTCTGTCTCAAAAAGAAAAAAAAAAAAAGCCTAAGAAAGATAAATGATTAGGTTACGTAAGTGGCCAAACCAGGACTAACTGGGTTCCTGACTTCTGGTATAAGGATTTATTAAACAGTTAATGTCACCACCATTGCCACCAATAATAATATATTTTGATCACCAATTTTATGTAACACTGATAATTGTTTTACATAGATATGCCATTTAATCCTCTCAACAACCAGTGAGATAGATCTTGTTACCATCTCTCTAAGAATAGACTTCAGGTAAATCTAAATACTGTGCCTGTCAGTAGGATTCCCTAGGAAATTGAGCTTAATATTTGCTTTTTCAGTAAGCCATTAGAGATTTAGTGGAATTGTTACTAGCATCAAGACAACAAATCTAGAATGTCTGGAATGATTGGAAGGGTCAGGAGATTATAAAAAATCTCTACGGAGTATGACCAGGCATGTTGGCTCATGCCTGTAATCTCAGCTCTTTGGGAGGCCAAGCCGGGCAGATTGCTTGAGCCCAGGAGTTCGAGACCAGCTCGGGCAGCATAGTGAGATCTTGTCTCTAATTCTTAAATTAAAAAACAATAATAATAATAAAATAAAAAACTCTCTGTGAGTATGGCAAAGGGATGTTCTTGAAGGATATGATAGAAGCTTAAGGTCAAGTAGGCAATATCCCAAGAGCAAATCCTAGAAGAGAAGACAAAGTATGTATAGAGCCTTGTGTGCAGAATCACTGAATGAAGTTTTATCTGCATTTTCAGGGAATAGTTTGTGACTTTTTGGCCAGTTTCTTGTAAGGTTAAGGCTCCAGAATGAACACTAAACCTGGTAGAGAGGAAATGTGTTAGGTAGAAGAATGAAATCGTTGCACATGTTTTCTTTTCTTTCTTTTTGTCCATTCTGATTTTTCCCATCATAGAACCTAAGGTGAAATGAGAAAATAGAAATGGCTGAGCAGAAAAGGATTGCCAATTGGCATAATGGAAGAAGGAAGGACATTTCAAGAAGTGTTGCGATAACTACTAAGACCTTCAGGCATCGCCGGTTCTTTTTCTTTCTGTAGGATTGGACAGATGGAAAGTTAGGCTTTTCTTCTTCGGGGGATTATCTCTGTTTCTCACTGTGCTAAATGAATTTATATTGTGTATGTTATTTGAGAATTTATGTTTTTCATGTTGAAGCAGAAAATTTTATATTTTGTATTTTTATAAGGAAAAAGTTCCATATAAAAATAATTTAGTAATGATTTTGATATTATAAAGGATAATCTTTGATTACTAAAGAAGTAGCTTATATGAAACTCATTGCTAAATAATAGTTGCTGATTAAGGAATTACTATAGAAAGTTTATTGAAGATAGAAAAAGAAACAAAATCTCCAGTACTCTGATGTGGCAAAAATGAGGTTTGATACTTTAAAATTTTGTTTTTGTTATTGTTTACACTTGGGTTAGAATTATAGATTTGTTGTATTTCTGTGTCTGTATCAGTTTTTAAAATGGAATAACTTTATAAAGAGATTAATAAAACTGTTGTGTTCGTCTGTCCAGAGTTATTTTTCACTTAGAAATCTTTAATGTTCTTTGCCTTAGTTATGGGAAAACAAACTAATGCAGTCCAGGGCAGTAGATGGATTTCATTCAGAAGAGCAGCAGCTTCTACTGCAAGTTCAACAGCAGCATCAACCCCAGCAGCAGCAGCATCACCACCATCACCACCATCAGCAAGCTCAGCCTCAGCAGACAGTACCTCAGCAAGCGCAGACCCAGCAGGTCCTTATTCCTGCATCACAGCAAGGTGAGACTGGATTTGTTTTCCTACTTATGACTTGGAATTAAGTTTGTCGTCATGAAAGAAGAGAAATATTCTACATTTCTTGGATCTTGTCTTTTAAGGGGCGCATGGAGAACCTAAAAATAAACAAACAAAAACCCCTATGTTGATTTTGGGCTTTTTTTCCACTTTCTCTTGGCTGAGGGGTGTGGGTGTATGTAAATGTATATAAATTTGTATAAAACGTAGGTTGTATCTGTAGAGTAATGGTAGACAAGTAATTTACTAATTGAAAGCCTAAGTTGTATTACTATTTAGTTTTGAAAAGGCTATGTAGTGATGGATTTCCTGAAATAAGTTAAACCTAAAAGGTTTATTTACTAAGGACTTTATTATTTTATATGGTAAAATAGTTATTTGCTTTCTCTATGAAACATGTTCTTTCAGAGACATGTTTCAGATTAGTTTTTAAAATATATCTTAAATTCTAGAGTTTTTTGTATACTTTGGCAATCTGAAAATTCAGTTCCATAGTAATTTATGTAAGCCTAAACGGACTGAATTAGATTTATTATAAGTTAAGCGTGGATATATAACATATCTTAATTTATATTTCTTGGATTAAAGCTAAGAAAAAGCAAATATTCGTAGACTGTGTCCATAGTGCTTTGTACTCTGCAAGTCATTTTATAGATACTGTTTCATTGGCACCTTATAAGGGCTTTGTAAAATAGCCCTTGGCTCAGTTTCACAGCTGAGGAAAATCTGAGCCCAGAAAACGCTAAGAAACTTGATCTGTATTTTCTCTCATGACACACGTCTATTCAGTTATAAAACTTTCTGAGCATTCTAATTCAGTGCATCTGCTTTTATGGGAGAGGACACTAGAAGTAGATGAAAAGTTCATTTTAATGTAATCATTTAGTTACTTATTTGCCTCATTTGACAGTATATATATGTGTCTCAAAATTGGTAATGATACACAGTAGAAGAGTCTATTTGGGTTATTTTACTGTTGACGTCTAGTGGTAGTTTTCATACCTAATTTTAGTGTATACTTTGTATCAAATAATTTTATCCCTTTATTATTTTTTGATGACTGTTCTTCCTGTTGCCTTCAGACCTGGCATTAGGATTTTAGGTCATCATAAATTAAAATTTGATTTTCTTCACTCAGAGAATATTAGGATAATGGAGTTATCCGTCTGTTCTCTGAAATTTGCGGAATCAAACATTTAATTCCTTTTATGCTTAAGTAACATTGCCATTATTTCTGATTTGTATTTTTTCCAACTTGGGCCCGTTCACCACTCTTCAGGCAACCTGGTGGTCCTCTGCTTTCAGGAGGCCACCATATTGATGCCGAACTTAGTTGGACACCCAATCAGCATAGCGCACTATAGCCCAAAACTCCTGGGCTCAAGCGATCCTCCCACCTCAGCCTTCTGAGTTGCTGGGACTACAGGCATGCATCCCTGCATCCGGCTGATTTGTATTTTTTAAACAGCCGATGAAAGTAGCATGAGTCTGTCAACTTTCATGTTGGAAGAAAAGGACTATGTAGGTTTCAAAAACTAGTCACAATTTTTTGAGCTTACTTTTATTGGATTAGTAACTCATTGCAACAGTGGTATCATTGTATCAGTAAAACAAAATTATGAGTTGAGTTAAGACAAAATTATGTTTGAAAATATCCAGTTTACTTAGGAATGCATAGAACTGTGTATGTGTGTATGTTTAGGTGTTAAGTAACTCACTACTTCATGTTCCTAAATGCCCTTGCATCCTTAGGAATTGTCACTTAAAAAATTTTTTTTTTTTTTGAGATGGAGCTTGTCACCCATGCTGGAGTGCAGTGGCATGATCTCGGCTCACTGCAACCTCCAGTTCCCGAGTTCAAGTGATTCTCATGCCTCAGCCTGACACCCAGCTAATTTTTTTGTATTTTTAGTAGAGACGGAGTTTCACCATGATATTGGCCAGTCTGGTCTCGAACTCCTGACCTCAAGTGATCCGCCCGCTTTGGCCTCCCAAAGCTTAAATATTTGTGTTTTCTAGTATAGGGTGGGTATATCACAGCTGTTATTTGCCGTATAAATTTATACTGTCCTGAGAGCAAATGATTGAAAGCATTTGAGTGCAGAAAACATGGAAAACATGAAAAAAGTTTTCATCATTGTATGTAAAATGTTCTTGTGATCAGAAAATAGCCTCATGGTTCCTTGTTTACATGTGTACTTGTTTTTTTGTAGCCACAGCACCACAAGTTATTGTTCCAGATTCTAAGTTGATACAGCATATGAATGCATCAAACATGGTAAGACTCAGAATGTAGCAGTTTGATTGGCTGTACTTAATTCTAACTCAAATTGTGATTATGCCTATATATGTCATATATTAACAACTTGAAGTTTATTGAAGACTCAGGCAGAACAGCTATTTTAGTTTAGTTTCCTGAATATTGGATCTGAAGTTTAGCTTGGTACCTAGACATTAAGGTTCATAAAATTATGGAATTGTTTAAGAATACTAAAAGAATGGTGCTTTGTGAGAGTTACTCCATTCCCTACTATGTCCGAAAAAGTTTATAATGCCAAACTTATAATGCCAAGTATGGTTCTGTTTCAGGAGACCTGGTAATTGCAAGAAGTTGGGAAGGCTAAGAATTGTTAACTTTTAAAAAATGAAGATGAACTGTTTGGATAGTTCAGTATAACTATTTTTAAAATCAAGCATTTAAAAATATTGCTTTGACTTAACCATAGTATAGTCTAATAAGTCATTATAGTGTGTAAATTACCAAAGAATACATTTTAACCAGTTGAGTTACATTAGAAGTTTTATATTTCTGAGGACTATCCACTAAACTTTACAAGTCCTCACTCATTTTCAAATTACATTTCAGACATATAATATTTCTCAACAAATATAGTATAGTTTAACTGTGAACTTGAAAGAACCTCTTCAGATCCTTAGAAAATCTTTACCTATATGCTTGAAGTTGTTTTCTTTTTTTTTTTTTTTTTTTTTTTGGATAAAACATTAAAATACAGTCAGAGTAGTTCAACACTTCCTTATAAATGGTTTTTCTTTATTCTGTTTAAAATATACAGACTGTTAATTTCATTGAGTGTTGACTCAGTTCTTACATTTCATTCTTCAGCCAAAATTTTATTTAAAGGAGAAAGAATCAATATTTGTAAAAAGATCTTTTAGCCTACGTAAGTAGTTAGTACTAGGAATGAGATTTTTTTTTTTTTTTCTGTTCAAGTTTTTTTTTTTGAGATGGAGTCTCGCTCTGTCACCCAGGCTGGAGTGCAGTGGCGCGATCTTGGCTAACTGCAACCTCCGCCTCCTAGGTTCAAGTGATCCTCCTACCTCAGCCTCCTGAGTAGCTGAGAGTACAGGTGTATGCCACCAACCTGGCTAATTTTTTTGTACTTTCAGTAGAGATAGGGTTTCACCATTTTGGCCAGACTGGTCTCCAACTCCTGACCTCAAGTCATCCGCCCACCTCGGCCTCCCAAAGTGTTAGGATTACAGGTGTGAGCCATCACACCCAGCCTCAAGTTTTTTTTAAAAAAGCAGTATATGAAAAGATCAGTTCTACTTTGCAAGTGATAGTGAATCACAAAGCTCATTTGTGGTAAAAACCAGATGAGAAGGGCTTACCACTAGGCAAATGACTTCCTCCTACACATTACCAGCCTCACAAATTCATACTGTGGCAGAATTGAAAGTTTCTACATGATAGTAGAAATTGCAGTTTTTAAATTCACAAATATCAAGGATCTCTGTTTGTACTTGTAGTTATAGTTACTAGAATCATTTCGTTTACATGAGAATAAATTTCATGCCCGTTATTTCTCACAAGATTTTTTATTGGAAAAAAACTCCATTTTAAGTCTCAGGCCCCAATTTTTTTTAACCTCCACCCTTAAAAAAAAAAAAAAGTCTCACTATATGTTGCATATTGCAGTTGATATTATTAAGACTATATCCTAGGGAATAACTCGCATTATTTTAAAACAAATTTTGGCAGAATCTCCTTTAACATTTAAAAGATTTTTAAATGTTGTGGAAGATAATTTTGAATTAATAAATTATTTCTGGGATAAAAATTAGTGGTCCATCTCTACTACTGGTTAAATCTCCTTTATTCTAAAGAGCAGATGTATTTAAACAAATTGTAGGTCAGTTATTCAGGAAAAATTGATTTAACATTTCTGTATATTTTACATTTTACTCTATTGTTTTTAGTCAGTGTTTCCTTCATGTATTTCTGAACATAATCAGTATAAGCTTTGTACCAGTGAAAGTGTTTTAGGTTTTTGTGGGTTTGCATTATTACTTCTGATTCAGAAATATTCAGCAGAAATACATTTGTTCTTTCTAATGGCTCTGTTTGCTTTAGAAATGAACTAATCATAAAAATGTGAGATAATAATAGTGGAAGGCTATTTCAGGGAACTTCTATTAAACCATTGTTTTCAGTTCATTTTTATGAAATGATTGGTCTAATGCATTATTTGTGTTTGGGCTGTTTTGTGGAATACAAGAAGAAATTTTAATAGTTACTAAGTACAAGGTGGTTTGTGTATGGTACGTGACTCAGCAAATACCTGTTATGCAGCTTGAATTTGGGGGGTGGGGTGTGCAGGTAGTTACTGGGTCATGTATTCTGTATAGAAACTATTATGTCGGTTTGCTGGTAGAGGAAGAATTGTTATCTTTCAAAATACGAATTATAGGCCCTTGATATTTCTAAATAATATTTTTGTTGTTTTTTTTGTTTTTAAATATTTCTTAGTAGTATGTGGTGGTTAATATTTCCCTTAAACTTAGATAACCTTTAATTTGCTTATATAGACAAGATTTATCTTAAATTGGATAATTGAGTATTCAACTTAAACACGGATCAACCTGGTGGGCTATCGTTAAATTCTGGAGACATAGTGGGCATTTCAGGCCCAAGTTGTAGAAATTACTTAGGTTTTCAAGTGGCAACAAGTTTATTTTCTTGGAAAGCTATATACCTAGAGCCCAGACTAGACAGTAGTTGAATTATTAACTTGGTTTAATAATTTTCCAAGTTTGTTGACTTCTCTGACACTAGCATTTCCAAAGCAGTTATTTTTTTAAGCTTTTCTAGATATGGGTAGTTCTAAAAATGTACAGGTTAGATTGAATATATGAATGGTTGGTACCCAAAGAAGATTGAAAAGAGAGGGAAAAAACTACCAAAATGTGTAGCTCTAGTGGGATACAGGAAAATACTTAAAGTACAGAATAGAAAACGAGAGAATGGCATAATTCTTTGTGGGAGGACAGGAGGAGAAAACTCTCCAGAACTCTCTAGGAAGTCAAGAATTTGTCCTGGATTTTAAGAAATTCATAATATAATCCCATGTATATCTTTATAACTTAAGTGTCACATGCTAACTTCATTTCAAAATGTTGAAATTAAAGTTTGCGACTGTCACCCAGGCTGGAGTGCAATGGCGCAATCTCAGCTTACTGCAACCTCACCTTCCAGGTTCAAGCCATCCTCCCACCTTAGCCTCCCAAGTAGCTGGGACTACAGGTGTGCACCACCACGCTCAGTTAATTTTTGTATTTTTTGTAGAGATGGGGTTTCACCATATTGCCCCAGCTGGTCTCAAACTCCTGAGCTCAAGCGATCTGCCTGCCTGGGCATCCTAAAGTCCTGGGATTACAGGTGTGAGCCACTGTGCCTGGTGTGGCTTTTCTTAAGAATTACAGAATTTTTGTATTAATCTGTTCTTAATACATGTTTCACCTAGAATATAATGCCAATATGTCCCTTTTTTTCTTTGCTAATATGACATCTTAGAAGAATTGTCAGCTATACTCCCAGTGAAGTCTTCTGATATAGTGTTCTTTATAGATATCTGTTGATTTAGTAGAAATTTTAAAAGTTAAGAATTCTAAAAAGTAGACAGTTACACTTCTACCTCAAGGAAATGGGGATAAGGAAACAGTGGGAAAGGAAGCAGTAATGAAATAGCTATTTCATATGTTGTACAGCATTGTTAATGTGGGTATTGTCTAAAAGTGTATAGGTTAGATCAAGTATAGGAAGGCTTGGTACCTTAAAGAAGATTGATGGGACGAGAAGGAAAAAAAGAGCTACAGTACCTGTGAGATTTACTTAGAACACCTTCTCTAGGGGAAAAAACCCAATGATATTGTTGTATTTAACGACTTAAAA
This sequence comes from Macaca fascicularis, assembly GCF_037993035.2. Taxonomy (NCBI): domain Eukaryota; kingdom Metazoa; phylum Chordata; class Mammalia; order Primates; family Cercopithecidae; genus Macaca; species Macaca fascicularis. Next base: position 149,167,711 of record NC_088381.1, on the reverse strand, counting down.
TAATTTAGTAGGTTGTTTAGGCTAGGTTGATCTTTCTTGTACCATTTTATAAAATGGGATTTAGCCTTACTAGATTCTTAAAATTTTGATATATTCTAAACAAAAAGTCTCATATACTATTAAAATATGCTAGAGATAAACAGATAGTATTATATATGTATGTGGTTTTGATATTTTTTCTTTGTTTTTTTCAGAGTGCTGCTGCTACGGCAGCTACCTTAGCACTCCCTGCAGGTGTGACTCCTGTTCAGCAGATATTAACAAATTCAGGTAATTAGGAATGATGGAACCATTTTAAAATGTAATTCAGAAAATTGTACTATCTAGCCCTTAGGTTTTGTCTTCTTTGAAGGACAGAAAATACTAATATTTCTTTTACCATTTGGTTTAGGTTATTAAAATAACTTTATTTGAGGGCTGTAACACATACAACTGTAATCGTTGTTGAGGATACAGTAAAGAAGATGCAGATTGTACTTGAACCTTTGATCTGTGCATGATAACCCTCTTATTGAAGTATGATTATATAAAAATGCTTACTTAGTTTTTTATTAAACACATTTACCATGCCAAGTGAGTATTAAACTTATTTGAACTTGTGATATGAAAGTAATTCCTAGAGCATATTAAGAGCAAATTTATTGTATGCTATTATTATACATAGTATCTCTTCATTGACAAAAGACCAATGTCTAGCTCATGTGTTTTGGCATATTAGTACTTGAAAAATTTATTTACATGGATTTTAAGTGTCCCCTGTCATCTTGATTATATAGTTATTATTTATTTTCTATTCTATGTATGTATGTTATTTTTGTTATTGTAAATTTGTGAAATTAGGGGCTTATCTTGCTACATGTTTAATAAGATGTAATTTGCTTTTTAATCAATTCAAGATTCTGGGTCATCTAAAGGAACATATTGAGGGAATTTGATTCTGTGTGAATTGTATGATGATAACTGGTTAGCGAACTTTTATTGCTTTTACCAATTTTGAAGCAAAGTTCTGTGGTACTTTGTTTGGTTCAAGATATTAAATGAGCTATTAAGCTTTTGTTCCTTTAAAACTTTAAAAATGAACAGCTCCTAAAGTGTCTGATCTTATTGCTCTTTCTTGACTCCTAAGGTTAGCAAAGATAATGTAAGCTTTAGTCAAGTCTCATAATCTGTTGTTAAAACCTTGTTGGAAATAGCTGAATGAGGATGTAAATATAAAAAATAAAACATTTTAAGGAATGTATTTGAACATGGCGAGAAGTCAGAGAAGGGGAGGATTATGCATACTGTGTATGAATGATAGTCTTTAATAAAATTGTCAGTTTTCTTGATAATTTCTTGTGCCTTTGGTGGTATGAAAGTAAATATGAATTCATTTCTTTTGAGATGGTCACTGCTAAAATGATAACTTGGAATGCATGCTTTTTGCTTTAGGCCAGCTTCTTCAGGTGGTCAGAGCAGCCAATGGTGCCCAATATATCTTTCAGCCTCAGCAGTCAGTGGTTCTACAACAACAGGTTATACCACAGATGCAGCCTGGTGGAGTACAAGCTCCTGTTATACAGCAGGTAAAATAATCTTCTATTATGATCAGTATGGGGTTCTGTTTTCTTCTGTATGTATTCCCTGGGTACTTTCCCTCTTCTTATATGCACAAAAGACTGTTCTTCAGTGCTATAGACCCAGTTGTTTCTAATTTCTCCTGTATACAGCTTAACTTAGATTCAACATGTATTAAACATGTATTAAAAAATTACTGTTGTCTGTGCCCATCCTTCATCATCCCCTCAAAGGTGGCAGCACTCTCCTTCCAGCCTTCTAAGCTGTTCATTCGGCCTTTATTCAATAAGCAGTTACTGAGTCTCGGGCTATTTATAAGGGTCATGAGATTTAGGAGTGAATGAGGCAGACATGACTCTAGTTTTATGGTGCTTACTCTGTTTTCTGGAACTGGTTGTGTAGAATTCTCCCTTTTCCTTACCTCTAATATCCAAGGTATCAAGCCCTACCAATTCTTGTTAATAGTTTTTCTTTTCTTTTCTTTTTTTTTTTTTTTTTTGAGATGGAGTCTTGCTCTTTCACCTAGGCTGGAGTGCAGTGGCGCAGTCTTGGCTCACTGCAGCATCTGCCTCCTGGGTTCATGCCATTCTCCTGCCTCAGCCTCCCGAGTAGCTGGGACTACAGGTGCCCACCACCACGCCCGGTTAATTTTTTGTATTTTTAGTAGAGACGGGGTTTCACCATGTTAGCCAGGATGGTCTCCTGACCTTGTGATCTACCCGCCTTGGCCTCCCAAAGTGCTGGAATTACAGGCGTGAGCCACTGTACGCGGCCTTTTTTTTTCTTTAACTGCAGTTTTGCCATGGTTGCAGTCCCTTAATATGTTTGACACTGTTTTTTTTTTTTTCTCAGCCTCTCTTTTCATTTCCTTAGTTCATAGTGTCCATAATTTGTCAGTAAATGCTGTATTGTCTCCTTAATGGTTTCTCTGCCTCTCATCTTATGCCCTCCTAACCTGGCTGATTTATAGCCATCTTTTTTTTTTTTTTTGAGACAGAGTCTCGCTCTGTCGCGTAAGCTGGAGTGCAATGGCACAATCTCATCTCACTGCAACTTCCGCCTCCTGGGTTCAAGCGATTCTCCTGCTTAGCCTCCTGAGTAGCTGGGATTATAGGCACGCACTACTGCGCCCAGCTAAATTTTGTATTTTTAATAGAGACGGACTTTCGCCATGGTGGCTAGGCTGGCCTTGAACTCCTGACTTCAGGTGATCTGCCTGCTTTGGCCTCCCAAAGTGCTGGGATTATGGGCATGAGCCACTGCGCCTGGCCTGTCTTTCTAAAAATCTTAAAACCTTTTAACAACTTTTCATTGCCTACTGAGAAAAGCCTAAACAACTCAACATGGTTTATAAGATCTTTTTGTGGATCTTGTTTCTTTGAAGTCTTCAGGTTTATTTCTTGCCATACTCCCAGGTATTTTCTTTAGCTGCATTTACATCAAAATAAACACTTGGATCTACTTGTGTTATATTCTTGTGCTGTGAGCACTAAAATGAAAGAGGAATGGTTATTTTCTTGAGGAACTTATGTACTTTATTTGTTTATGTGTCTGTCTCTTTTTTAAATGTCAGTAAAATAGTATGACGATAGAGACAAGATCAGATCAGTAATATTAATCCAGTTTATTTACATCTTTCCAAAATTATGTACTGCTTTCACTTCTGGGTTTCACTTGATGTTACGCATCTCTTAAGAATGCCGTCTGGCAACTCCCTGCACTTCCCCTAAACAAATAGAAAAACCTGGCTAATCTCCTTAAAGCAGCGGTCCCCCAGCTTTTTGACACCAGGGACTGGTTTTGCGGAAGGCAGCTTTTCCACGTACTGGGCAGCGGGGATGGGTTCAGGATGAAATTTTAATTCAGACCATCAGGTGTAAGGAGTGCACAACCTCCATCCTTGCATGTGCAGTTCACAGTAGGGTTCCTGCTCCTATGAGAATCCCATGCTGCCGCTGATCTGACAGGAGGCAGAGTTCAGATGGTAATGCTGGCTCATCCACCACTCACCTCCTGCTGTGCAGCCCGGTTTCTAACAGGGGTTGGGGATCGCTGCTTTTAAGCACAAACAGAAACTCAAATATTATTTACTAATAATATAAGTAATATTTGATCATGCTTTGTCCCCCAAGTTGAATTTGGTACACTCTCTTGTGTTCCCATAACACTATGTCATATTTGTACTACGTCTTGTCTCTGTTTGAGTTGTTAGTGCTTTGTCTATTTTACCTTTTTTTTTTTGTCTTTTGTGCTGTTACACCATGTGTAAGCGTTTTAAAGGAAATTCTGTGTCTTATTTTTGCATTCCTTGAACCTAATGGCAAGTAACAAACATCAAACATCCAGTCCTCCTCTTTTATTGTAATACGTATAGTATGTATAGTTAATATTTGTTAGTGTATATTTTTTCAAGCTGTGGCTTACTTTAGAATCTTAGATGCAGAACCTGGAAAGGAACTTTAGAAATCTGATCTGGTGGTTTTTAGAAAAATAATTAGCGTTTATCTCACACTGAATCAGAATATTAGTGTTATGACCAAGGTATCAGTACTTTTTAAGCTGCCAGGTGGTTCTTATTTGCAGCCAGGGTTGAGAACCATTAATCCTAGTCTGACAGTGAAATGGCAGAGGCCAAGAGAAGTTAAATGACTTGCTTCTACTGTATTTATGTCTGACTTTAGACAAAAGTAGACCCAGGTTGGCCAGGCACGGTGGCTTATGCCTGTAATCCCAGTACTTTGGGAGGCGGGCGGATCACGAGGTCACGAGTTTGAGACCAGCCTGACCAACATGGTAAAACCCCTTCTCTACTAAAAATACGTAATTAGCTGGGCATGGTGGCATGTACCTGTAGTCCCAGCTACTCAGGAGGCTGAGACAGGAGAATCGCTTGAACCCAAGAGGCATGGGTTGCAGTGAGCTGAGATTGCACCATTGCAGTCCAGCTTGGGTGACAGAACGAGACTCCATCTAAAAAAAAAAAAAGGTAGACCCAGGTTTTCAGATTCTCAGTCCCGTGTTCTTCATGTGAAGGCAGTGTATAACTCTTGGCCTGGTATCTGGCATATACATAGTATGTGCTCAGTGAATGAAGCAGTTATCTTTAGAAAATCCTTATTTTCCAGAAATTTGATAAAGTGGAAATTTAGTGGGTCACTACACTAGTTAAACATTGCTTTTGTACTTTATTAGTTTTAACTGTGTGTGAAATATGGCCATTCTGGTGATTCTTCAGCATTTGTTCCTACTTCTGTGTACCGTACTTGATCCTCTTAACTAGTTACTGTTATGTGGTTTTCTTTTGCTTTAGGTACTGGCTCCTCTTCCTGGAGGTATTTCACCACAGACAGGAGTCATCATCCAGCCTCAGCAAATCTTATTTACAGGAAATAAGACTCAAGTTATACCTACGACAGTGGCAGCACCTACACCAGCCCAAGCACAGATAACTGCAACTGGCCAGCAGCAACCGCAGGCCCAGCCTGCTCAAACACAAGCTCCATTGGTCTTACAAGTTGATGGAACTGGGGATACATCGTCTGAAGAAGATGAAGATGAAGAAGAAGACTATGATGATGATGAGGAGGAAGACAAAGAGAAAGATGGAGCTGAAGATGGGCAGGTGGAAGAAGTAAGTTTCTAGTAAAATACTTACAATGATAATCTACTTGATTATTTCCATTTTTAGTTGGTGCAAAACTGGTAAATTATATCCTATTTTTTTCAGAGACAGGTGCTGTACAACGTAAGATTTTAAAGATAAAGTTAGATTGATTTAACTTTAGTAAGGTTTTTATATTCTGGCTATATTTATCTTCATAAAATACAACTATTTCATATAGCTGGTAATAAATTATAACAAATTAAATTGTATTAATATGTGTAGTAAAGAGTACAGGTAATTCTAACTCTGGCTTACACATTTATAATGTGGCTTAAACATAAGACATTGGTAGATAAATAGATGTGGTTAAGCTTTTCTTCAGTAATATAAAAAGCATGGCAACATTTGGGGAGAGAGCAAACTCAAGAACCAAATGTCACAAATTTATTAAATATTTAAAACCTTTTGGTCCATGTTCTGTACCATTTCCTTAAAAACCCGTGTACCCTTAATGTCTGTGTTCTTCTAGAAGCATGTAAGTATGCCTTTGTTTTCCTCACTATTCCAGCTTAGTTACTAGGCTCCAAAAACTATTTGTCCCACCACAGTTTTCATTTTAATTGCCTTTGTTAGCCTAAAATGCAGTCTTCTTGTTTCTTAGTACAAAGTTCTTCTAAATTAAGTAATTTTTTTTTCTAAAGAAAACATAGTTTATTATTGAATATTGAATAGACACAAATGAATAGAAATGTTTCAAGATAAAAATCATCCTGGTGCCCACCATCTGGTTAAAATAAAATTCCATTATTTAAAGCGCCTTGGGTGCCTCTCCCTAATCCCATATTCTTTCCAAGGCCATCAAAGTACCTTTGCTCATACATTTGTGTTGATTATTAATTGCTTTTATATTTTACCATATATATTTATATTCCTAAATAGCTTATTGTTTAGTTTTGCATGTTTATAACGTAAGTGAAGTAATTATGTATTCTTCTGCAAGTTGGTTTTTTTCCCTCAAAATAATATTCCTGAGGTTTATCCAAGTTGTTGCTTATAGCTATAATTATTTTCATTGCTGAATATACCATAATTTTATTTATCAATTTTTCTAATCCAGTGGACATCAGGATTGTTTCTAATTGTTTACTGTTACAAACAGTTATAAAATATTGTAGTGTATGTCTTCTGGGGACACAAATGCAAGAGGTTCTCTAAATTTTATACCTAAACATTGAACTTCTGGCTCCTAAGGCATGCACTTCTGCAACTTTACAATAAAATGCCAAATCACTTCTGCCATTCAGTACATAATTGTGCAGATGTCCATACTGCCTTATCAATACCTAATAGTGTCAGGCTTCCTAATTTTTGCTGGTCTGATAGGTAGAAAATAGTATTTCATTTTGGTTTTAGTTAGCATTTCCTCACTTAGGAGTTGTAGCCTCTTTTTGTATATTTATTTGATATTTGTGTTTTGTGTGGAAGTGCTTATTGAGGTCTCTTGCCCATATTCCCCCCTAAATTCTTTATAGTTTGAATGCTACTCTAAGTAACATGTTTTATTACCTTTTCCAGTTGTTTATTGGTAGTATGGAAATATGTAGAGCGTTTAATATTCATCCTTGAACCAGCCACCTTCCTAATGTCTTTTGTTAGTCCTCATAATGTATCTGTAGATTCTTTTGTATCTTCTGTGTAGACATTCACATCTTATATGAAGAATGGCAGTTTTTTTGTGGCTTGTTGGCTAAGCCTTCCAGAACAATATTGATTAGAAATGGTGATAGCAGGCACCGTTCTCTTCTTCTGAAACTGAAAATTAATCTTTGCCATGCGTCACTGTTAAGTTTAATGTTCATTGTGGGTTTTTTTTTTTTTTTTAAATGGTTATCTTCATCAGGTTTAAGTACATTCCCTTCTTTGCATTGCTTTGTTTTTTAAACTGTAAGCGGATGTTGCATTTAATTAAACAGTTTTTCTGCGATGATTGTGTAATTTCTCACTGTAATGTTATTTATAATGAATTTCATTAATTAATTTTCTATTTGTAAACCAATCTTGTATTCCTGGGGTAGCATAACTTGATCATTTTATATTTCTCTTTTTATCAATTACTGAATTCATTTTGTTGGGGCCTTTTTTGTAGATACTTATGAGTGATAGATACTGTCTGTGATTTTCTGTTCTCATTCTCTTATGAGGTTTTCAGGTTACATTAGCTTTATAAAATGAATTTGGGGACATGTTTCCTCTATTTTGAGCTCTTTTTTTTTTTTTCAAAGATTGTATTTTATTCTTCAGTTGATATTTATTAAAACATGCCACTACAGATACCTGGGTCTAGTAATCTCATGCCCTTCAAGTATTTTGTTTCCGTTTGAGACCTTTTTGATAAATTATGTTTTTCTAGGACTCTCTGTATATTTATCTAAATTTTCAAATTGATTAACATAAAGTGAATCATGATATTGTCTTTTTGATGCCAGAATCCTTTGTCATCTTCATTCCTGATATAATTATTGTGCCATCTCTTTTTTTCCTGTTCAGTCTTCTCAGGGGTGTGTAGATTTCATCAGTGTTTTCAAAGACTAAACTTTTAGCTTTATTCTCTCTAGTGTGTTTTTCCCATTTTATTCTTTTCTATTCTATTCTGACTTAACTGTTTTGTTTGTAAAGAATATGATCTGTGTGATGTGTGAATCCTTTGAAATTGCTTGAGACTTGCTTGATTTGGTCAGTTTTTGGTTTTTGGTTTTTGTATATGCTTTGAAAAGAATGTGTTTTCTGCACCTGTTTGGTACTTGTATGTGTCTGTTAGACTTACATTTTTACACTGGCAGTAGGTTTGCTCAGATGCTCTTTGTGTATCCTTGATATTTTTTGTGTGCTTGATCCTTTCTTTTCTTTTTTTTTTTTTTTTTTTTTGAGACGGAGTCTTGCTCTGTCGCCCAGCCTGGAGCGCAGTGGCATGATCTCGGCTCACTGCAGCTCCACCCCCCGGATTCATGCCATTCTCCTGCCTCAGCCTCCTGAGCAGGTGGGACTACAGGCGCCTGCCACCTCGTCCCCCTAATTTTTTGTATTTTTAGTAGAGATGGGGTTTCACCATGTTAGCTAGGATGGGCTCGATTTCCTAACCTTGTGATCCGCCCACCTCGGCCTCTCAAAGTGCTGGGATTACAGGCGTGAGCCACCGGGCCCGGCCACTTGATCCATTTTTTACTACTGAGTGAGATATGTTCATGTCTCCTACTATGGTAGTTGATACGTTTCTTCTTGTTTTTCTGCCATTTTTCCTTTTTATATTTTGAGCCTCAAAACAGGTGCATGTAAGTTTCACATTCATTGTTTTTTTCTCAGTGAATTGAACCATTTATGATCATATGTCTTAATTTATTGCTAGTAATTTTTTTGTTAACCATAAAGTCTGTTTGTGTAATACTAATAGAGCTGTACCATCTTTGTTGTGGTTAGAATTTGCCAGGTACAGCTTTTTTCATTCTTTCACTTTTCAAACATTTTGGATCTGTAAACTTTAGGTTTATCTTTTTAAGGTAGAATATTGCTATTTATGCTATTTGTTGCAAAACTTTTACATCAGCCAAGACTGTTCAGTAGGGACAGAATAGTCTTCAACAAATTATGCTTGGACAATTAGATATCCACATGCAAAAGAGTTAAGTTGGACCCCTATGGCATACCATATACAAAAATTAACTCAAAGTGGATTAGGGACCCACATCTAGGAGCTGAAATTATAAAACTCTTAGAAGAAAACATAGGGATAAATCTCCATAGCTTTGGCAACAGTTTCTTTTTTTTTTGAGACAGAGTCTCGCTCTGTCACTCAGGCCAGAGTACAAGTGATGCGATCTCGGCTCACTGCAAGCTCCACCTCCCGGGTTCACGCCATTCTCCTGCCTCAGCCTCCTGAGTAGCTGGGACTACAGGTGCCTACCACCATGCCTGGCTAATTTTTTGTATTTTTTTTTTTTTTTAGTAGAGATGGAGTTTCACCATGTTAGCCAGGGTGGTCTCGATCTCCTGACCTTGTAATCCACCCGCCTCAGCCTCCCAAAGTACTGGGATTACAGACATGAGCCACCGTGCCCAGCCGCTGGCAACAGTTTCTTAGACATGACACCCGGAGTACAAGCAATCAAAGAAAAAGTGGACTTTGTAGATTAAAAAGGTGTTTTTTATCTTTGTTTTTTGAGACAGAATCTCACTCTGTTGGGGCTGGAGTGCAGTGGCATGATTGTGGCTCGCTGCAGCCTCAGCATCTTGACTTCCGGGACTAGAGTGTTCCTCCTGCCTCAGCCTCCTGAGTAGCTGGGAGAAAATATTTGCAAATCATGTATTTGATAAGGATCTACTATCCAGAATATATAAAGAACTCTTAAACAGTGTAACAACAAAAAGATAACGCAGTTAAAAACTGGCAAAGGACTTGAATAGGCGTTTCTCCAAAGAAGATACACAAATAGGCAACAAGCATGTGAAAAGATGCTCAGCATCATTAGTCATTAGAGAAATGCAAATGAAAACCACAGTGAGATAACCACTTCACACCTACTAGAATAGCTATACTCAAAAAAGAAAGAGAAAATAAATGTAGGTGAGGATTTGGAGAAATTGTAACCCTTGTGCATTGTTGGTGGAAATGTAAAATGGTACAGCTGCTGTGGAAAACAGTTTGATAGTCCTCAAAAATTAAGTATAGAATTATCCATATGACCCAGCAGTTCCACTCTTTATATACACAAGAGAACTGAAAATATGTTTTTCAACAAAAACTTGTATATGACTCTTCATAGCAGCCCTATTTATGATACCTAAATGGTATAAACCCAAATGTTCATCAGCTGATAAATGCACTGATAACAGTGGGATATTATTTAGCCATAAAAAGGAATGAAGTATTCGTATATGCTGCAACATGGGTGAACCTTGAAAACATGCTATATGAAAGACATCAGCCACACAACACCATATATCATATGATTCCATTTATATGAAAAATGCAAATCCATACAGACAGCAGATTATAGATTGCCAGGGGACAGGGAGAATGGGGAGTGACAGCTTAATGGGTAAGAGTGATGAAATGTTCTGGAACTAGGTAGTGGTGAATGTTATATACACTATAAATGTTCATTGCACCTGAATTGTACATGTACAAATGCTAAAATGGTGAATTTTGTTAACAAGAATTTTACCTCAAAAAAAATTTTTTTTTGAGATGGAGTCTCACTCTGCCGCCTAGGCTGGAGTACAGTGTCACAAACTTGGCTCATTGCAAGCTCTGCCTCCTGGGTTCCCATCATTCTCCTGCCTCAGCCTCCCGAGTAGCTAGGACTACAGGCACCTGCCACCACGCCCAGCTAATTTTTCTGTATTTTTAGGAGAGACAGCGTTTCACCGTGTTAGCCAGGATGGTCTCGATCTCCTGACCTCGTGGTCCGCCTGCGTCAGCCTCCCAAAGTGCTGGAATTACAGGCGTGAGCCACCGCACACGGCCTAGAAATTTTTTTTCATTTTACATTGATGATACCTATTTTAAGTTAAAGAATATCTAGACATAATTCTTTTTTGTTGTTGTTGTTCTTGTTGTTGATATAGAGTCTCAGATTGTTGTCCAGGCTGGAGTGCAATGGTGTGATCAAGGCTTATTATAGCTTCAACCACCTGGGCTCAAGTAATCCTCCCACCTCATCCTCCTGAGTAGGTGGGACTATAGGCATATGCCACCATACCTTGCTATTTTTTTTTTTTTTTTTTTTGTAGAGATGGCATCTCACTGTATTTCCCTGGCTGGTCTCAAACCCCTGGCCTGAAGTGATTGTCCCGCCTAGGCCTTCCAAAGTGCTAGAATTAACAGGCATGAGCCCCTGTGCCTGTCCATAATATAGTCTTGATTATTGTCCTCTCTACTTTCATTTTGTCTTCTCTTTCTGCATTTATTAGAAATCTCAGTTACATCTTTTATCTTCTGTCTCAATTGAAGCAAAATTTAACATGGTTGGTTATTTTATGCTCTAGTTAGGTTTTATCTTGGCCCCTAACTCTCTTTAATGCTGAGATTTCCTACTTTCTGCCTTTAAGAAAAAAAAAAGTCTGAGTCTTAATTCCGCTTCATACCTCTACCATAACCATCATCATGCTAAACATGCTGATTTGTATTTAGAGTCCAGGTTCTTTAACGTAAAGACAACAAGATAGACTGTTAGCCTATTGCATTGACCTTCTTTTCTCCTCTAATTTCTCCACTGTTAACCTGTTTTATATGATTTGTAGTACAAAGTGCCATTAGCTCCTTTGAACCTTCATATTAGGTCCTCTTCTAGGCATCTTAAACAGTTATTGTGGAGAATTATCTTCTTGAACTGTTTTTAAAGAATAAAGAAAATAAAGATAGGCCGGGTGTGGTGGCTCACTCCTGTAATCCCAGCACTTTGGGAGGCCAAGGCAGGTGGATCACAAGGTCAAGAGATCGAGACCATCTTGGCCAACATGGTGAAACCCATCTCTACTAAAAATACAAAAATTAGCTGGGTGTGGTGGCACGTGCCAGTAGTCCCAGCTACTGGGAGGCTGAGGCAGGAGAATCACTTGAACCCGGGAGGCAGAGGTTGCAGTGAGCCGAGGTTGCGCCACTGCACTCCAGCCTGACTACAGAGCAAGACTCTGTCTCAAAAAAAGAAAAACGAAAATAAACATAAACATCTTTTCAGACTTACAAATTACGTAGCTTAACTAATTTAATTATATTTAATTTCTTACAAGATTTCAGTAATATTGGCAAACTGTTAAACAGCTGATTTGACAGTATTAAATTCATGACGTACATATTATGCATTTGGCGTTTGGTTCTCAAAGAACATCAAGGTCACTATATTTTTTTTCAGTGAGTATTAGGCCTTCTTATAGTAATACATAAATAAACTCTCCTTTTATTTGTAGGAGCCCCTCAATAGTGAAGATGATGTGAGTGATGAGGAAGGACAGGAACTCTTTGACACAGAAAATGTTGTTGTATGCCAATATGATAAGGTAAGGATATCATCTTCAGATTACTGACGTTATTTGTGTTGTAATTTCTTCCCTACGTTATTCTTTCTGCCTTATTGAAACATTTGCGCAGCTGATTCATACCTCTTAAATTCATTATGAATAGTATGAAAACACTGTTAAAGAGTTTTGTGGATTATTTTAATAGAATGAAAGATTAATTTCTTAGCTTTACCTTTGAAAAATAAGTTATGAATGAAATGAAAAGAGCTACGATCTTTTTCTATTTAGACAGTCTTTCAACTTGTAAGCAGAGTAAACAGCCACTTTGAGGTTGTCCTTTATGGTAATAGCTCACTCAATGAGATAATTCTGTTTTCTATTTAGCCTCAACTATCTCAAAACCAGAAGGGTTCAGTTGAATATAACTGTTATTATTAAGGAGAAGACTAAGGCAATGAACAGTACTAAAAACAGATACATTTTTACTGAAAATCATTTAAAATATTATTTAACTTTGCTGTAGTTTGCTCACATTAAGGAATTTTTAAACCAGATACCGTGAAAACTAGCCATTGATTCCTTATGTTCTTAATTCTTAAACAGGGTGCTGCTTTCTAAGTATTTTTGTTAGATTTATTTGTATTACTTCTGAGATTTTTGTTTTTAAGACATTTAAACTGGAATACTTTTTTTTACTGCAATCATTAAATTTATAATACAGCAAATATTACGTTGCATTTATAATTTTAGTAGAGATTTTTACCACATGATGAAAATTCTAACAGAAGCTTATTATTTAACATTTATAGAGTGCAGAAATGTACCAGACACTATTCTAGGCCCTGGAGATGTAGTTATGAACATGTAAAATTCGTGCCCTGCATGAAGTTTCCTTTATAGATGAAGAAAATCTTAATTCTGTTGCATTTATGGAAATGAATGTGATAAGTAGCCGTGCTTACTTCAAACAGATCTATAGGGAGAATGCCAGTACTATGGATCTTATTTGCTAATAAAAAGGTGGAGTTAGACTAGTTTTTTACCAGTGAAGTTATAGAATAAAGACAGTAAGGTCATTGAGAGTTTTACAGCGTTCATTTTTGTGCATAATGACTTCTGAGAGACTATTTTTAAAACCATATACCATGCGCATTATAACAAGTGTAATTTCCTGTTAGATACACATAGAGCCAGACTATGAGGTTAAAACAAGAGATACCATTAAATCTTTATTGTTAGGAAGTCTCAGAGGATCTCCTTGCAACCAAATTATCCAGAACACAATTTCATGATGAGATGTCAGATTTATCAGGCAACAGAGGACCTTTGTTTTCGCCTGACTGAAGAATATACTTCTAAGTGTCTTCCTACTTTAAGACAATGGTTGTATTCTCCTTTGGCACAAACTGTACTTATAGTAGTTTAAATGTTAAAATTGGTTTGTTTTGCTCCCAGAGACATTACTTTAGTGTTTTAAATTAATAAGTGGAAAATAGCTCTAAATAGTGTGCTGGATGATAAATAATTTTAAAATTTGCAGAGGTCTAATTTTGAGAATCAAATGAGTTGCTCTGGAGATTGGAGGGGAGTGGTGACTTGATGTCTTTAGCCAATAGTAAAGAATAGCAGTGTTCTGTGACTGCATAAAATGAGGTTGGATATTGTTTGAGCCAACTTGAATTTCAGGAATGTAGTTTTGAAGCCTAAACTTTAGAATGTCAACAATGAGTGAATTTTAGAAGAGATCATAGAAGAAATAATAAAGCTTGTATTGCCAATCAAATGAGAATCTTAGTTAAATGCTAATAATATGGCAGAGTTCCTGCTTACATGTGGGTGGATAAGGGCTGATACAGCATTTGGCAAAAATAGCATCAGATGTAGGTAAACTTGCTTTAACACATTTTTAATTAGGAAATTTAAGAGGGCTTTCTCCTGGCTTTAAGAACATTCCCTCATGAAGGGCTCAGGGCCAGGAAATGGATTGCTTTTTTAGTTGTGACTTTGTACTTCTATTAATATAAAAATATTTTTCATTTATTACCCAACATGACTTCATTGTTAACTGTGTGGATTATTTGGCCCATGAAACTTTCCTACATTTATTTTTTGCAAATTGTCCTGTCCTGTGACAAAATGCAGTCAATTTCTTTACTTGTCTGTAGAATCTCTATTTCCTGGCTGCTCATCACTTTCTTGTTTTTGGCTAGTTAAGCCCACTGTCTTTCTGGTTGCAGTCACTTGGTTCATGCTGGAAATACATTTATATACACGTTTGTAGGATAAATACTACTTTATAGGAAATCAAAGAAAAGGAGGAGACAGAGGTCTTTTCATGCAACAAATACTTACTGTTTATGATGTCCCTGGGCACTATTCTTGGAGCTTGAGATACACTAGTGATCAAAACAGAACAGTCCCTGCCGTTGGGAAGCTTACTCCAGTCAGGGGAGATAGATGCTAAAACAGAATAAATTAGGATTTATTTATTTATTTATTTAAAGCATAATAAAAGATTAATATGTTAGAAGCTGATAATTGGTATGGAAAAATAAAGATCAGGGAAAGAGGACAGGTTTGGTTTCAGTTTTAAATAGGATAGTCATAATAGGTCTTTGGAGAAAATGACATTTTAGCAAAGACTTGGAAAGAGTTAGCCCTATTGTCTGGTGGCAGAGTCTGTTGTATGTGAGGAACAGCGAGGAGGCCTGTGTGGCTGGACTGGAGTGAGGGAAGGGGAGAGTACAGTAGTAGGTGGAGAGGTAGAGTAAGGGAAGGTGGATGGTAAGGATTTTGTAAGGACATGGCTGTTACTCTTAAGTGAATTAGAATGTTACTGGAAGGTTTCAGTGAGACAAGTGGTATGAACTGATTTAAATTTCGAAAGGATTACTTTGCTTTCTTTGTAGAGAGCAGAATATGAGGAGGAAGCAGAGGTTGCTGAAACAAGGAAGACTATTTAGGGGGATATTATTATAATTCAAATGGGAGATAATGGTGACTCAGCCTATGGTGATGGTATTAAAGTTGGTGAGAACTAGTTGGATCTTGGATTTGTTTTGAAGGAAGAGTGTTAACAGGATTTCTTGACTCTGAGATGTGTGGTAGAAAAGAAAGAGGAATCAAGAATGACTCTCAAGATTTTTTGATGAGGATTCTGAAAGAAGGATGGTGATACCATCAATTCAGATGAGGAAAAGCTGCATGTGGAGCTGGTTGGACATGCCAAGTCTGGTATGTCTGTTAGACATTCAAGTCATCAATCTTAAGATGCTACATTTAGCATTTACGTAGTGTATTTAGACCAGAGGTATAATTAGCTCTTAGTCCAGCAGTCTCTGCCCTACCTGCTGTTTTACCTTTATTGTGCTTTGTTTTGCTTTAATAAGTAAGAAAAGTTTGAATCCAGAAGAAGAACATGAGAGTGGTTTCCAAATAAGATGAAGGTTGTTTGATAGAGTGATTTTTTTTTTTTTTTAAAGTCTCAAAAAGCAGAGCTGGGATCAACAAATGGAAGTTGGAGAAGCAGATTTCAGTAAGGGTAAACTCTGAAAGATTTTACAAGAGAGCTGTTCCAAAAAGGAATAACTTAATTTGAAATTCTTTGCTTACTGTTTCTAATCGTATTTAAGCAGATACTGCACAACCATTTGCCAGGAATATGTCATAAAGAATGTTTGCAGTGGGAGGTTAGGCCATGGAATTTTAGGAATGAGATCTTGGAAAATGTCTGTACCTGGCCGGGCGCAGTGGCTCACACCCATAATCCTATCACTTTGGGAGGCCAAGGTGGGCGGATCACCTGAGGTCAGGAGTTCAAGACCAGCCTGGCCAACCTGGTGAAACCCATTTCTACAAAAATTAGCCAGGTGTGATGGTGAGTGCCTGTAATCCCAGCTACTCAGGAGGCTGAGGCAGGAGAATCACTTGAACCTGGGAGTGGGAGGTTGCAGTGAGCTGAGATCGCACCGTTGCACTCCAAGCCTGGGCAACAGAGTGAGACTCTGTCTCAAAGAAAAAAAAGAAAAAGAAAATATCTGTACCTGTTGAGCATTTCTGCATTATTATGTGAAACAGACTGATTTAGTAAAAAGAGTACTGGACCAAGACTTGAAAATCATGATTGTCACTTAGTAGCAGTATACCTTTGGTCAAGCCATTGAACCCTATCCAAGCTGTCATTTCTTCTTCTGAAAATGAAAGCCTGAACTAGTTGATTTTTTTTTTTTTTTTTTAGGTACCTTTAGATCATAGAATAGGGAGAACCATGGGGCCTTCTTTGCAGAAGATGTGGAACTTGAACTGAACATTAAATAATTAGTGTGAATTACTGGGAAAAGGAAGAAAGGTCACTTCAGTTCATTAAGTTTTACAACTCCTCTCCCCCACCAAATCCATGGAATTACAAACAACTAAGGACTATAAGTGAAGGCAAAGATGGGAGTGCCCAGAGCCTGCCCTTCGGCTCTTTTTGTTTAACTGTGGATGTACATAGTTTTTGAAATCTGCTGTAAGTGACTGGATGATTAGCATCCTTTAGATGTATATTTAAAATACTGCTATGTATAAGGTTCCACGTTAGGTCTTGAGAGCGCTATAAGGAGTTTTATTTTGGTAGAAGAAGCGAGTCCATACTTGTATTACTTAACAAATAATGTAAGAAATGTCAGTGAAAATACCATTGGGAATTTAACAGTGGAAAAGAATAGTTTTAGCTGGTAAGATTTGGGAAAACTTTGTGGAGGATAGTCTTTTGGAGGTAGACCTTGAAAATATGCAAACCTGGTAGAGAGAGAAGACATTTTGTAAAGAAATATTTTTTAACTATTTTAATGAACACAAGTACTAAAAGCTATAAAATAGTACTAATTACAGATAAATTTGTTTTTAAACCCACCTAGTGAGGTTTTTTGTTTGTTTGTTTGTTTGTTTTGGTGTGTGTGTGTGTGTGTTTGTTTTTGTTTTTTGGTGAAAAACTTTATTAAGAAACCAATTTTTAGGCCAGGTGCTGTGGCTCACACTTGTAATCCCAACACTTTTGGAGGCTGAGGCAGAAGGATCACATGAGGCCAGGAGCTCGAGCCCGGCCAGCACAACATAGGGAGACCCTGCCTCTGCAAAAACAGAATAAACCAGTTTGTAAATACAATACTGTAAATACTGTTTTGTTGAGGTGGGGGGGTGTGGGTGTGCGTGCGTGTGTGTGTGTATGTATGGATTTTTTGTTACTTGTTTTCTCTGTTTTCTGATTGTATCTCTCAATTTTTTAAATTTTGCTTTCGTTTAGATACACAGAAGTAAAAACAAATGGAAATTTCATCTCAAGGATGGCATTATGAATCTTAATGGAAGAGATTATATATTTTCCAAAGCCATTGGAGATGCAGAATGGTGAAGAGTTGCTTTTTTTCTTTTATAAATAAAAGAAACTTAAAAAAAGTTTAAAGCGGACAGTTTGAAACTTGGGGCATACGCCAACCAAAACTTCATTTCTGCATGTCAGAAAAGTGCAGTAGAAGCAAAGCTACTGGAACAAAGATAGACCTTGACAACATAGACACTACTTACTGGCAAGCCATGGAACTGTAGCACCTGGGGTTGTTGGGTGGGAGGGTTGGGGTTTTGTGTAGGAAAACCATAATTGTTGATTTTAAATACAGGTACCTGCCACCGGTAATTAGCATGTAAAGCTTTGTCTATATTCCTTCCTCCAACTTGGGTTCAATCAGAAGATACTTGTTGGAATGAACTGAAGAAACTTCGGTTTTGATAGATTGAACTGAAACTGCTTATTGTATGTGGTTATATTTGGTAAAAGTTGCGTGTGAGCTTTTTACAAAAGGGTAAGAATTGTGTTGAATTTTAATTCACTTGTATAAGAAAACAGTTTAAAACTCTCATAGTAGGTCTTAAATATTTTTACTTGCTATTCTCCCTCAGTGATATATACCTCTTCCTTTCCAGCTTTATGAAACATCTATTTAAGATTTAAAGTTATCAGTGATCATAGTTTGGAGATAAAATTTGACCCAGGAATGAATATTTATTTTAATTAGGTTTTCATACTTATTAAATGTAATTAAAGACTTGAGTCTTGTCTGAGTTCAGTGGAATTGAAACGACAACTTTAATTTCCTTACAGAAAAACTTAATTTGTTTCTTTTAGTGCCACACCTTAAAAAGAAACCCCAAACTAGCTCCTCAGGAATATAGTTTTATTTTGCAAGCATACCATCTAGCTGAAATTGTATACACATGAATATATGTAGACTTTTCCTGTTGGGCTGAAGTGTGTGCTTATAAATGTGTTTAGTTTTTAAGCTAAACATCCAGTAAACAGTCTGTGCATTGATTAGCATAGGGCAGGTGGTGAGGACCTGGATTTTTATTAAACAATTTAGTAATTATAAAAGTTTCTTGTGTTTACTAGTAAAGAATTTTAAAAATCTATTCTAATTCAACAAGTTTTTAAAATCAACTTTGTAATTTGAGGGGAAAATTTGGGGGGAAGAGGTGGGTGGGCCACTAAGTTACCTCTCTTTCATTTGGTGGCCCTTCCAGGCCATTGAAAATAAAGACGTTGGCTCCAGTTTGCACATCGGGAAGAAAGCATAGAAATTTGACTTGTATATTAAAAATAATAGAAATGTAATATGTATATTAAGAATGCATAGGTCTGTATTCTGTAAGGGGCTCTGAAGAACAATATGGCACTGCTGTGTTCAGTGTGAATTCGCTGCCTGGGAGAACTGCAGGAATGCTTGTCTTCACCATTGTGTTCTTACAACGAATTCAACTTTCCATGGTTTATCTTGACAAAATTTACATGTGTTTAGGTTACTTGTATATTGATATATTTTTTTAATCTTCAGTTTTTGTCTTCCTTTTGCCTTTGTGTTTTCAGAAGTAACACATAAACACTTTTTAAAGTACATTACAAAGAAGAAAACTGTGAGCTACTATTATATAGTATTCCTTTTTTAACACAAATCTTTTAACTTTAAAAAAAGGCAAAAATTTTTTTTTCAACTTCCCACCCAGCTTACCACCTTGATCTCTTTAAATTATGTTCTAAACTTTGGTGTAAATGGTGGTGTCTAGCATGCTAGTAGTTAGATTTTATTTAGCTGCCATAACTGGTAATACAGTTTTTATTTTGACTATATTAATTAGTTTTTTGAGGGGAAGTTTGTTTATTCTGCGACTCTCAAAGCACACAGAGGTTTTAGAATATATATTATTATTAGTGAGACTGAGAGAAGAGGAAATGGGAGGGAGTAACATCACAGAAGTCCTGTTGTTCAACTGTTCTTTAATATAGTTGCTAGTAGGTTTGTATTTACTCAATAAAGCTTAAGTCAGTGACCTGAACTACCTATAAAAATTCAGCAGTGCTGCAGTGTTGCTTAAGTGAAACCCTTTGGCTATCTAGTAGTT
Source organism: Macaca fascicularis (assembly GCF_037993035.2). Lineage (NCBI taxonomy): Eukaryota > Metazoa > Chordata > Mammalia > Primates > Cercopithecidae > Macaca > Macaca fascicularis. The sequence continues at coordinate 149,148,099 of NC_088381.1, read as the reverse complement.
TTTATGCTACTGAAACTTGGATTACTGTATGATACTCAGCTTGTCTTGGGCCGTCTATGTAGACAAACATTCGTATTCATAGTAGCATTGTTTACTGGCCTGTTTTTATAACTTTATTTTTCAAATATTAACAACCACTGCTTTCAGAGTGGTTATTTTGTTATTTTTGAAGCAGGAAATAACCCTTTGTATTTGCACCTGTGTATTGCATATTAATTATGATATACTTGGCAAATGCTTTTCTTTTACCTGTGAAAATTCTGAAGGCTGGTCCAAGCTACATTGCATACCAAATTGTGCTCTTACATATTATTTGCATTTTGTCTTTTTTAATCAAATAGCATGTTTTAGTTTTATTATAGTAGCTTTTGCTGTAAGAATGTCACTTGCTTATCTTTTATTGTACTTGAATTCTTAATCATGCTTTTAACATTGTATTTAACAAATCATTTCGTATTAGGTTCCATTGAAATGTCATTCCTTTGAAAAGGCAAGGGATTTCCACTTTGAGAATTTTAAAATGAAAGTAGCATGTTTATCTAAAGGCAGAAAATAGTTCAGACTTGGTATTATGAAAATAAATAATGGTTTCTGGAGAGGATTTGTTTAGATTTGCACAGATGGTGATGGCACCTTTTACTTAAAAAAACATTAATCAACAGTGCTAAAGAAAATTTACCCAAAATTACAAGATAAAACATGGAAATGTGTGCCTTTCAGTATACAAACTCTTGCTTGGTGGTCATTTGTGTAATCAGACCATTTGAATGCCTGAGAGCATGTTTAATTTCTGTGGAGTGCCACATATGGCTAAAACAACTCTTTAATGTGCAATTAATTTCTAGAGTAAAATGTCTGTTATATGAGGGGGATCTTTATATTGGGCTTTTCTATTTTTTAAATGTTCACATTTCTTTCTGTTAATTAAAATGCCATCATAATGTCACATTTACACTGTTGCCTCTTTTAAAAGCAAAGCCACTCTGTTCTAAGATTACATCAAGACGAGCAGTGTGTAGTAATTAAAATGTATGCTTGATGAGCATAATAGATTCTGGTTTTAGGAAATAACATATAGCTTTTATATGAATATTTTCTTTTGCTGTAGTGAAAATCAAAGATTTTTTTTTCCTGGCTTTTATGGAGGAATGAAAAGAGTTGTCTCCCTCTAAGAGTAATTTTTGATTCTCATAGCAATAATGTCACCATTCTTACCAGAGGGTGAATACCCCTTGTATAGGAAAACAGACGTAATTTCCTCTTGGGAGTTCTCTTTATGACTTAGCATTTTCTTCCACTTGAGAAAATTCCTGTTTTTCTGATTATTTCATATTGAACTTTTTTTTGAGCTTTTGTGCAATGTAATAGTTTGTTGATCCATCTTTGTACATTTTCATTTCATGTCTTTCTTCCACCTACCTGTCAGAATCAGCTATAGCAGATTTTGAATTCTTTAGTTAAAAAATAGTTGCTTTATTTGTTTCCTCATGAGTTTGTTAAATAGCTTTGCATTTTAGTCCTCTATTATGCTATGGAAATGATTATGAAGTTTATATTCTTCCCTTTTTAAGCCTGCCTTACTCTGTCTTTTGTCATTGTCTATGGTTTAATGAAGAACACACCAAACTAACATTTTTGTTTATTTTGAGGAACAAAAAAACTTTTTCTCTTCTCTTTTAAGGGAAGTTACTACACATTGAGTTAGTAATTACTCTTTCAGTCAAGGTTCCTTAATAAGTCCAGTCTGCATCAGGACTATGATTTGGGGGGCAGGGCTAATCCTTTTTGCTGTTCTGAGCTACTATTGTCAACTGCTGTTGTACATACTGTTATGTGTAATGGCGTAAATATATTTATTATGTTTGTAAAATTCATTGCAGATCAAGGTTGCTCTTCTGTGATATATGGGATATTATGTTTTAAAGACCATCTTGGAATACAATTAGAGAACTTAGTATTTTGATGTACTAAGACCTATTTTAAGTTTAATATTCTACCTTTGCAAAAACTTTAATTAAAGATGTTATTTAAAAAAAGTAATGTTGCTTGCTTTGCTTACTAGTATATGGCATTGTTATAGATAATTGAATAAAATACAATTTAGAAAGGAAAATGCTTTACATTGTTAATGAGAATTCCATTTAACAACAAAAAGATGCTAAATTCTGTACCTTAAAGATAAGTAGGTTGAGATGTCAATTTGAATTAGTAAACTGTGTTGCAAATTATTAATAGTAGCTTTTAAAAAGTTGTATTTTCCAGGCACACAGGAATTTAGGTTGGGCAAATTCACATTAACAAATTATAACTAAAAATTGGTATAATTAACATTGTTTTTAAAAATAAAGATTACTCCTTGTGAAATATTAATAATTAACATATTGTATTAAATGAGTATTTCTACTCCAAAGTATAGATTACCTAGGATAAAAACATTGTTATTTCTGTGTTTAGCCAAACCACGTCCTCTTAGTTCAGAGGTTATAAATAATTGCATATTAGGAGAATTGGGTTACTGAGGTTTGTATTGCATATTGAATATATTTTGTGTTATTTCAGAAGATACTAAATAATTAGCAGGTATTTTAATTTTATAGTTAATTTAGCTGAATCATTAAGAACCTCACCTTTTTGTATTTTTTTATCCTGTTAACAGACTATCTAGAAAACATGCAAATTTTAACTATTAACGTAATCATAATAAAGATATCTTATTTATTGCCAGCAAATCTTGTATTTTGCAGTTTAATTGAAGCTCCTACTTTGATTAAGCTTAAGCTTTTGGCTTTTGTTTCTCTATCTGTAAAATGACAAGATTTTGAGGATGAAATGAGGTGTGATGCATGTAAAGCTCTTAGGCTGGTGCCTAGTACATGGTCAGCACTCAGATGTCACAATTATTTGCTTAATTTCATAATTATTTGCATAATTTAAAATTACTTGTGCACCAGGAAAAAAAATTAACGATCAAAAGTAGCAAAAACAAATTGAGAGTCAGTGAAACACAAACAAGCCTGGGAGGGTAAGTTGGTGAAACAATGCATCTGGTTACAGCAGAAAGTGTCAGAGGGAAGAAAATTGAGTGCTGGGTATGGGAGAGGGGTAATGAAACAGTGGGAGGGCTTTTAAGCTCCCTCTCTCCCCCTGCCAAAAAAGTCCTAGATTATATATGTCTAAGTAAGTCGAATTTTCTGAAAGCTAAAACTATGATAGAACTATCATTTTAAAAATTGACTTTTCCAAATATTAATGGAGTCTGTCCAGTTAATTTAGGGAGAAAAACAGAGTTGTCAAACACTGAAGATACGGATACATCACTGATTCTCGCAATGTCTCCTCCACTTTGAAAAGGGCATATTGACTTCTCTGTGTTGACAGAACCTCCATGCTAATGATGCATAGGTTAGGGTGGCTTTGCTGAGTGGGGCAAGTAGGACCAGGAAAACTAAAGTTCACCCAGGTTAGTTGCCGGAGATGAAGAAGTAAAGGTTTTTTGGGGGTTTTTTTGTTTGTTTTTTTTTGAGACTGAGTCTCACTCTGTCACCCAGGCTGGAGTGCAGTGGCACTGTCTCGGCTCACTGCAAGCTCTGCCTCCCAGGTTCACTCCGTTCTCCTGCCTCAGCCTCCCAAGTAACTGGGACTACAGGCACCCGCCACCATGCCTGCCTAATTTTGTTCTTGTATTTTTAGTAGAGACAGGGTTTCACCGTGTTAGCCAGAATGGTCTCGATCTCTTGACCTCGTGATCCACCCGCCTTAGTCTTCCAAAGTGCTAGGATTATAGGCGTGAGCCACCATGCCCGCCTGAGAGTAAAGCTCTTTAGAGCTGTTTACTTTCAGCAGGGATGCATAAGGGACATTTGTTGTTTTGGCTTCTCAGTGTCAGAATACCCTTACTGTCTTGCTTCATACCAAGAAGAATGGAGGGTAATATATACCTCTTTATGGAAGTAGAATAGCAAGTAAGAAGTCACCCATCACTGGATTCAGAAACAGGGACCAAAATCTTGAGAAGTGGTCAGACTGATGCTTACACTCAGGACTTTGAGTCTTAAGAGCATGAAACAAAGTTGCAGGATCAGAGGTCCTGTATATGTTCAGGTCTGGTGGTGTGATAGTGACTGGGGCAAGAGGGCTATTGGCAACCTTCTGAGCAGACTTTTGCTGCAAACTACTGTACCCTTCCAATCCCTTTTCTGCTTAAAATAATCAGAGTCTCTTTCTATTGTTTGCAACCAAGAAAAAGCATTATTCATGCAAAGTATGTCTTAAGAATCACATTTCCCTTGTAGGAGTCTTGCCTTCACAATTAGCCCTTTCTTCCAATTAGGCATTCAATATCCTATTCAAAAATCTTCAGTGAATTACCAAAATAGCAATACTTGTAATATCAGCATCACAATTGTGGTTGGCTGATTACCTTGGAACATAAAGGAGTTTGTTACATTTAAGCCCATTATATATTGTCATTCATGTATTCTGCAAATACTTGGGTACCTACTATGTGTATCGTGACAACTAGACCCATATTCAAACCCAGTACAGTGTTCATGAAGTGACTGATTGGTAGAATTGGCAGAGTCCCTTCAAGATTCTTCATCCCTTGCATAGCCTCTCTCTGGGGGGCCAATCTGGGCCTCACTGGATGAGGCCACTGGAGGTCCATTTGTAGGATTTGAAAGAGCACAGAGACTCCAAAGTCCTTGACATCTTCCTGAACTTGTTCTAGCACAAGTCTGCTTTGATCTACTTTCCAAGACTTCCTCTCCTCCTTGGTGTGAAATATATAAGGACCCTGTGCTCTGTCTTGAGCTGGCACTCAGTTTTTAAGTTCTACATTATAAATAGGGTGTGTGCTATATATACTTAGTGTTATTTTCATGTTCTTAAAACTTCCTTTTTGACATGTGTTCTGGAGCCTTTCCATAGAATTCGTCTCCCACAACCAAGAGTTCCTGTTCTCAAGGAGGGCATTACAGGTAGAAGAAGGACACTGAAAGATTTTAGACACAGCTTTTGTGGAACAGAGAGAAGTGTTTGGAAATACTGGTTTTGAAGTATGCAGCAAGTATGAAGAAGAGGGGGATGGGGACTCGGAATAAATACTTCTTGAGTGCCAAATGCATTGTCTGTTTTTTCAAATACACACAGTACCCTTGAGGGTAGTTATTTTTATCTTCATTTTACAGATGAGTTGATGGAGCTTTGTGTGGAGGCCAAGTAATTTGCCTAAAGCCACACAGTGAGACTATAGTTTGAAGCTAGGGCAGATTGGCAGAGTGAGGTCAAGATACTCCATCCCTAGCTTAGGATGGGATGGGTCTTTTCATCACCTCAGTTTCCAGGAACGAATGGTTTCCATCTTAGATACTGTTAATAAGAGGCTGTGGCCTTGCAGCAACCTGGTCTCTTGTTTCTATTCAGAGGAGATATTCTGTCCGTACTCACCACTCTGAAAAGACAGACAAATAAAAACACTGGCTGGGACCATGACAGCAAAGTCCTGAAGAGTCATTCAGTGAAGACTTGGGGATTGGCAAAGTAGTCAGTTCTGTTTTTACCCTCTCCTAATAGTTCAATGAGTTAAAGGAAAAGAATGTTTTCACACACACACACAAAAATCAGTATGTTTGTTTGCCTGAAGGAGATCTGTTTAGCCTCACCTCATATCACTTCTCTTCTGGTGAATCTGATGGTGAAGTAAGTTTATTCCTAAGAGAGCTCCCTAATGCAATTAAAGTGAGCATGGCTTTTGCCGGTTTCATGGCGGGATGCATCAAGAATATAGAAACTTGGAGACAAATGTCCTGTGGTTGTTGTTATAGTCTGAATGTTTCTACCCCCCCAAATTCATATGCTGCAATTCTAACCCAAGGTGATGGTATTAGAAGAGGGTGTTTTTGGGCAGTGAGGGCATAATGCACTTATGAAGAGACTCAGAGAGCTAGCTAGCCCCTTCCACCATGTGAGGGTGCAACAAGGAACAGCCTCGCACCAGACACCAAATCTGCTGGCCCCTTGATCTCAGTCTCCGGAACGGTGAGACATAAATGCCAATTGTTTAGAAACTACCAATTTCATGGTATTTTGTTACGGCAACCTGAACTGACTAAGACAGTTACTGAAAAACCCCACTTTAAATATGTGAGCATGGGAGCCCACATTGCTGGACAGCCTCATGGTAAAGCTGTCAGATCCTGCTCTTGGCATATTTTGCAGTAGTGTTGTGCCCAGGGAGGGGGGCAGTCAGTCCTGAGGGACGGGCAATAAGGAAGTGAACTGCTGGCCAAAAATATAAACACAATCATAATTAAATTGATTAAATTTAGTGTGCTTTTTATTACTACAACGTGCCAGCAATCCTAAACTATGTCAATGATAGAACACCTTTCCATAAGAAATGATTTTTTTGTTCTAACTGATCTGTTACAGTTAGTGTTGAGTGTTTTTCCATTTTTTTTTTTACCGTGATGAAATATATGTAAAAGTTACCATTTTCGCCATTTTTAAGTGTACAGTTCAGTGGCGTGAAACACATTAATGTTTAGTTATAATAAAATATTTGTTAACTTCATTTTTTTTACCTTTCACATACATGAAATAAGTCAATCACAAAAAGATAAATACTACATAATTCCACTTAAATGAGGTTATCTATAGTGATCAAATTCTTAGAAACAAAAAGTAGAATGATGGTTACCCCAGGCTGGAGAAAGCAGGAAATGATGAATTGTTCAGTGGATATAGAGATTGAGTTTTGCAAGATGAAAAAGTTCTGGAGATCTGTTGTACAACTGTGTGAATGATCTTAACACTACTAAACTGTACAGTTAAAATTGGGTAAGGTGGTAAATTTTATGTTGTGTGTGTTTTTTGTTTTTACTACAGTAGTAAAAGAAGAAAAGCTTATTATTACTATTATTATTTTGAGACATCATCTTGCTCTGTTACCCAAGCTGCAGTGCAGTGGCATGATCATAGCTCACTGCAGCCTCAACCTTCGGGCTCAAGTGGTACTCCTTCCTCAGCCTCCACAGAAGCTGGGACTACAGGTGCGTACCACCACACCTGGCTAATTCTTTATTTTTTTAGTAGAGATTAGGTCTTGCTATGTTGTCCAGGCTAGTCTCAAACTCCTGGGGTCAAACGATCTTTCCACCTCGGCCTCCAAAAGTATTGGGATTACAGGTGTGAGCCATTGTGCCTGGCCTACATATTTTTTAGTGAACGTTGTGTTCAGTGTGGAAGTTAATTCAGACAACTCCCAGTTATATAGTCAGACTCCAAAGGGCACAGCCACATTAGTTTGTTTCTAAAGTAGATTCTTGTAGGTTTAGAATTGTTTCTACTCACTTATGGCTCAGCTCACGCCTCCAACTTCTGTGGTAGTGTCTATTTTTGTGTTTAAGCAGTAGAATAAAAAGGAAGAGTTGGAGCACAACAGCTGTAAGGAAAGAAACAAAATTTAGTTCTTCAATTACATCCTTCTATGTGACCACTGGGAATTTTTATTTCTGCTTAATTATGAAACAAATGCGTGGACTGTGAAGTGCAATCATTTTGTTTGGTAAATGTAAATTTTGGTCCGTACATGAAATACATTCATTTCATTTTATGATTATTACTGAAAATAATTGTGTCATATAAGAGAGGAAGAAGTATTAAGAAATGAAATGTTCTGGATATCAAATATGCTAAAAACTGGAAATCAGAGAATCGGAATCAGATCCTATTCTTTTTTTCTTTTTTTTTTGAGACAGAGTCTCACTCTGTCACCCAGGCTACAGTGCAGTGGCGCCATCTAGACTTACTGAAACCTTTGCGTGAAACCTCCACCTCCCAAGTTCAAGTGATTCTCCTGGTTCAGCCTCCTGAGTAGCTGAGATTACAGGCATCCACCACCACACCCAGCTAATTTTTGTATTTTCAGTAGAGACAAGTTTTCACCAAGTTGGCGAGGCTGGTCTCGAACTCCTGACCTCAAGTGATCCACCGACCTCGGCCTCCCAAAGTGCTGGAATTACAGGTGTGAGCCACCGTGCCTGGCCAGATCGTATTCTTTAGTTATTTGAAAACAAACATTTTATTAACTACAGAAATAGTGGCATGGTGGAGAAAGCATGAGCTTTAGAATTGGATAGACTTGAATTTGAATTCAGGCTCCAGTCTCCTCAGCAGACCTTGGACAAGGCATTTAAGCGCTTTGTCTGTTAAACAAGGATAACAGTACCTCCCTTGTAAGCATGTTTTTGCCATGAATAAGGAGTGCAGAGCACATAGCACAGGTTTAAGCACAGAGCAGGCGTGCCATGGCCTAGTGCATTAGTTTCCTATGGTTGCCATAACAAATGACCACAAACTGGGTGGCTTAAAACAATAGAATAAATTTTGGTTCTCAGTCTTCTCTTCACTACTTGGTTCTGAGAACTGGTTAGACTTCGGAAGCTGCTCAATTTCTATATTTTCTTGCCCCTAGGTCTTAGCAACAGAAATCAAGTTTATGAACGGGAATGGCTTCACTGCATATGAGGAGGTCTTTTTTTTCTGATGAACCCTGGACTTAAGGGAACACATGGGGAGAAGGTGAGAACTCTGGAGGGAGATGCTGTCCCTAAGCGAGGAAATTTAAGGGAAAGGAACAGATCCCTGACAGGTTATAAGCATATTCAAGAAAATGATGAATTAGAGTGAGAGGCCAGGTGGCCCAGTCAAGTGCTAAGTGGAGAGATAAGGACTTGACCTCTCTTGTATGAATTTTGCTGAACATTTTGCCGCCTTTTGCTAAGTTTCTCTTTTGAGCTTTAAAGTACTCATTAAGAATTGTTCTGACTCTGGCCTTGGCAGAAAAGGTTTTGTTTTGCAACCAGCCAGGCACAACCAACCCTACTGATATCATTGCTATTTCTTTTCATAAAGGAGTAGAATAAGGAAGCCAGCCACAGCTCTGTGATTTGGCATAAGATTTCAATTTGCTTCTCATCCGGACCTGGACATTGGGAGGAGGAGTGGGGTTGGTGGAAAGGGAGGAAGGGTCATAGCCATTGCCAGTGCTATTAATGATCTGATCTGGAACAAAGGATCTTTTTCAGAGTGGGTCTGGGGTGGAAGAAAGAAAAGCTACCCTCCATTGGCCATCAGCCTTGCTCCTTGTTGCTTAATGAGGAGTGAAAGAAAGGGAACTGCAGCAGGACCTCTCAGCAGCATGCAGCTGCTCTGAAACAGGGAGTAGACTTGTAGCTGTCCTCTCTCAAGCTCAGTTTTTGAACTGCACTCCAGGATGGCAGAACTGCCAAATGCCATGGCTGTTGCTTGGTGTTGCTATACTTTAGTCTTTCCTTTGGCAGAGAGGAGCAGAAAGCTTGGGAGTTACCTGTGTGAAGCACCTACTCATCGTCAGGACTCTTAGTTTCATGGTACAGGAACCCAACTGTGAAGCACCTACTCATAGTCAGGACTCTTAGTTTCATGGTACAGGAACCCAACTCAATCTGGCTTGAGCAAAAATAGAAATGTAGTGACTCACTGAACTGCAATACCAGTTTCAAGCAAGACTGGAAACCAGGTTTAACTGAAGTTATCAAGGCGCTCTTTCTAGCTACATCTCTTAGCCCAGCTTCACTTTAAGTTTTAATCTCACATTTGTCTACCCTTGACAGACCCTTAATGCTTCAAAAGAAGATGGTGGCTACCCATGACCCTACATACATATCCTTAAAGTTTGTGAGCCACGAGAATTTCTTATTTTAATTTTCTATTTTGAAACTTTTGTTGAAGTACACCAATTGGCCTGGCTTGGACCTGTGGACAATCCTTGGACTAATCACTGTATTCAAAAGAGTGTAGGTTCATAATTGTATTAGTCCATTATCACACTGTTATAAAGAACTACCTGAGACAGAGTAATTTATAAAGAAGAGAGATTTAATTGACCCACAGTTCTGCATGGCTGGGGAGGCCTCAGGAAACTTACAATTGAGCAAGGTGCATCTTACTATGGTGGAAAAGGAGAGAGCGAGAGCGAAGTGGGCAGTGCCACACTTATTTTATTTTATTATTTATTTTTAAGTTCCGGGGTACACGTGCAGGATGTGCAGGTTTGTTACATAGGCAAACGTGTGCCATGGTGGTTTGCTGCACCTGTCAACCCATTGCCTAGGTATTAAGCCTAACATGCATTAGCTCTTTTCCCTAATGCTCACCCTCCTGCCTTCCCCTGGCAGGCCCCAGTATGTGTTGTTCCCTTCCCATGTTTCCATGTGTTCTCATTGTTCAGCTCCCCTTTATAAGCGAGACTAAGCAGAGTTTGGTTTTCTGTTCCCACATTAGTTTGCTGAGGATAATGGCTTCCAGCTTATGTCCTTCCTGCAAAGGACATGATATCCTTTTTATGGCTGCATAGTATTCTGGGGTGTATGTGTGTATATATGTGTGTATGTGTGTGTGTGTGTGTGTGTGTGTGTGTGTGTATATATATATATATATCTCACATTTGCTTTACCCAGGCTATCATTGATGGGCATTTGGGTTGATTGTGCTATACTTTTAAACCATGAGATCTCGTGAGAACTCACTATCATGAGAACAACAAGGGGGAAATCCGCCCCCATGATCCAATCATCTCCCACCAGGCCCCTCTCCTGACACATGGGGATTACAATTACATGTGAGATTTGGGTGGGGACACAGAGCCAAACCATACCAAGAATTGTCCCAAGTTGGGTCACATGCCTACCTCTACCCAAAGAAGGCAGGGTACACGCCATTATTGTCAACTTGACGAGGACCACATCAGGGAAAGAACATGTAAAGCAAAAGTAGTTGCAGTTTCTTTTATTCACTCATTCATTCATTTGCCAATTCAGTGTATCCAAATTACCAAGAGCCTACAATGTGACAGACACTATTCTAGGTGCTAGGGATATGGTGGAGAGCATAACAGACCAAGCCCCTGCTCTCACAGAGCTTATATTCTAGTTGGGAAAGACAAATGATTAGTAAGTAAAAATTTAAAATTAAATAAGTAGATAAATACATAAATGATAAGTGCAATTGAGACCAGAGAAGGACAATGAAATATACAGTGTACAGGGGAGTGAGTACTACTCCAGGAAATGTGGCTGACGAAGTCTTTTCCGAAGAGATAACATTTAAGGTGAAACTTACAGGATGAAGAGGAGGTCTCATATAGAATAAGGAGACAGAGGAGGGGCAAATTCTCTCTCTCATCTTGAGCTAAATAAAATATTCATCTTTTGCCCCTGAACATCAAAGCTCCCGGTTCTTGAGCCTTCAGACTCTGGGAATTATACCATTGGTTTATCCAGTTTTCAGGCTTCTGGACTCAGACTCAATTCCACCATTATCTTTCCTGGTTCTCCAGTTTGCAGACAACATATTGTGAGACTTCTCAGTCCCCATAATTGCATGAGCCAATTTTCATAATAAACCGATTATCTTTCTCTCCCTCTTTCTGTCTGTATATGTGATTGATCCAGTGGCTGGACCAATTTAAATTTCTCCCAACAGTGTATAAGTGTACCTTTTCTCCACAGCTTCACCAACATCTGTTATTTTTTGACTTCTTAACAAAAACCATTCTGAGTGTTGTGAGGAGGTATCTCATTGTGGTTTTGATTTGCATTTCTCTGCTGATTGGTGATGATGAGCACTTTTCATATGTTCGTTGGTCTCTTGTTAGTCTTTTGAGAAATGTCCATGTCCTTTGCCCACCTTTTAATGGGGTTATTTGTTTTTTTGCTTGTTCAATTAAGTTCCATATATGTATATTCTATTAGTTTTGTTTCTCTGAGAACCCTAATAAAGACCTGAAAATCTACGTCTTTAAAATCAACAACAACAAAAAAGTCCTGTGTTAAGCAACAGATTACTCAGAACTGAAAAGAGAATTAGTGAACTGAGAGTTAGTCTTAAGGAAATTACCTAAAATACAGCACAAATAAGTAAAGATTTAAAAGGAGGAGAGGTTGCTGCATGGTGATTACAGTAAGGAGGGCAATCACACATTAATTAGAAGTTCCCATAGAAAAAGATAAAAGAAAGGCAATATTTGAAGAGAGATTAATCATGATTTTTCTTTTTACTTTTTCAACTTTTATTTTAGGATCATCAGGTTCATGTACAGGGTTGTTACAGAGGTATTATATTGTGTGATGCTGAGGTTTGTGGTATGACTGGAGCCATCGCCCTGGTAATGAGCAGAGTATCCAACAGGTAGTTTTTCAACCCATGCCCCTGTCCTTCTCTCCCCATTCTAGTAATCCTCAGTATCCGTTGTTCCCATTTTATGTTCATGCATACCCAATGTTTGGCTCCCACTTACAAGTGAGAAAACGTGGTATTTGGTTTTCTGCTTCTGCATTAATTCACAGGATTTCATTCTTTTTTTTTTTTTTTTTTTTAGACGGAATCTCGCTCTGTCGCCCAGGCTGGAGTGCAGTGGCACCATCTTGGCTCACTGCAAGCTCCACCTCTCGGGTTCACGGCATTCTCCTGCCTCAGCCTCCCGAGTAGCTGGATTATAGGCACCTGCCACCATGCTTGGCGAATTTTTTTTTTGTATTTTTAATAGAGACAGGGTTTCACTGTGTTAGCCAGGAGGGTCTCAATCTCCTGAGCTCGTGATCCACCCGCCTTGGCCTCTCAAAGTGCTGGGATTACAGGCATGAGCCACCGCACCTGGCTGGATTTCATTCTTTTTTATCACTGCATTGTATTCCATGGTGTGTATGTACCACATTTTCTTTATCCAGTCCACTGTTGGTGGGCACCTGGGTTGATTCCATGTTTTTTCTGTTGTGTTGCAATGAACACACAGGTGTCCTTTTGGTAGAACAATTTGTTTTTCTTTGAGTATATACCAAGTAATGGGATTGCTAGGTTGATTAGTAGCTCAACTTTTAGTTCTTTGAGAAATCTCCAAACTGCTCTCTGCATTAGCTGGGCCAAGTTACTTTCCCTCCAACGGTGTATAAATGTCCCTTCCCCCACGCCCCCAACAGCTTGGTCCACATCTGTTATTTTTTGACTTTTTAATAAAGCCATTCTGACTATTGTGAGATAGTATCTCATTGTGGTTTTGATTTTGCCATTCTGACTGTTGTGAGATAGTATCTCATTGTGGTTTTGATTTGCATTTCTCTGATGATTAATGATGACCATTTTTTCATATGTTTCTTGGCTGCTTGTGAGTCTCCTTTTGAGAAGTTTCTGTTCATGTCCTTGCCCACATTCTAATGAGGTTATTTGTTTTTTGTTTGTTCAACTGTTTAAATTCCTTATAGATTCTGGATATTTGACCTTGGTCAGATGCATAGTTTACAAATATTTTCTCCCATTTTGTAGGTTATCTGTTTACATTTTTGGTAGTTCCTCTTGTTGTGCGGAAGTTCTTTAATTAAGTCTCACCAACATTTGTTTTTGTTGCAGTTGCTTTTGGGGACTAAGCCACACATTCTTTGCCAAGGCCAATGTCAACAAGGGTATTTCCTAGGTTTTCTTGTAGGATGTTTTTATAGGATTTTTGTTGTGGGAAGTCAGGGACCCCGAATGGAGGGACCAGCTGAAGCCATGGCAGAAGAACATAAATTGTAAAGATTTCATGGACAATTATTAGTTCCCCAAATTAATACTTTTATAATTTCTTATGCCTGCCTTTACTGCAATCTCTGAACATAAATTGTGAAGATTTCATGGACACTTATCACTTCCCCAATCAATACCCTTGTGATTTCTTATGCTTGTCTTTACTTGAATCTCTTATACCGTCATCTTTGTAAGCTGAGAAGGATGTATGTTGACTCAGGATCCTGTGATGATTGCATTAACTGCACAGATTGCTTGTAGAGCACGTGTGTTTGAACAATATGAAATCTGGGCCCCTTGAGAAAAGAACAGGATAACAGCAATGTTCAGGGAACAAGAGAGATAACCTTAAACTCTGACTGCTGGTGAGCTGGATGGAACAGAGCCATATTTCTCTTCTTTCAAAAGCAAATAGGAGAGATAAATATCGCTGAATTCTTTTTCTCAGCAAGGAACATCCTGAGAGAGAATGGCCTCTGAGGGTGGGCCTCTGAAATGGCCACTTTAGGGGTGGCTGTCTTTTATGGTCGAAGCCGAAGGGATGAAATAAGCCCTGGTCTCCTGTTGCTTTCCCAGGCTTATTAGGACAAGGAAATTCCCGCCTAATAAACTTTGGCCAGACAGGTTGGCTGCTGTCAAACCCTGTCTCCTGATAAGATGTTATCAATGACAATGCATGCCCGAAACTTCATTAGCAATTTTAATTTCGCCCTGTCCTGTGGTTCTGTGATCTCGCTCTGCCTCCGTTTGCTTTGTGATATTTTATTACCTTGTGAAGCATGTGATCTCTGTGACCCACACCCTATTCATGCACTCCCTCCCCTTTTGAAAATCACTAATAAAAACTTGCTGGTTTTATGGCTCAGGGAGCATCACAGAAACTGCCGACATGTGATGTCTCCCCCGGACAACCAGCTTTAAAATTTATCTCTTTTGTATTCTTTCCCTTTATTTTTCAGACCAGCTGACGCTTAGGGAAATAGAAAAGAACCCATGCCATGTTAACTATCGGGGGTGGGCTCCCCCAATAGATTTTGAGGTCTGACATTTAAATCTTTTTAATTTTTGTGTATAGTGATAGGTAGGAGTCCAGTTTCATTCTTCTGCATATGGATAGCCAGTATCCCAGCACTATTTATTGAAAGAGATTCTTTTCCTCATTGCTTATTTTTTTCAGTTTGTTGAAGATCCAGTGGTTGGGTGTCACTTTATTTCTGGGTTCTCTATTCTGTTCCACCGGTCTATGTGTCTGTTTTTGTACTAATGCCATGCTGTTTTGGTTACTGTATCCTTGTAGTATAGTTTGAAGTCAAGTAATGTGATATCTCTAGTTTTGTTCTTTTTGCTTAGGATTGCTTTGGCTATTCAGCCTCTTTTTTAGTTCCACATAAATTTTAGGATAGCTTTTTCTAATTTTGTGAAAAATGATATTGATAGTTTGATAGAAATAACACTGAATCTGTAAATTGCTTTAGGCAGTATGGCCATTTTAATAATATTGATTGTTACAACCGATGAACATGGAATGTTTCTCCATTTATTTGTGTCATCTCTGATTTCTTTCAGCAGTATTTTATAGTTCTCCTTGTAGAGATCTTTCAGCTCCTGGGGTAGATTTATTCCTAGGCATTTCTTTTCTGTGTGTGGCTATTGTAAATGAGATTGTGTTCTTGATTTGGTTCTCAGCTAGAATGTTATTGGTATATAAATGCTACTACTAATTTTTGTGCATTGATTTTTGTTCTGAAACTTTGCTGAAATTGTTTATCAGTTCCAGGGACCTTTTGGCAGAGTCTTTAGGGTTTTCTAGGTATAGAATCATATCGTTAGTGAAGAGAAATAGTTTGGCTTTTTCTTCTCCTGTTTGGATGTCTTGTATTTTTTTTTTCTCTTGCCTGATTTGCTCTGCTTAGGACTTCCAAAACTATGTTGAATAGGTGTTTAAGAGTGGGCATCCTTGTCTTATGCTGGTTCTCAAGGGGAATGACTTCAGCCTTTGCCTGTTCAGTATAATGTTGGCTGCGGATTATGTTCATTTGATGCTAAGTTTGTTGAGGAGGTTTTTTTTTTTTTTTTTTTTGTTTTTTTTTTTTTTTTTTTTTTATCATGAAGGGATACTGAATTTTATCAGAAGCTTTATTTTCATCTATTTAGGTGATCATATGGTTTTATGTGGTGAATCACATTTATTGATTTGCATATGTTGAAACAGCCTTGCGTCTCAGAAATAAAGCCTACTTTGTGGTGGTGAATTAACTTTTGATGTGCTGGTGGATATGGTTTACTATTATTTTGTTGAGAATTTTTGTTTCTGTGTTCATCAGGAATATTGGCCTGAGGTTACTTTTTTTTGTTGTTGAGTCAGTGCCAGATTTTGGTATCAGGATGATGCTGGCTTTGTAGAATAAATTAAGGAGGAGGCCTTTCTTGATTTTTTGGAATAGTTTCAAAAGGATTGGTACTAGTTCTTTATACATCTGGTAGAACTCAGTTGTGAATCCATCTAATCCAGGGCTTTTTGTTTGTTTGTTTGTTTCTGTTAGTAGGTACTTTTTTAAACTGCTGATTCAATTTTGGAACTTGTTATTGATCTGTCCATGTTTTTTGCTTTCTTCCTGGTTCAATCTTAGGATGTTGTGTGTTTCCAGGAATTTCTACATTTCCTCTGGATTTTCTAATTTGTGTGCATAGAGGTGTTCATAATAGTCTGAGGATCTTTTATATTTCTGTGGGATTCGTTGTAATGCCATTTTAATCATTTTGTATTGTGTTTCTTTGAATTCTTTTTTGATTGTTAGTCTAGTTAGCAGTCTATTGGTCTTATTTATTCTTTTGAGAAGCCAACTTTTGCTTTTATTGATCTTTTGAATGCATTTTTGTGCCTCAATTTTGTTCAGTTGTTTTATGATTTAGTTATTTTTTTTTCTTCTGCTAGCTTTGGGGTTGGTTTGCTCTTTTTTGCTCTAGTTTCTTCAGGTACAGTGTTAGATTGTTAATTTGAGATCTTTCTAACTTACTGATATAGGCATTTGGGGCTATAAACTTTCCTCTTAACACCACTTTAGTCATAGCCTAAAGATTTTGGTAAGTTTTAATTAGTTTTGAATATATATTTTTTGATTTCTGCCTTAATTTCATTCTTCACCCAAGAGTCATTCAGAAACAAGTTGTTCATATAATTTGTGTAGTTTTGAAAGATCTTCTTGGTATTGATTTCTATTTTTCTTGCACTGTGGTTAGAGAGTATGGTTGGTATGATTTCAATTTTTAAAAAAAATTTATTGCTTAATTGCTGAGCACATGGTTGATCTTGGAATATATTATATGTGGATATGAGAATAATTTATATTCTTTAGTCGTACAGTAGAGCATTCTGTAGATGTCTATTAGGTCAAATTGTTCAAGTGTTGAGTTTAAGTTCAGAATTTCTTTGTTAGTTTTCTGCCTTAATAATCTGTCTAATGCTGTCAGAGAGGTATTGAAGCCTCCCACTATCATTGTGTGGCTATCTAAGTCTTTTTGTAGGTCAAGAAGATCTTGTTTTATGAATCTGTGTGCTCCAATGCTGGGTGCATATATGTCTAGGATAGTTAAATCTTCTTGTTGAATTGAACCCTTCATCATTATGTAATGCTCTTTGTTGTTCTTCTTCTTGATTGTTGTTGTTTTAAAGTCTGTTTTATCTGATGTAAGAATAGCAACTTCTGCCCTTTTTTGTTTCCCATTTGCATGATATATCTTTTTCCATCTCTTTACTTTGAGCTTCTCGATGTCATCACATGGAAGATGAATCTCTTGAAGACAACAGGCATTTGAGTCTTGTCTTTTTTCCAACTTGCCAGTCAATGCCTTTTGGATGGGGCATTTAGACCATTTACATTCAAGGTTAGCACTGATATGTTAACAACACCTGTCATTGTGTTGTTAGCTGGGTGTTTTGTACATTTGATTGTGTAGTGGCTTTATAGTGTCTTTGGGTTATATGCTTAAGTGTGTTTTTGTGATAGCAGGTGTTCTTTCATTTCCATGTTTACCACTCCCTAGGACTTCGTGTAAGGTTGGTCTAGTGCTAATGCATTCCTTTAGCATTTGCTTATATGGAAATAATTTTATTTCTCTTTTGCTCCTGAAGCTTAGTTTGGCAGGATATTAAATTCATGGTTAGAATTTCTTTTGTTTTTGGATGATAAAAATAGGTCCCCAGTTTTATCTGGCTTGTGATGTTTCTGCTGAGAGGTCCACTGCTAGCCTGATGGGATTTCCTTTGTAAGTGACCTGACTCTTTTCTCTAGCTGCCTTTAAGGTTTTTTCTTTAATACTAACCTTGGTGAATATGATAGCATGCCTTAGGGAGGCTCATCTTGTATCTCACAGGGGTTCTCTGTATTTCTTGAATTTGCATCTCAACCTCTCTAGCGAGATTGGGAAACTTTCCATCGACTATGTCCTCAAATATGTTTTCCAAGCTGCTTACTCTCTCTCCTTCTCTCTCAAGAATGCCAGTGAGTCGTACATAATGCCATACTTCTCTGCAGATTTGTATATTTTTAAAAAATGTTTTCTTTATTTTTGTCTGATTGAGTTGATTTAAATAATCAGTTTTTGAGCTCTGAGATTCCACAGCTTGATCTATTCCTCTGTTAATGCTTCCAACACTATTATGAAAATTTTATAGTGAATTTTTAAACTCCAGTTCAGTTTGGTTCTTTTTAAAAATGGCTATTTTGTCTTTCAATTCTTAGGTCATTTTTACTGGATTCCTTGGATTGGGTTTCTACTTTCTCTTGAATCTTGATAAGCTTCTTTGGCATCCAGACTCTGAATTCTATGTCTGTCATTCCAGACATTTTGTTTCTTGCTGGGGGTCTAGTGTGCTTATTTGGAGGTGAGGGGATATTCTGATGTTTTGAAGTGCCAGAGTTCTTGTGCTGACTCTTCTGAGAGGGCTGGTGTACCTCTGTCTTCTTGTTTTTATATTATTCATTTACCTTGAGGGTTTAACTGTGATATATACTGAGTAGAGTCAATTGGCTTCATTTCTGGATACACTCAGAGGGCCAAGGCTCTGTATGGGATCTTTATTTGTGGCTAGATTCTTGCTCTGGGTAGTATTTTTGGCATTGTAATTTCGGCTGCAAACCAGTAGAGGGCGCTTAAGTGTAATGGCCAGCAGGCTCTCATTCAGCGCTGGCGCTTTGGTATTTTGTATTCACAGCCATGCTCTATATTCAGGGGAGAGATGATCCTTTTGCCAAGTCCTCTCCTGGCCCTTAGAGTAGCCCCCTCCAATTACTGGAGCTGCACTTACGTTTCCTTTGTTGGGTGTTCGGAACTGTGGGGCTCTCTCCGCGGAGGCTAAGGCTTGCAGACAGGCCACACCCTTCCCTGAAAGGCCCTGAGAGAGATGACTACTTACCCACTAAGAGCAGGTTCCTCATTAAAAATGAGGATAAAGGCCTTGTTAGTGTATTCAGAGTGCTAAGGGGAAATAATTCAATCTAGGAACCTAGACTCAGCTAAAAATATTATTTCAGTCAGGATGAAATAAAGATATTTTAAAATACAAACTAAAAGTGTTTATTATTTACAAGTCCTAGCCAGGCAGAAAAACCTAGTAAACAATAAACGTGAGAAAAAAGATTATGGAAATTCAAAAGGGGACGAAAGAAGAAATGGAAAACAAAGAAATTGGTAAGCATGAACAGGTCAAAATATTGACTGTAAGAGAAAAATTAGAGTGGTAAGTTTTAAAAGACAGTGAAACAAATATAACATATAACGACATTAAATTTCTTCATGAATTGTAGACAATAAGGACCTCTGTGGAAAAAAAACAAACTCAAACTCAAAGTGTTTTTTCCATTCTCTCTCAACAACAATAAACACAAAAGATGTCTGTGACCAAATTGGGCTGGAGGTGTTCTTCCTGCCACTAAGCAAGCAACAAATTCTACAATTCTGTTGCAGTTTACCCGTAGATAGCATCAGATCCCACAGGTTGAGGATTCATTCCCACAAGACTGCCCCTACTTCACATGTCAGTTGCAACTCCAGGCCTCCAGAATTTCTGACCAATCAGCTTCAAGTTGGGGTTTTCATAACTCCCTCTTTGGGTTCAACTAATTTGCTGGAGTGGATCAAATAACCCAGGGAAACACTTATGATTACTGGTTTGTTATAAAAGATGTTAGAAATGATACAGATGAAGAGAGGCAAAGGCAAGGTAGACGAGAAGGGGCATGGAGCTTCCATGACCTCCCTGGCTATGCCACCCTTTAGGGACCTCCATGTGTTCAGCTATCCAGAAACTCTCTGAACCTTGGTCTCTTGCTTGAGCCTTTCGTGGAAACATCATTGAATAGGCATGACTGACAACTGTGTAGAAATGTAACTGGACAAAAAGAGTATGGTCTAATACTCATAGACTGAGAGGGGAAACCCAGTAAGGCCTGTCTGTTCAGATTCCTTTTGGCCCCTCTGTGTAGGACTCCTTCTTTTAGGATATGGGGCAAGAAATTGGGTCTGAAATGAGGGTCTTCTGAAATGAGGGTCTTACGTCCCAAGTCAGACAAGGTAGGTCAGAGAATTCCTTTATGGCCAGTGCCAAGATAGAAAGACAAGGAAGATTCCTCACTTGGGGAGAAAAAGGAGCAGGTGCAAGGAGGGCAGGAGGGGAGCAGAGAGAGATTCTGTTTTCTCAGGCCTGCTTCTGAGCCCTAAAGTGCTCCAACATTATACCAAGAGCTATTGGAGTTATGAGCCAGGAACATGAATGGAAACCTATGTAAAACCACAAACACACAATAATAACAGCATCACAGTATCCTTTAAATAAACAAAGACATCATTAAGCTTTTATTTCAGTTTAGTTGTCTCTCTTCAGAGGAATGACCCAATAAAACTTCCTTACCTATACGGATAGAACAAAAACTCAAAAAACGATGCCAAAAATGTTCTTTGTTGATGCCACTATTATTACTCTCCTAACCCAAGTTGATTCTACTTGGAAAATGCACACTTTGCTTATTTCATTTATGTTGTTTTATCCTGCACTGGTGGAAACCTATAGCTGACAAAGACTGTGTTCCTTTCTCTTTATGCATTTTGACTTGTATTCATTGATTTAGTCCCAGTAATTGGGCTTGATTTAGTCCAGGTAATTCCTTTTTTTTTTTTTTTTTTTTTTTGATGGAGTCTCGCTCTGTCTCGCCCAGGCTGGAATGCAGTGATGCAACCTCGGCTCACTGCAACCTCTGCCTCCCAGGTTCAAGTGATTCTCCTGTCTCAGCCTCCTGAGTAGCTGGGACCACAGGCATGCGCCACCACACCCTGCTAATTTTGTATTTTTGTATTTTTAGCAGAGATGGGGTTTCACCCTGTTGGCCAGGCTGGTCTCCTGACCTCAGGTGATCCACCTGCTTTGGCATTCCAAAGTGCTGGGATTATAGGCGAGGGCCACTGTGCCCGACCTAGTCCAGGTAATTCTCATAATTTTATTAGTGAGATAGCATTAATACAGGTGTCAAAAATGTTAGAATTATTTCTTTTAAGAAAAAAGTGTTTTGAAGGTTCTTTATTGTCTTTTCTTGTACATTAGGCATTAACAGTGATTTCCTGTGTAATTTGGGCATGTTTATTGACAGTAATGTGTATTACAGGAAGATAAATTCTATTTTTTCATGAAATGGCCATCATAGAATTATAATAATTATTATTTTGTTGTTGTTGTTTTGAGACAAAGTCTTGCTCTGGAGTGCAGTGGCACAATCCTGGCTCACTGCAACCTCCGCCTCCTGGGTTCAAGCAATTCTCCCACCTCAGCCTCCCGAATAGCTGGGATTACAGCCTCGCATGACCACACACGATTAATTTTTGCATCTTTAGTAGGGATGGGGTTTTGGCAAGTTGGCCACGCTGATCTCTAACTCCTGGTCTCAAGTAATCCACTTGCCTTAGCCTCCCAAAGTGCTGGGATTACAGGTGTGTGCCACCACACCCAGCCATCGTGGAATTATTAAAAAGAAGGAATCTAGGACTATTTTAAAGATTTCTCTCAGTGATTTAATATTTGGGTTTTATGTATTTTATTCCACCTTAGCACTGTGAGATAGCATGATTGCCTAAAGGACTGTGTAAAAGATGGTTGCACAGCTGTCTTACTTATCTGCGGTCAAGTTGTTTTGACACAGAAGAAAGGCAAGTAACATTGACAAAGAGCTAAAGTATGCTCTAACTATGGAAAAAATAAACATGAATTGTCCATAGTTGCTCAACTTCTGAAGTAAAAGGAAAGAATACAATGTAAGACTGTGAATGAGTTCAGGAAGGTAAACTTAGGTAATATGTATTTAACTTCAAATTTCAGTGGCTTAACTCAACAAATGTCTGCTTCTTCTGCATGTCACAGGACAATGCTGGTTGGTATGGATGGCTCTTCTCCATGCAGTAATTCAGAGACACAGGTTTCTTCCATCTAGTGATTTATTTTTCCCTGTGTCTTCAGATACTCTTTTTCCCCTCTCTCTGGGATCCTTTGCATCTGTCTGGCAGATATGGAAGACGGAAAGCACAAGAGGATTGTGTGAGAAGTCTTAAGGGCCTGGATGTGACACTCCTTGAAAGGGAAGCTGGGGAATGAATATGTAGGTGTGTGCCCAGGATGTAGGGAAAATGGGTTTGGTGAGTATACATGCTGGTGTTTGCTATCAGAGAGCTAATTGGCCAGGTGTGTTGGCTCACGCCTGTAATCCCAGCACTTTGGGAGGCTGAGGTGGGTAGATTACGAGGTCAGGAGATCAAGACCATCCTGGCTAACATGGTGAAACCCCATCTCTACTAAAAATACAAAAAAATTAGCTGGACGTGGTGGTGGGCACCTGTAGTCCCAGCTACTTGGGAGGCTGAGACAGGAGAATGGCATGAACCCAGGAGAAGGAGCTTGCAGTGAGCTGAGATTGCGCCACTGAACTCCAGCCTGGGCGACAAAGCGAGACTCCATCTCAAAAAAAAAAAAAAAAAAAAAAAAGAGAGAGAGTGCTAATCATGATTTTGTTTTGTAAGTATGAAAAGTATGAAAAAGATAACATGAATGATAAAATAAGCCATGGTCACATTTATAATTGATCATTGATGGTTTTTCCAAGTTAATTACTTCTGTGAATTCTTGATAGCTATCAGCATGAGCCCTGTGGCCTAAACATTATCTCATTTATTTATATACTTGAACAATTCATATATTTTTTATGTTTTGTAGAGATGGGGTCTCCCTACATTGTCCAGGCTGGTCTCGAACTCCTGGCCTCAAGTGACCCTTCCATCTTGGCCTCCCAAAGCACTGGGATGACAGGCCTCTGTGAGCCACTGTGTCTGGCCTCATAGATATGTATTTTTAATGTGCAGCTTGCTTCTTATTTATATGATGAGAAGAGAATAAATGTTGCATTATTTTAGTTGAAGAAGTTTGTCAACATTTTGTCTTTTAAATTTAATTCACCCATAAGTTTGTATCATTTTCCACTCTGCATTTAAACAGATAACATTCTTTAATAGAGACCGAACCATTTACAAACACTTTATGCTCCTCCATGTGGCCTGGGGAGTGCACTTGGATGTTGGCAGTGCTAAGTTCTTCTACCTATGAACTTTGAACTCTGACTTTGAGCTTTCATAAATGAAGAAGGCTATCCAGCAAAGCAGATGTAGAGCAACTCTTCACGTCTGCCTACTCTCACGGGTGGTGACAGCACCTCCTAGAATAATGTTGCTTTGGATTTAACAACGGTTGGGCAAAGGAGGTCAATACACAGATGGGGGACAAGAAGGGTGGTGTCAAAGGGAGGCTAAATCATTGGTTCTGGCTTCATCTAAGGAATTCTTATGAGAAATTGAGGGAGAGACTGTCCTGGGAAGTCTGATGAGACATGTAAGTTAATAGGCTGCAAGAATCATTTCTGTCTGGTGTGTTTCTTTCCTTACGTTTACTGTTACTCCGTGACTGTTCCCAAGGTGACTTGAAATCAGATGGCCCTATCCTTTTTGAAAAGGGAAGCTTGTTTTCAGTCCCCTGAGTAGTTTGTAATGGTGAGAGGGCAGGGAGGTGGTACAATCTACAACTTACCAACTTTTTACTTTTTTAATTTTTAAAATTAAAAAAAAATTGTTTTTGAGACAGAATCTCACTCTGTCACCCAGGCTAGAGTGCAGTGGCACGATCTTGGGTCACTGCAACCTCTGCCTCCTGGGTTCAAGTGATCCTCCTGCCTCAGCCTTCCGAGTAATTGGGACTACAGGCAAGCGCCCCCATGCCCAGCTAATTTTTAAATTTTTAGTAGAGACAAGGTTTCACCATATTGGCCAGGCTGGTTTCAAAATCCTGACCTCAGGTCATCCACCTACCTCGGCCTCCCAAAGTGCTGGGATTACAGGCGTGAGCCACTGCACATGGCCTAACCCTTTCCAATTTAACCGTCATCAAATGGGACAAGCAATATTGGAGAGTTTTAACTAAAACAAAAAAGTGCTGCTGGGACCCATAGAATGTGGAAAATTCCATTAGTTGGTGTTTTCTGGTTGTATCCTTTTCAAAAAGGATAAGGCCATCTGATTTCAAGTCACCTTGGGAACAGTCACGGAGCAGAAATAAATGTAAGGAAAGAAACATAGCTGATAGAAATGATTCTTGCAACCTATTAACTTACGTGTTTCATCAGACTTCCCAGGACAGTCTCTCCCTCAATTTCTCATAAGAATTCCTTAGATGAAGCCAGAACCAATGATTTAGCCTCCCTTTGACACCACCCTTCTTGTCCCCTATCTGTATACTGATCTCCTTTGCCCAAGCATTGTTAAATCCAAAGCAACATGGATGTGTATGACATGTTACCTACATTAGAGACCAATGCAAAAAGGTAAAGAAGCATGACCAAGTTCCAGGCCCACACATTGTCTGGCAGTGTCTTTGTATTCCCTGGTCTGTGAAACAGGAGCAGAGCAATGAGTCATTATCACAATGTGCTGACTGAGAGGTACAGGGACATGTCAGTTACAGGGGCACTGCTGCGGAGAGAGGCCTTCCTTGTGTTTCAGCTGTGCTGCCTGTAGAGGGAGACACTGCTCCTCAGGTAAGGATTTAGAGTGCGGCATCGTCAACTATGAGTATGTCGAGTGGGCCCTAAGTCTCTGGCAAGAGGAAAAAGGAGAAAGATAGGTTTTCAAGCAGCTCTAAGAAGGAGGCTGTGCCTCATGTCTCAGATAAAAACTACTTAACTTTCTTCCTCTTTCTTCTCCATTTGTTTTGTTCCATTGGTTGACAATGACCCTTCAGTTTGGCAGATTCTTGGCCTCACTCACTGACCTAACAGATTTACTAAGTGTCTGTAATAAGCACCTAATGACGCAGGTGTATTTCATTGAGCTTCTTTTTTTTTTTTTTTTAATTCTTCACAGGAAGGTCATTTCTATCTGGCAAAGAACAGAAGAGCTTTGGTTTTAGGTCATGTTAACCTGCCTCATATTCAAAAGAAAGGTTTGTCCCTTGCCATGTTTTGACTTTGAGGATGAGTCTGCTCTGTCCATTTTGGGCCATTACTGCAGAGCTCAGCTGCCCAACAACTGGACTTATCTAGGTCTCAGGGGAGAACATAGACGTATGTAGATAAAACATGTAACTGGCCGATATTCATGTTAATAACTTCAATCCTAGTGTGAAGGCATGTGTATCTGACTCATGGGAGAACCTCTTACGCTTACTTTACACAAAGTAAAAACTAAAATTCTCTGTTGATTTACTAACAAAATCAGGCCCAGATTCAGGTTGGCCAAGAAACTACACTCCATAAAGAGAAGGGTACCTAAACTTTAAAACTTGAACTTCTAATCTTCTCCTTCTAATCTTCTCTGTTGCCAGTCTTTGAAGGCAAGGGATTGACATTGATAAGGGCACTGACACTATATATTATGGTTAGTGGGTTGTGTTGTTGGATTAATGGGATTTAACCTAGCTACTGGCTGATGGTGGCCCAGATACAGAAGTACACGTAGAAACTTCAAGAGAGAAAATCACAAAACTGGTCAAACTTCCATGAGATATTGGGTATCACCAAGACAGATGTTAAGTCCCGTATAACATTGGAGGTTGGAAACACATCACAACAGGACAGGACAGTCCCTTTCCCAGCTAAAGAGTCATGAGGACAGAGTGACTCACAGGAGAGCTAGAAAGGTTCCCAGCAAGATAAGGAGGCAAACTTGATGTGGGCCCCAATACCCCAAGTGTGACTAAGGGCATTTTGTAAGACCAAGTATTTAGTGGTGTCACTTCCTCTTTATTCTAGAATCCCATGAGTTTTTGAATATTCTTAATCACAGCTGGTGGCTGTTGTACCCTGGCGCTGGGCAATGTCCATCCAGGGCAAGGGCACCTTTTTCTAATTTGTGCAAAGATTCGATATGGGCTAGCTGTGACCCTAGCTGTGACTTCAGAGAATCAGAGAGGAGTTATATGCCTGTAATTGGGTCAAATGGTTTTTAAATTTTTTTTAAAGATACGGGGGTCTCCCTCTGTGGCCCAGGCTGGAGTGTAGCGGCACAATCATGGCTCACTGCAGCCTCAAACCCTCGGGCTCAAGCGATCCTCCTGCCTTAGCCTCCTGAATAGCTGGGACTACAGGGGCATGCCACCACACTTAGCTAATTCTTAAATTAATTATTATTATTATTATTATTATTATTTGTAGAGACAGGGTGTTACTGTTTGGTTCAGGCCGGTCCTTGAACTCCTGGCCTCAAGTGGTCCTCCACTCTCAGCCTTCCAAAGCATTAGGATTACAGGCATGAGTTATATGCCTGTAATTGGGTCAAATGTTAAAGGGGGACCAGGGCTTGCCTGAGGTCACTGATAGTTCATGGGAGAGTCCCACCAGGATGAGACTCTTGTGCAGATGGAGTTGGAGCTCTAAGGCAGAACTTCACACCTTGAGCTCTAAGTCTCAAGTTTGTTGCAAGTGTGCCTTGAGGAAGCTGGCCAAGGTCTGGGGAAGCCAGAGCCTCTGTACTTGTCACCTGTGGCTGGGAGTACCCTTGTTCATTTACCTAGTGTGTGTGCAATATGATTATATTCTCAGAATGCCATGATGTGAACAAATTTGGGGAGCACTGCTATAAGATATTACTTTACAAAGGACTTGGGTTTGATATCTTGAAGGAAATGTGTGGTCTTCCTTATACGTGGTTTCTGGAACCAGCACACACTAATATTACACAATGATGAAGTGGAAAAATGTTTGCTGAAGAACTCTGAGCTACAACTGGCTTCTAAGCTGGAAGTCATGGAGGACCCTGCAGTGAACCAGCACTGGTTGCTGCAAAGAGCAGCTCTGGAACATAGCACAGAATATGAGCTGCTTAACTCAGAGCTATCAGCAGCTGTGGTAGTCTCTAAAATGGACCAGGCCACTCTTACTCCTCCCAGTGCTGGCACTGTGTGCCTATGACATACTCTCAGCTACTGATGACATGGTTATGCTGATTCTCTCCTTGAACTGCCTCCCAAGCCCTCCTCCTTTTTTATTTTCTTTAATCATCTCTCTCTCTCTCTATTAAGAGCCAGGGTTTCCATATATAGTTGTGCAGTGCACAACCCACACAACTCTATGCTAAGAGCCTTGATGCTCTCTATTGTCTACTGAATACAGGTCAAACTTTATAGCCTGTCATGTGAGACCCTCAGATGATGATGCAGCTTCAATCTATCTGAGTCAGTGAAGAGGCTGGCCAAAAACAAATGGTCTCCTCAAAGGGTTTAACTGAGGAAAACGTACAGACGATTTACAAAGAGGTGGGTGGGGTGACAGGAACCAATCAGGGATGGTGAAACACTTAGGAATTAGTCACAGCAAAGCGGTTACCACTCCTAAAACTGAAAGAACAGAAAAAACAGGGAATGATACTGAACCCCAGAGGGAACTTGGAGTCACAGAAGACAGGACCTGTAACTATGGAGCTAACACTGCCGGAGCAGCCAAGAAGCAGGGAGGGAACCAGGGATAAATGCTCACCTACCTGTCTCTGCCCTTGTAGTCTGATCTCAAGCCAGAGCCCCTGTGGCCAAACCCATTGGAACACAGAGGACAAAAGGGCATGCATGATGCAGTCTATAGTGGTCAGTCCCTGCAGGGCAGAAAAGTTGGAGAATACCTGTAATTGGGTCAGTCACAGGGAGAGTAACTGGTACATTGCCTTCCCTCCTTCCAGCCCTCTCATCCTGTATGCTGATTCCTTTTCCAAGCAGTACCACAGCCCTCACACTTCTGTCATTTTGTTCACGCTCAGGCCTCAATGGAATGCTCTTTCCTGCACCCTTCTATGTTTATACATTTGAAATCCTACTCATCTTTAAAATCCCAGCTTAGAGGTGACCTTCTTAAAGATTTCTTTGATCCCTCAAGCAGAATCCTCTAGAGCAGGGACATCTATGGCTTGCAAAGCCTAAAATATTTACTTTTTTTTTTTTTTTGAGACGGAGTCTCTCTCTGTCACCCAGGCTGGTGTGCAGTGGCACGGGCTCACTGCAACCTCTGCCTCCTGGGTTCAAGCAATTCTCCTGCCTCAGCCTCCCAAGTAGCTGGGACTACAGGCACAGGCCACCATGCCCAGCTAATTTTTTTTTGTATTTTTTAGTAGAGACGGGGTTTCACCGTGTTGCCCAGGCTGGTGGCGAGCTCCTGGGCTCCAGCAGTCCACCCGCCTAGGCCTCCTAAAGTGCTGGGATTACAGGTGTGAGCCACCATGCCCAGCCAAAATATTTACTCTTTAGTCCTTTACAGAAAATATTTGACAGTCCCTGCTCTAAACTTGTG